>NC_048305.1:56507639-56556525 GCF_013100865.1 Trachemys scripta elegans
GAGAGGATAAGTGCCTTGTGAGGGGGGGGGGCAGGAGGCCTGGGGGGGGCACTATGATCGGGGGGGGGGGGGGGCCGGGGGGGGGGGGGGGGGGGGGGGGGGGGGGGGGGAGGGGGGGGGGGGGGGGGGGCGGGGGGGGGGGGGGGGACCCGAGCCGTGGGGACCGGGCCGGAGTCGGGCCCTGGGGGCCGGGCTGGAGCCAAGCCGGGCCAGAGCCGCTGGGGCCTGCGGGAACGGGCCGCGCCTCCCCGGAGCCCTTCTCGCGCCCCCACCCCAGCTTACCTCGTGCTGCTGGCCCGCCCCTGCTTCGTCTCAGACTTCCCGTGAATCTCTGATTCGCGGGAAGCAGGGGAGGGGGCGGGGCGTGCAGGGGAGGGGAGGAGGGGGAAGTGAGCTGGGGGCGGGGTGGACAGCTGCAGCGAGGGGCCCTCTTGGCGCGGGGCCAAATTCAGCCGAATCGGCTGAATCGGCCTAAAGCCGGCCCTGGCCTGCCCTGCTCCTTTCCACAAGGCCCTGCCATGCCTCTTCCTCCAGGACCCCCTCGCTTCTCTCTCCCCCTCCCTCCGTCGCTCGCTCTCTCCCTGTCCCAGGACTCACCTGCCAACTGCAGAGCCGGCTGGGAGGAGCTGATGCAGAGCCTGCCTGCCTGCGCAGTCAGGGCATGGCAAGGCAGAGGGAGGGGGGTCAGTCCCTGGAGCAAGGGGCCAGGGCAGGGTGTGACAGAGTAGGGAGTGGGGCAGATTGACCGGGGAGTGTTGCGGGGGAGTTTTGTTGGGACTGTCTGCATTGGTGATGGGATACCAGGGTGTGACTTAACTTGAGGGACGATACCTGAGCATGTAACCTGAACCTAGGAGGGGAGGTTGGGGACAGGTGACACCTTTTGCACAGGAAACTGGACAAACGCTGGAGGAGGAGCTGGGGGGAGGCTGGGTGAGACTGCTGGAGGGGGGTTCAGTTTTTGGAGCTTTTGGAAACGGAGGGAACCCCAGGACTGGGGTCTAAGCTCCCTGCCCCACAGAAGGACTTGACTGAGGGGTCCTGGTTGTATCTACAAGCTCTGCTTGGGACTGTGTTCCTGTCGTCCAATAAACCTTCCATTTTACTGGCTGGATGAGAGTCATGGTGAATTGCAGGAAGTGGGGGTGCAGGGCCCTGACTCCCCCACACTTTGTGACAGCAGGGAAACTGGGGCACAGCGGGGCAGAGGGGGGTGGACAGGATTCCTCCATGTACCTACCTCTGTGCTGGAGAGGCTGGAGCCAGTCGGGAACCAGCCACCCACTTCTCTCTGTGAGCAGCTGAGCAGAGAGCAGCTCCCCTAGGCTCTAGCCACAGCTGCTGCTCTTCCTGCCCCATGGTGGCAGAGGCTGGTTACTGTGGGTAACCGGACTTTGTGGTTGAAAGCTAGACACCTGGCAACCCTATCACCCACTTTTACTGCTGCCTTTCTCCCAGGACACCACAGTCCATATTGTTGTTATTCCCCATTCTGCATTGCTATCTATGTCCCCAAGGAGATGAGTGTGTGTGTGTGTGTGTGTGTACGTGCGTGCACACACACACCCTCCCCCACATTTCTAAGGAATTTTCTCCTGAATGCTGCCTCCTTTCACACTCAGTTTGCTCATGGTGCTGAACTGCCACTTCTAGGGCTCCTTGGATTGCTTCTGTGAGGTAGGACTCCAGGCATCTGCTTTAAGAGATTAGAATCTTGGCATGTTTGAAACTTGGCATGTTCCCTGGGGAGGGAAACGTGAAGTCCAGCTACTGGGGGTGGACTATCTGGTGATCCAGCTCGCTGCAGCTCTGTTGAGTTGCCAGGTCCCCAGAAGCATTTGGAGGCTGCAGTGCCAGTGGAACAGACCAGGAGTAGCAACTAGCCAGCTAGATAATGAACACTGGTATTCAACAAGAAATAGAGGGGAAGAAGGGGGCAAAAAATTGGGGGCAGGGCATGTGCCACCCTTCCCACCAGTGTTTCATCTGTCGGAGGGAGGAGGGACAGACTGAGGAAAGTGGTAGAAAATACCTGCTGCCACTTTAGTGTTGATTGTGACCCTCCTTCCACTTTTGTAGTGGTAGGGTGATATAGGCTGCTCTTTTCTGTCTGTTAGCAGCTTATCTATCCATTTGTTTTTATGGCCCTCCAGCATTTTAATATCCGAGTGTCTCCAAATATTAAAGAAATAACACCTCACTCCAGTGTTTTCCCCAGGAATTGAAATTAGGGGGGGTGTTCGAATGTATGGGGGTCGCAAGGGTCAGGGCCGATGAGGAGTGAGACCGTGAGGGCGAAGGTGAGCTGTATGGCACCATAGTAAAAACTGAAAAATGTTTCATGACCATTTTATTAGATTTAACTCATGTTTTAAAACCATCACACAAATTAAAGTTGGCTACTCAAGCCTTGTATGAAGCACTACATCTACATCCTTCTTGGTTTCTTGTTATAATTTTGCACAACTCTGTTAATGAATTTATTAAATGCAGTGTGTTCATCTTTGGTGGCTTCTCATGTGTCCAGTACTTCAATTCCTTCAATTGATAGGCTCATTAGTTCATTCACATGATCAGGCAGAAAGCAACTTCTTTCAGAACACAAAATTCTATTCAATGAGGCAAAAGAACAGCTGTAGCTGTTGTGACTGGGAGGAGCAAGAGATGAATTCCTACTTCTTTCATCCCAGGAAACAGAACACAAAGATCGGGTCGAGCCACTAGTGATGATAAAAAAGCAGTTGAAGTCCAATCTTCATTCATTCGTTGTATGATATTCCACTCTGTGTTCAAATTCTCTATTCTATCTTGAGCACATGGTAGCCCCATTGCTGGTAGTGCCTCACTCCACTCAACTGTCAGTGTTTTATAGGACAGGGATCTGTAAAAGCTACATAGAGGTTGAGTAGAATCTAGAAGTTGCTGTTGTAGATTTTTAAGAATCAAGTCTGTGTACTTTTTCAGTTGTCTTAACAAACACTTCTTGTCCTCTTCACTTAAGGATCAATAAAAATACCTTCATTAATCAACTTCTGGACTGAAGTCTTTGCTTCTTCCAGTACTTTTTCAATGGATAGCTCTCTGATTGATCCAAATGTAGCTTCTATTGCTGGACAAAGATCTACTACTGTTGTAGCAGAAGCCTGGATGGCATTGTTTAATGACCCAAGTGGTTTCAAAAGTAGACTTACAAGAGAGAGAATGGCAATCGTCTTCTCTGAACGTAGTAGCAAAAGTAATCCACCAGCCTCACTACTTAGATCCATCCCATCTTGGTAGGTACTTTCCAAAGCCAGTAATAACGGCTGGAGTAATTTAAAGACAACAGCCAAGGATCGCTCATGAGAAAACCAGAGAGTTTTCTCAGGTTGGACTAATTTGAACTTCAGTCCCAGTGTATCTGCTATATTTTCCAAGATATTCAGTCTTTCTGGACTCTTGCTGAAAAAAGAATATAATGAAGATATTAAATGTATAGCTTTTTTAATGTCTTTTGAAGAGTCTGCAGCTCATACTAGTGCTAGTTGGAGTAGATGGCCTCTGCAGTGTGTATAGGAGAGATTAGGGTTACACTTTTCTCTGAGCAAAGCTCGTACTCCACCATGTCTTCCAGAGAAGTTTGCAGCTCCATCAAATGCACAAGCAGCCATCTCTTTGGGGTCCAATTCACAAGCATTTAACTCTTCTAAGCTGTGGGTTGTCATAGATGCAGCTCTTGTGTCTTCTATAACTTGAACATCTAGAAATGCATCTACTGGCCTATCACTGACATCAAGATAACATACACAATGACTTAATACTTGATGCCCATTTGCATTGGTGTATTCATCAGCCATGTATGCAAATTTTTTGAATGTGGTGAGAGAGTTCTTTACTTTTTCGACTGTTGAATCTTTCACTGTTGCACCACATGCTTCTAGCCAGTCAGTCGAGTTTCTTGCAGAAAGATAATGAGCATTTGCTGGTCTTGTTCGGAACCAGTGTTCAACTTCAGGATGAACAAGTGATAATGCACATAACATTGGTCTCCAGTTTGTAGCGTGTGGTATCTCTTGCTTAAATAGAAAGTGTGATGCCACAGCCATGTTTGTTCACATGAACTTTGTTGTGTCTCCAGCATTCTTAACAGCCTCATTAACACTCATCAGTGTTGTCCTTGGTCAGTGGAGACTCAGAATTCAGAGGTCCTTTCACATGAGTTCACTTCCCACATGGGGGGCAAGAAGGCACCTTGCTTGTTCCTCCAGCTGTTCACTGTTTGCTCTGGCCACTGTTGTTGTGCCACCGTTCATTCCATCGCTCTGTTGCCAATGGCCCTGCGCCATCACCTTCTGCTGCCACCTGCCACTGTGACCTCTGCTAGTTGGTCTCTTGAGGTTCCACACAGTTCTCAGTGATTTCAACTGAGCTCTCAGTGGGGAAACCTCACTGCTAGTGCAGACTGGGCCGTCTCTTCCACAGAAACACTGTCCAACAGCAGGTCTAAGCATTTAGACCTGATTATCAGTTATTTCAGCTGTAGTGGTCACTTACCAAAACAAAAGACTATCTATGGAGCCTAATCAGCTCTGTCTTTAAACAGTGAAGAGGGGCAAGTCAAATAGTACTTGTGACTTAAGCAGACCATCAAACAAAACACCTGTCCCCACACTCTCTCTTGATGCCCTCAATCAGAACAGGCTAAGTACAGTTCTACTGCCCTTTACTCTTACAATAAGAATAACAACATTTTGTCCCCCTCCCCCCCACATTCAAGTGATATGTAACCCAACCCCAGCCAAAATCTATCACTTGGGCAATGCAGCTCTGTTTGCTGGATACCTAGGTAGATTAGGTGTGAATGTAAATACAATCTGGTCCTGAAACCTTTCCCCCCAGCCCCCAGCTCATCACTAGCTGTCAGGGAGAGCTCATTTAGACTTTGCTTACAAATCATCATTTGAAATTATTAAGTTGGCCAACATCACCGAAATGAATGACATTGTCATAAAAAACAACAGCTGTATAAGGAAGCTAGTCTATGTTCAAACTTTTCAAATCTATTCTACTTTTTCAGATACACATATTTTATCATACACTGTATATGCTTTTAAAGTGTGTATTAATGTTTCAATTTCAATTCAAATTTCCAAACAGTCACTAAATTGGCATCACTGCATGTAATTAATTCACAAAACTGAGGGGGGGGGGGGGTGGGGGAGTGCGGGGGGGGGGGTTACACCTAGGAGGGGTGTAGGGAAATCCCTGCCTCACTCTCCACTTGTAGGAGTGAAAGCTTGAGTAGTGTGTGGGTTAGGCTAGCTAGCTAGACCACAAAGAGATTGGAAGGATGTAGGCCACTGTGATTTCTTTTTACTCCAGATCACTGCAAATGTAAGTGAATGGAGAAGAGCTGGGGTGTGTGTGTGTGTGGGGGGGACCGAGGGTCACTGGGGAAATTCCTTGGGTTGCACTGCCCAGTGGAAATATTTCTTCTCCCTCCCTCCCCCCCCAGCCCCCTGGCAGGTTGTGAGGGGCAGTCAGCTTATTTTCCCCTTTGTGGAAGGAGGGGTTCATATCAGGATCTCCCCGCCCCTCAGGTTGAGAGGGAGTACTAGGATTATCCATGTCCTCCTAGCTCAGGAATGTGCAGACCCAATCCTGGTGAGTACATTGTTCCTAATCACTAATGGAAACATTCAGCTCCCCTGACTGTCACAGAGTGGTGGGGAAACCACACATCTGGGGCGAATTTCCTGCTTATGGCTCAGTCCTGCTTTTATTGTTATCACTGAAGGTTTTGCTCCAAGTGATTCTGTGGCACTCAAGTGACCCAATAAACATGTTTAAAAGTCTCCCTGAAAAAGGGCCTCTAAGGCAAATGCAGGGGGAGAACGGGTGACCAATGGGAAGCCGAGGCTGGGCTAGGCATCCGCTCCTTGTGTCTCACAGCAGCAGTTGGGAACCTCAGGCTCTGGCCAAAGACTCCAACAGCAGCAGCAGCAGCACATTGGGAGCCTCTCTCTGCCTCTTGCCAAAGATTCCAGCAGCAGCAGCAACACACACAGTAGGGCATAGATGGGACTCTCTCTCTCTCTCTCCATGAGACACTACAGTAGTCCTGCAGACAAGTAGAAAGGGAAGGGAGAGAAACCAGAAATTACACACAAACAAAAGCTGCTGCATCAGTCTCCCTTCCTCTCTCAAAGGGCTGGTGGAGTGTGTGGGTGTGAGGGGAAGAGCAATTCAGATCTAAGTTGTGCAGAAAAGGTTTTGTTTTGTTTGTTTTTTAAAAAGTTCAAATGTATTTCTCCACTGCAGTGGAAGCCCTCTGACACTTAGTGAGTACTAAGCACGCTACTTAGGCACTGGGGAGAAAAATGATTTCCCGTGGAAATATCCCTATCTGGAGAGTGGGATTCTGCATAGGATTCTTGCTGGCTCTCTTTTCTTCTTGCTATGCACAAGATGCCAGTGCAGAGGAGCCCAGAGCTGAAGAAATCCCAGAGGGAGCATCCACCTTGGCATTTGTGTTTGATGTGACTGGCTCTATGTATGATGACTTAGTTCAAGTTATTGAAGGGGCATCTAAAATTTTGGAAACCTCTCTGAAAAGACCTAAGAAACCACTTTACAACTTTGCTTTGGTGCCTTTCCACGATCCAGGTAAGGAAATATTTTTCCAAGTCCAATTAACTGGGAAGATCTATGTGTGTGTGTGTGTGTGTGTGTGTATGTGTGTTAAGATTTTGGTGTCATCTGCTGAATTAAGTAAATGCAGTATTTAATATGTAAAGGCAAAGGGTTGCAACCACATTTTAGAAAGGGTGAGCAAGTAGCACAAAGCACAGAATTCTCCTGGGAAATGAAATAAAAAATAAAAGTCAACTTCGTGCACTTTCATAGATCAATGCATACATATCTTGTTTAATGTCTGTCACCCTTTTTATATGGAATTCTCAACCAGAATAATTTGCCAATAACAAGTTACATTCTGTTAACTCACTCCCTCCTGTCATGTGCATACACAAATATGCATTGTCACCTCTGAGTGCTGATTACGCCTGTATTTCCCCATCAGATACACACAAATTGATTTTAAAACATGCACACGCACACAGACTATGAAAGGATCCACTATTGCTCTTGCAAAAGCCATTTTATGTTAAAACTAGACTTCGTCCTACTAAAGAACATAAAAGAATTTTGGACTACAGAGTTCCATCACCTACACCAACAGAATCACGTCTCCTGCCTCCTCTGAAAAAATCGCACATTTGTTTGTAGTCTTCGTGTACTTCTTCAACAAGCTTTCTGTGAAACAAGTAGCTATTTTACTGTGCTGCTTTTGTAGCTCACGTCTTTCCCTTTCTGCTGTACATCTTGCTTTCCTGTTTTTCAGTATCTGTTTTTTGTCCTTTTCCTATCCTTTTTCTCTGGCTTTCTCCTCTTCCCTTGTCAAACCTCTCTTAGTGTCTTGAAGTAGCCAGCACACACAGAAGTTCAAACCAAACTTTTTTTAACAAAATCCCAAACCAAAAAAATCTGTTTTAGAACATGAGTTTCCTGGTTCTAGTTTCCTCTGAGACACTTCAGATTGCAACATTCTAGGAATCAGTCACAGGAACTCAGGTAGGACTCCCTTCCCCCGATTTCAGATATTTAGGCGCTTTGAGTGACGCCATCAATGTAAAAAAGAGAACCACCCCCTTCCAGATATCTGCCTGCAAAATGTTTACCTGATATTGTCAAAAATAACAGCTAATATCTATAATGCTGAAAGATTATTGAAAAAATCATATTTTCTTTTTTCAGTATGTCTATTTGATGCATTTTTATATTTACTATGTTTTTATAAGGTTGTCCATCATGATATCAGACTGCCTTCTATGAAACCAGTGAGTTTCACTATTTCTTCTGTGAAGGCAGTCAGTTTCCTTTGTCTTTCTGTTGCTGCCTGAAACACACACTTAAAAAATAGGATATGGTGACTGTAAAGCCACAAAAATCAGCTAGGGGGGATTCTGGGTTGACTGTAGGGTCTGAAACAACTTTTATGTCATTTTAAAAAAATCATCTGGATTTCAGGTTGACAGTTCCCTTTTGATTTTCTTGCCTTTTAATTTTAAAACTTTTATTTTTCAATGGAAGATTGACCAAATGCATTCTAAACAGAAAAAAATTCCCCACATAGAGTGATTCACTATAACAGCTAACCAGCTGCTCTGCTTTTTAGGATGATTTGTTTTGGAACACTTTTCTCAAACCCAAAAGCAGGAAGGTAATTTTTGTCAGGCAAAGACATCAAAAAAAAAAAAGTTAGTATAGATTTGCTCCTTCCCTTTGCTCCTCCCTAGCTTTGTGTAGGACACCCAACTTATATTTCAGTGATTCTTTCAATGTTTTGCTTGTATTGCAGGTTACTTTTAAATCTCATTTCCATAAATCCTCTTTTCATTCCAATCCCCTTTGTGTTCTCTCCCTCAGTCACTCTATGTCTTTTGCCTACTCTTCCCTATGGTTTTTCCTTTTACAGTCTCTCACTCCCCTCCTCTTTTCACTGTCTCTGCAGTCTCCTTGCTCTCATTTCAGTCTGGTTTCCCACCTCTGTCTTCCATCCCTCTTTGTTGCTCCCCCCAATGCACAGGAACCACAATTCCAGTGCCACTTTCTTTCCCAAAACCCAGGAAGCCCCCTCCCCTCATTGTCTCTTTCCTTCCACCTCCCAGGAAATCCCTTTCCTTGATTACTTAAATGTTAACATTTCATTTAGTAATTAAAATGATAACTAAACCCTTATACATTGGAAAGCATTCAGCAAAGCCTGTTTGCAGTATCAAATTTTACATTATTATAATCTGTTTTGCATCTTTAGATGAAAGCTCAGCTTCCACATATAGCCTTGGAAGTCAAGATTTTGTACAAAGTGATCATTTGGTCCACTTCAGTGAATGTTTTAAAGTGGAAAATAAATACTGTTGTCTTAAATCTACAATAATTTTTGCTTTCTTAATTTTTGAAAACTCTACTTCTGTAATTTCCCTCCCCCCCTCCCCCACAAGCCAATAGCAATTTCTCCCATATTGGCTTCTTCTACCTTGAATCATAGGAATACAGCAATTGCCATATCTGATCAGACTCTGATGTGTCAAGTCCAGTATCCTATCGCTGAGAGTGGCCAATACCAGGTGCTTCAGAAGATGGTTAAGAAACTCTGTGTTCCAGAATTGGTCACTAATCTTATGGATCTAGTACAGAGTCGAATTCCTACAAATCTAGGGCCTTGGCTACACTTACCCGCTAGTTCGACAGCTGGAAATCGAACTTCTGGGTTCGACTTATCGCGTCTAGTCTGGACGCGATAAGTCGAACCCGGAAGTGCTCGCCGTCGACTGCGGTACTCCAGCTCGCCGAGAGGAGTACCGCGGAGTCGACGGGGGAGCCTGCCTGCCGCGTGTGGACCAAGGTAAGTTCGAACTAATTCGAACTAAGGTACTTCGAACTTCAGCTACGTTATTCACGTAGCTGAAGTTGCGTACCTTAGTTCGAATTAGGGGGGTAGTGTAGACCTGGCCTAGAATAATAATCACTGGCTCTCAGACTGCATTGTGTCCCATTTCTTGGCCCATATCTAATGCTATTCTTTTTGAAATTCTGTTAGTTGAAGTGGTGGCTATGAGAGATTCTTTAAGTTATGCCTGTCTGGTCATTATTTAAGATTTGAATGATTCCACTCTGTGATTTGCCTTATGCTCAGCTGCCAGATAGGCAAACTGGCTAGTTCTTCTTTTTTTGTGAGGTGTTGGTGTCCATTATGTATACTTTCCAACAGGTGTCCTGCAAGGAGTGTGGGACCACAGTATGAATGCAATAGGTAATTAGACCTTCATCTTCAAAGACTTCCACTATCTTTGCGTGTCGTGGTCTCAGCTGTGATGTCATTTGAAAGACTTTGAGGCTCTTCCAGTGTGCCATGCTTATTAGGAAAGTCCAGTCTTGTCAGTCATAATTTTTTTTTAAACAAAAAGTTATTTGGTGCATCACATCAAGTAAATGTTCATTAAAAAAAAAGATTGTGCCCTGCTTATCCATTTCTGACACACAAACTATCAAATGACTTCTGAGTTCTTTAAAAGTCCTGTTATCTCGGACACAAATGGTAATATATTGTACAGTATGTTATATGTTATCTCAATGCTGCAGTATAAATGTATGGACACAATGTGTTTTTGAGGTGGTGGAGATGAATACAGTTTTAATAACACCTAAGCCAAATGACTGTCCCCTTGTAGAAGAGAAAAAATTAACCACTAGAGATGGGACCTATTTAGAGAGAGATTGAATACCTATAGTTTGAGAGTTGGAATCTGGGATTTGGATTGGTCCAGAATGGTGGTCCGCACAAAACTAAGTTCTGGATTTAGGTTCTGATTGTATCTTATCCCTCCATTGAAATTTTGGGTAGTTTTGATCAATCCCATTCCACCCCTTTTTTAACCCCAGACCAGTCTTCTGATAATAACTAACCACTGTGTTAAGTTCCATGTACTTGTGAAGCATCCAGTATATCTGAGTGGGGTTTGGCAATCAGTTTGCCAATGCCTAAAGAAGAAAGTAGAAGTTGCATAGACTGTGCAGGTTGCTATTGACAAAGAAATCTCCAGCAAACATTTATATCCCATGGCAAAGTTTTATTACAAAACTAAATTAAGGAGGGTTGGCACAGGGAAATTTTGCATCAGAACTAAAGCTCAAGATCAAAGACTATTTTTGCAGTTGTCTGTGTTTGGTTCTGACATCCCACTAGTTAACTCTCATTGAGTTCAGTGGGAGTAGGACCAGATCCAGAATGCCTGTATTTAATGACTGTGGCCAGCCAGCTCGCTCTTTTATGCCATGAAGGAATTTTGGAATGGAAAATGAGACTAATGGGACAGATGAATCCTTGGTGCTACTTTGTTAAAGCAAATGGAGTCACACCAGAAAGGAATTTGGTCCCATGTGGTTCTGGCTGTATTTTAAACAAATATTTTTAGTAAATGTCTGTTTTAAAGAATAAACAATCATAATTTTATCTTAATTTACAAGGAAAAATGAAGGTAAGATAATTACTTTACCATGAAATATAAATTTCAGCTAATGCATTAGATATGTAACTGAGAGAACATGAACAATATGTTGTACACATCTTGTATTTTTAAAGGTAGCCCAGTTATAAATATGGCACCTTAATGTGACACCCAGATTCCAGATCTTCTTATAAAAGGAACGCATTTTAAAATTAGGCCCCAAATGTTTAGGAAGGTTCCCACTCCCAACCCAGCTCCTCAGAAATGGAGTACAATGTTCTGTTTGTAAATTCTGCTATGTTTAACTTGAATGTTTTGGACCACATGAGAACCAATAATTGTTGTTGTTTGTGTAATTTTATTGAAAAACTTTTTATATGTATTTGTTTTAGACATGGGTCTTATTTTCTCTTGAGAATTTGATGGAAGTTGTGTTTCTGTAATAATGTCACACTGAGGATTGTGTGAACATTCTAGTGAATTTGATAATACTTGCTAATTAACACCTTGCACTTCTGCAGGATCATCAATCTGAGGCTCTCAAAGCACTTCACAAACATAAATGAATTAGGTTTTATGTCATGCCTATAGGTGGTAGGAAAGTATTATCTCCATTTTACAGACGGGGAAAGAGGTTTAGCAAAGCTAAATGACTTTTTTAGAGTCACATAATGGGTCTGTCATCTGTGGCAGAGCTGCGGATAGAACCACATCTCAAATAGTCCCACTTCTGTGCTTTGCCCACTAATCCTGAAAAGGAGTACGGTCACAATACCATGTTTAACTTTACAGTGTCATTACTTTGACATACTGTTGGCTGGCATTGTCATTACAATGTATTGGTTGCTGTGCTATACAATAGTTTGGAACATGTTCAGAAGGCCATAGGAGGGTTCTTTTTGGATACATGATTATATGTCTTGGGGACAACACAAGGCATAACAACAGACCTTTTAGTGGCACTGAATTAAAAGGTTTCATACTTTTGAAATGAAAAAGTGCTGCAGTGTAGCCTAATCAATGGTAAAGAGAGATGTGAAGCTGTGTGCAGGAATGGTAAAATATGAACCCTTCTTTGTGTCAACTACAGCACTGAAAAATCCACTTGCACATAATGCATGGTATATTGTCCCCAGTGAGTAACAGTAAGCCATCTATCTCTGCACAATTTGAACTTTGATTTAAAAGTATTCCCTTATGGTTGCAAATATGAACCAATGTATTTCTGTCTATAAATAGACAATAGCATTGCCTCTGCTGTTGCTTATAAGTTTCCCAAGCAACGGCAAAATAAAATTAATAAGACACTTGCCAGTATTACTGTGGTATTCAGAGCTCCTCTGATAGCTTATCTCCAGTGTGTTGCCTTGAATTTTCCCATTTTGGGCCATCACTCATCACTTGTATAAGCCTTTGTCCAGGAGGTATAGTCCTCTGGCTAATGGGTGTCTAGTAAAGTTTTCAGGCTATTTATGAACTCATTTAAATTGGCTGCCTGAAGCCACTTTTACTTTAGGAGGTTAAAGTATATTAGAGGCACCCTAGATAAGAAGGCCTTTTACCTATTCTATCCCCTGGGGGAGATAGAGGAGGGGACTTTCTGAACATAATTCTCTTGTGTTCCCATGGGGAGGGTGTGACGTTCCCCTGTGGTGTTATCCAGACAGTGATTTGCTAGGTCACTCCAATCCTTGACTCTGGGAGCCAGCTTTACCCTGCTCTGCTGTGAGAACCCCCACTCCTGGGCTGTTCACGCACAGCATCTGACATGTAAGCTGCTCCTTGGATTTTGCAACTGAATGACACTAGCCAATATCTCCGGTCCCTGCACAACCTAGGAACCTCCGTCTTGCAGTGTCCAGTTATGCCTGCTGTACATTGCAAGCTTATATGTGTTTGTCAATTTAACAAAGAAATTGATACATGCCAGGCTTGTTATTCCAAGGGGAATCTCTGACACGCTTCAAACCAAACGCACTGCTTCAGGTAGGATAAACAAACAGGATTTACTAACTACAAAGATAGATTTTAAATGATTATAAGTCAAAGCATAACAAGTCGGATTTGGTCAAATGAAATAAAAGCAAAGCGCATTCTAAGCTGATCTTAATACTTTCAATGTCCTTACAAACTTAGATGCTTCTCACCACAGGCTGGTTGGTTGCCCTTCAGCCAGGCTCTCCCCTTTGATCAGCGCTTCAGTCGCTTGGTGGTGAGGTCTGTAGATGGAGGTGGAAGAGAGAGGAAGAGCATGGCAAACGTCGCTCCCTTTTATCATGTCCTTTCTTCCCTCTTGGCTTTGCCTCCCCCCTTCAGAGTCAGGTGAGCATTATGTCATTGCAGTCCCAAACTGACCAAAGGAAGGGGGGTGACTCACTCAAGAGTCCAACAGATCCTTTGTTGTTGCCTAGGCCAGTGTCCTTTGTTCCTGTGAGGCTGGGCTGGGTTTGTCCCATACATGCCCTGATGAGGTGTGAACTACTCCTCTGCTTCTGGAGAGTTTTTGCCTGGGTTTGCTTAAGCTATCAGGACATATTTTCTGCCTCATAACTATATACATGAAATTACAACCTATAACATTACTATAACAACAATTACTATAACATTACCATAACAACAATGCTCAGTACATCATGAGCCTTCCAAAGACACCCAACATGACAAACTTTGCATTGGATACCACACAATCATATTATAAGGATGAACATAGGGGTGTAGGGTGTTCCCCCGAAGTACAGAATGTCACAGAGGGAAACACTTCAAACCTCAGACCTTATGTTTTAGTGGGGAGCAGGAAAATGGATTGATATATAACTGTATAGCTTTCTAGTTAATGCACCATATCCCTGTTGCATCCCTAGAACTAGCAATTTCAGTGGGAATAGATGTGTGGATGAGTTTTCAGAGTATACTAGGATTGGTCTTTTATGTGCAACAGTGTGTTGTAGCACAAGCATTCTTTGCATCCTGTGTGGTGGCAGTGGAAAGAACCATTCAGGATGTTTTACTAAAGCTGGTACAATGGCTTTGAGGCTTGCAAACAGATGCAGTGATGTGAGGGTGTGGTTCTTTTGACCCTTGATGCTGTGGAGTAAAGCTACCAGAGAGCCTCCAGTTATTCTTGCACATGGGAAAAAAAAGTGAGATATCAAGATTTCTGTGTGAGAGAGAGATTAAGCAAGACCGGTGCAAGCTGTGCACGTTCTAGGGAGACAGGTCACATGGCGCCCTCTCTCATATTTTGCTAACTCATTCTTCTGCTCTAGAGTGCTTATGGGCAAACTGGAGTTCCAGTCCATCAGCCATTGAAGACACCAACTTGAGTTCTCACATTCTGGTCCACTCCACTGCGAGCGTTCTCTGTTGCACAGGAGCTTTTCCCCTCTGCATTCAGGACATCTTTCCCCCTTACTAAGTAGACTAAATTGTTTGATACACATTTATATCCAGTGTTTGGGTAATTTTGAGGGGAGAAAGAATAAAGTGCTTGCAGAAGAGGTCTCGGGGACAGGTTCTTGTGGGGAAAAGTTTTGATAACGCCTGATATTTGGTGGAATCTGGTGTATTGTCCAGAAGCATACGTGTGAGCCAAGCATAAAAATTACCCCAGGCATAGCTGTCAGAGTGATGTCTAAACTCCACTAGAGGCAGAGGAATCACTTTTTTTTCCTCTCCCCTCAATTCAAATACTACTTTTATCAATAGAAATATGAGTTGTTATGTAGCTAAACTATATAATGAATAAAATATGACTGATAAATTAACAAGTATGGTATGATTGTTCTGACCCTAGTTTTTAGCTACTCAATAGGGGGGAGGGATAGCTCAGTGGTTTGAGCATTGGCCTGCTAAACCCAGGGTTGTGAGTTTAATCCTTGAGGGGGCCACTTAGGGATCTAGGAGGAAAAAAAAAATCAGTACTTGGTCCTGCTAGTGAAGGCAGGAGGCTGGACTCAATGACCTTTCAAGGTCCCTTCCAGTTCTAGGAGATAGGCTATTTCCATTATAAGAGTTCAGATTCGGGCTGTACTAACTAATTCTCCTGACCAGCACTTCTCTGGTGGCCCCGGAAGTTTCTGAAGAATTAAGCTTTATGGGTGAGATTTTCAGAAATTTGCAGGAGTGGCCTAAACCTCCTTCCATTGAATTCAACAAATTCAATGGAAGGTTTATTATTAATTTCACTGGAAGCATACTTAGGGCAATGAGTGCCCTTGGAATAGTATTTTTAAGTTTTTGTCCATTAATGGTTAAAAGATAACTTCCCAAATGCAAAGCACTGCAATGCTGTCTTACTGAGTCTGCTGATTAGGTTGAAACAAGAACTCAGCTCAAAAGGTGCTAAATCTGAAATCTAATTAAGCTTGCTTGAATGTCAGGATTGTTAATTATTTCATTACTGATCAGTTCAGCAGAAATGTTCAGCTACCCTAGGACTCAAGGTGGAGCCTATTTGCATATTTTTATTAATCATTGACTTTCACCCTTTGAGGATCAAATATGTGTAAGAAAAGGATTTCTGGTATTTTTAATCTACTGTACTGTAACTGTGGACAATAACTCTGATCAGGTGAAGGGATATACTACAGGATCTACATATCGTGTCCATCTCTACTGAAATTTCTGTGATAAACAGTAAATGTGTTTGGTGACCTTAATTAATCCTTTACTGAAGCCTTTGTGATACTGGTGTATAATAGGACGACCATCATCTTGGTCATCCCCAGAGGTTTAACCTAGGTACTCCAGATCTAAAAGCAGGAACCTCTACAGCTTGAGCAAAAGACATTATTGCCAACACCAAAAGTTCAAAAATCATGAGGCAGACCCAACATTTTGTGAGATTGTCCAAAAAAGTTAAATCATGTTTTTTGGTCTGTCTTCTGATTTTTGAACTCCCTCTGCCCACAGCCTAAAGGTTTGTGACAATTACATTGTTGCCAACTTCTGCAAATTTTTCATAAGTAAGATTTTGGCCTCTGTTCTTGCTAGAGGACCCAACTGAGATCCAGGTCGCATTGGCTAGGCTCTGTACACAGTTCCTACCATGAAGAACTTTCATTTTAGTGCGAAACAGCATGATGAATTTGTGACATGGAATTTAGAACCATGGTCCACCAAAATCACCTTACATAGGTGTCATCATATCCATCTGTGCTGGATTCAAACCGGTGACCTATAAGTGAAAGGCTTGGTAGGTCATTAGCAATGCCTGAGGCATCCAAACCCCACTCATTATAATGTTACAGCTTTGAGAATGAGGTTTGCTTTCTGAAAATATATGTTTATTAAATCAAATTTCTGAAGTTTACACAAGTAGCATCTTCCACTCCTTGGGCACACAGGCAAGATCTCCCATGTATTGTTCTCAGTTTCAACCACACTGTATAATTAAATGCCACATCCTGTTCTTAAAAGCTCCCATGAGGCAAAGTTCAAACACTAAATATGCAATACTAAAATATCAAATTCATTTCTAAGTAGTGTTATGCAATATACAATCATTCAAACAGAGTCTTAACACTAACATTTATTTTCCACCACAAGCAGGATTTGTATCTCAAGACCTTTTCCACTTCTGTTATAGGAGTAAGTGGTGTTTGGGAAGGCATTCTGTTATACTCTAGGTGGGCCAGCCCATAGAGGGCAACATGTAATCCACCAGCAAAGTCACGTGACAAGTGTTTGGGAGACAGCAATGGAACATTGGGCATCAGAATTCCTGGCTCTAGGAGCAGAAGGTGGTCTAGGGCAGTGTTTCTTAACCTTTTTGATACCAGGGCTCTGCTTGCCGCCTTCCAAAACTGTATCAGGGAGATCTCAGGGAACAGCGCCAGTCCACAGACCGGTCATTGAGAAACACTGGTGTAGGGGTTGTATCCAAGTATAACAAAATCCCAGTTTGGATCATTAGTGAGGACTGAGTCAGGTTTTAAAAACATTGGCCCCTCCCACTTGAGCTGAAGAACCACAAATGTTAGTGTGAAGGCAGTAGCAGAGTCAAAAATCTCTATATGTGGCCTAGTCTTTAAAGGACAACACAGAGCCATACTGTATTAGTGTGACTTACACATGCACATGTGACATGTTCCTTCTGAAAGGCAATGCAGCAAAGTGGATGAGACTTGGGTCTGTTATATTAGAGTCTGTTTCCAGAATAGCCTTGTTCAAGTTCTCAGTTATCTTATCTGTAAAATGAATGAATGATAGTTATGTCCCTGGGGTAATAATATGAGGCCTTGCTTGCTTAATAGTAAGGGCTGTGAAGGGCACAGAAATATTAACAGCATTAGTGGAAGAGCTAGAACTCATAGCCTCATGGTTTCCAGTTCAGTGAATTATCTCTTTTTCTCTGGTTTTGTGCCCCACAAATTGCATGAAGGAAGGAACTTATTGTGTTTTTGCCTGAGCTCCTGCAGCAGGAACAACTAGTGTTGCTTGCAATAATTTCACAATCGTTGGCAAGACTGGCTAAGGCCTTAGTCCTTTACTTGGGAGCTGTAGTAGACTCATATCCTCTGTGGATTGGGTACTGAGGGGGAAATCTCTCTCTCTCTCTCTCTCTCTCTCTCACACACTCATGTAATAAAATCGAACCTCTAGTGATTCTTGTTAAATGCAGAACAGAAGTTAGGTGTGGAGTTTAAGCCGAGGAATGGTCCCGCTATTGTGGGGAACTTTCCTAGCTTCTGCACTACCCTGGTGAAATGGGCTGGCAGAAGGATCAGAGTCCTTTCAATTTCATTTCAATTCGTTTCATACAATTTAAAGCAAATACAAGTTATATTTAATCAACAATTAATTTAAAAAAGAATAAGGAAAAACGGAAAAGACATCACCCCGCTCTGTGGCAGGGAACATTACAAACAGTGTCTCTGGAATGTCAAGGCAGTTCAAAGTCTATTCCTTGTAGGTCCTGGGCCTCCTTCTCAGGCACTGGCTGTGCTGTAGGGATGCTGCGGGTTGGACATTTGCTCTGGCCACGCACCTCCAGGCTTTGGGTGATGGGACCCTTCCTCCCAGCGTCACCCCCCCATCGGGTTAAGACCCCCCTCCCAGTCTGGCCTGCAAGGACCCTTAGCTGGGGGTGTCTTTCTGCGCTGGGGCCTTTGCCCAGGGTCCCCCTCTTAGCTAGCCCCAATTGCTCACCACACCCGGTTCCAGACTGCTCCAGCTCGAGCCCTAGCCCTAGCTCCACTGTTCTAGCTCCGGCTTCACTCTGCCTCAGCACTGATGCTGCAGCTCTGCCTCCAGCCCCTGGGCTGCTTCTCTGGCCCCGTGGCTGCAGCTGTGCTCCCAGAACACGATCTGCTCTATGGGCTGCTTCCGTGACTCTGCTCCCAGCTCTGACCTGCTTCCTGGGCTGCTTTTCTGGTCCCTCTGGCTGGCACAGCTCTGTTCCCCAGCTGAGCTTGGGCCCCTGCTCTCTCCTTAGCTTGGCCCCACTCTGTCTGACCCAGGCAATTCCAGCTCACCTGGAGGATGGGACCCACCCTGGCCTCCTGACTCTGTGATTAGCCAGCCTGCCCTGTCAATCTGGCTGACCTGGAGCATTGGCCTCTCCCTATTCTTTTAGGAAGTCCCCTTACATGGAGCCCCAGCTGCCTTCAAGCTATGAATAAAGCTCTTTACACTTTCCCTGCCCTGAGATTTATATACATTGTCCCTTTTACTTCTGGAATCAGTAATTGTTTTATGAGACTGCACAGCAATGAGGTGAACACACTGTGAGCCAGGAGGCATAAATATTACATGCCATCTCTCACTTTAATCAAGGTATTAATGTTCATCATACAATCATTTTTAGTGATATATTCTAAAGGAAATGATGAGGAGGGTAGAATTTTGCAAGTACTGACCATCAACCACAGAATACTTGGCTCTTGAATTGCTAATCTCTTTCACTTACAGCAGATTTGCTGAAAGATAGTTATCAAAAATAAAACAGAAATGCCTTGTGCAGTGGGATATTAATATTAAAAGCCCTCAGTGAAGGGGAAAAAACGTGAAGTTCAGGTTAAATACCATAAAAGATCATTTGTTATACTCAAAAAATCAAGCAGTGAGAAAAGTTAAAACTTAGGGTCTGATGCTCAGTTACTCTATTCTGCCCTTGGGCGAGGTATGGGGGAGAAAGGTGATTTAGAACCATTTCTGCACTCCTTGTATTTTGGAATCCAGTGTAAACTGGAGCAGCCTTAGGACTGCTCCAATGTATGTTCTGCATCCCAGGACTCCCTATAAGTAGTCCTAGGAAGCAGAGAACAGTAGTCACAGGGCAGTATACTCCAGCCACACCCTGAGCTGTCCCCAGCCCACCCCATACATCAGGGCTGGGAGCAGTGCTGGTATACAGCACTTGTGTCCACTCTACCATGGCTGGGGAGGTTGTTCAGGGGACATTTTAAGGGGGACATTTCTACACACTTCCTTATGCTGTTGGAGCATTTTGAAGGGACCTTAGTGTACCTGAAAAGCAGTCTCTTAGGATGAAATCCTGGTCTCATTGATTGAGTTTTGCCTTTGACTTTAATGGAGTCACCATTTCTCCCTTAGTTACCATTTTCTAATTGGAAAGGTAAAGCCTATTCAAAAAAGAATTACAAATGAAAATTATATGTATGAATGTATACATCACAGTTTATCCCAAGGTGCTTCATAAACATTAAATATAGTAATCATGTCAGCCAGTTCTGTGGTGGAATTCAGCAACTGGCTAACAGTGCATTGCAACACTACACAAGTGTAGGAGAGAAAGTGAAGAATGCAATCGCCAATGGGATGTAGAAGTAGACAAAAAGTAATTATTCGGTTTGCTGTATGGCCAGGTTAACTCTCTTAATAAGAAGTGCCCTGGAATCTTGATTCTTTAATGACTGCAAATTGTGGAGATCTCCATTTAATATCTTCTGTGAAAGATGGCATCTCTGCTAGCACAGAATCCTTTAACACCCCAAAGGAACACTGTTTTGTTGGTAACTCAGAGGGAAGAGTAGTTCCCATTGAATCACTAAGTTTACTTTCTGCAGTACTTGAGCTTTTCTTCCACTATGTTTATCTTATAAGATCCCTCAAGATCACAGCCCATGGTGGCTACAACTGGAGGTCCTCAAATATACAAGTTAATTTAGAAGTCTGATTTTTTAATTTAACTATTTTTTTAGTGTGAGGGAGATGAGAGGGATTGGTGATGATTCCTTTAATATTTTATTGAGAGTTTTAAATAAGCATGGCTCAAAGGTAATGCAGAATGACCTTGGTATTGGGATCAGAGCCAGTCAAAATGCCATCTAGCTTCTCTGCCATGGAAACTTAGGTAAAGTTGTAGCAGACCTCCAAATAACACACACAGGCTTGTACAGAAGCCCAATGGTGAATTAGTGTATTCAGTCTGGCCCTTAGTCAGGTGAGGTAGTTGATTAGGAATCAGATAACCAAGAGGTCAGTGCGGAGGGGACTTGGTGGGGAAGGGGCAGAAATTTGATTTAGTAAATTGATTTTGAAAGTGGCTTGACAAATGTAATGGGGGAAACCTACAGATAGGAAAAAGAAACCAAAGGCTAATTGGTATGTGCTCTCCAATCAAAGATTTGGTGTTGGCATATGCTCTGTGTTTTGGTTTTGAAGGAGACACATTCATCAAAGGAAATATTGGGAACATATGTTTGTTAGATCCTGGATGACAAAAGCTGCAACTGATAAAAGAGGCTTGCGGTGTTACTTGATCTACTTTCTATGCTTTGGTAATTGACAATTTTGTTAAGAGGATCAGGATAGACTGAGGAACTGTGCTTTCTCCTGTTAATTTGGTCTGATGTCTGCATGCACTTTATTTGCTGCTGCTGAGAAGGATGCATTTTTATGCATAAATTACAGTACTATGTATGGTTCACTCATAGTTAGTGGCAGTCTTTGGAATTTCCTGTTTAGGTTTATTATTCTGATTTATTATACTCATATTTTACCCTTTTACAAGTTTGCTCTTTGTTGTCTATTATTTGATGAGCTGTTGATTTGTCCATTACCTATTCAAGATTTATATTTTGTAATTGGAATAAACTTTGTGTTTGTTTTTAAGCATCATTCATGCTACTTCTGTTGATGCTGTATAGAACTTCCATTGTTTCTATTTGTTGAAAGTATGTAAACCCTGCCCCATTTGAATTTTGCCTCTGGATGCATGAGCTCAACTCCAACCCACTCAGGCCAGACTCCCAATGACTCTGTCATTTGAAGTCACTTGTAGGGGCTCCTTGCCCTATCAAATTCCACAGAGCCAGACACAGGGTTTTCAGGCACAGGGTGTTCCTGGCTTCCCATAGCTCTTTGTGCTGAGAGGATTTAGGATTCTTTCCCAGCTATTTGTGGAAGAATTTATCTGCCCTTCAGGGGGAATTGTGGGAAGGCATTGGAAGACGATCAGCACTTGAGTGATTTAGCATGTGTCTTTGCTGTAAAGTAGGCATGACCCAGCTGGAGTGAAAATAGAGCCTGGGCTCTAACCCACACCCCTAATCAGGTAAATTAGGTTGGATTAAAATCAACTCCAAATGTGGGTAAAAGGTTTCTGTGTGTGGACAGTAGTGGGGTTTTGGACTAAAACCCTTTAAGAACCTGGGTTGACTCTGCAGTGGAGACTCTGCAGTGAACTATGCTATGTCCTAACATAAAATCATAGAACTGGAAGGGACCTCGAGAGGTCATCTAGTCCAGTCCCCTGTACTCAAGGCAGGACTAAGTATTATCTAGACCAGGGGTAGGCAACCTATGGCACGCGTGCCAAAGGCAGCACGTGAGCTGATTTTCAGTGGCACTCACACTGCCCGGGTCCTGGCCACCGGTCCGGGGGCTCTGCATTTTAATTTAATTTTAAATGAAGCTTCTTAAACATTTTAAAAACCTTATTTACTTTACATACAACAATAGTTTCGTTATATATTATAGACTTAAAGAAAGAGACCTTCTAAAAACATTAAACTGTATTACCGGCACGTGAAACCTTAAATTAGAGTGAATAAATGAAGACTCAGCACACCACTTCTGAAAGGTTGCCGACCCCTGATCTAGACCATCCCTGACAGGTGTTTGTTCAACCTGCTTTTAAAAATCCCCAATGATGGAGATTCCACAACCTCCCTAGGCAATTTATTCCAGTGCTTAACCACTCTGACAGTTAGGAAGTTTCCGCCCTTACTGCAATTTAAGCCCATTGCTTCTTGTCCTATCCTCAGAGGTTAAGAAGAACACTTTTTCTCCCTCCTTAACATGAAGCTTGGTGTAGCAGTTTGCTAATCCTGTCTGGGAGAGGCAGGTCTAGGAGTTTGGCTAATCTTAAACCTAGTATTAAAATATTAATGTGTAACTGCCTGTAGTGCAGGCCATCACTAGGGTTTGAATCTGTGATCTTCAGTGCCAAAGCACATTCCCTTCCACTTGAACGGAAGGAGTAACCTAATTAGTTGGCAGTAGTAGGCTGTTATTCTTTATGGGGATAAGTCAGAAGTGGGGGGACATGACACACACTTTACAAGCTTGTTACAAATGCAGGCAGGCTGTGGGACCCCAGGTCTTTTATTAAGATATATGAGCCTATCTGATGTGCTCTTCCATCCTGACTGCCTTTGGAACCATTGGTAATTTCCTTCTGTTCCAAGAAGCTCAGAGTGGAATTATCTAGTTCTGCTCTAGTTACAGCTCTCCTCCTAAAATATATTTAACCACAGATTTTAATCTGCAGGGTATTAATGGTAGTATGCAGGATAATATGAAAATGACACATTCTCAGACACCAAGTCAACAAGAAAAGTTGCATGCATCTCACATAGCAAAACAGGGCTGAAAATAATGAATTTATTTTCAGTAGTCTAATCTAATTACCTGTTTTGTCTATCTAATCTATATCCTGCATAGTGGTGGACTCATTACCCACAGGCCTCTGCCAGCACTTAAGCAAGGGGCATAACATTACTTACATTTAGCTCAAATGCATAGGTGTTTTCAGGATTGGGCCCTTTATACCACGTAACATGACTCACAAAGAAAAACTTGCATCTGACAGTATAGTGTGAAGAGAATGTTAACAAGTGTGTGAGGAAACAATTGCAAACTAAGCTCCTATGCTGGAATTGACACTTTTTGGGTAGATCCCTGGACTGAGTCCTGTTGAAGTTACAGGGCTTCACGTGGGTTTAGGGGGTCCACCTAGGCAGAGTCAATTGTGGGATTGAAGTCTAAATGAAGGGTTAGCTGTAACTTTCCTCCTTTGTAATTTGGCACCATTTTTCAGAGTCAGAGTAACATTCCCTTCCCCTTTTATGTCTGCTATTGTTCTAACTGCAGCACTACAAAATATGAAGTTTTTAAAAAAAATTCATAGACTGTTGTACCAAGTCAGCAGTCCTTAATACACACTTCCTGGCAAAGAAACGACTTAAAATAGGGCCAAATTCTGTACTCCATTTCACCAGTGTAAGTCTGGGGTAACAACATTACAATCAGTAGAGTTATTTTTCAGGTACACTTATATGTAACTGAAAGCAGAGAATTTTCAGACTGAAAATTCCTGCTGTAGTGGAGTGAATTGAATTACTATCATCAGTTACTTAAGAGGGAGAAAATGTTTTCACAGTTAAATGAAAAAAGACACAGATAGAAGTCCAGGTTAGCATGTTTAGGATAAGAGCTCTAATCTATGACTGTAGGTTATTCCTGGATTCCTGCCATGTTGTTTAAATTAGATTCATGACCTAGAGGGGGTGTATGCAGGAAGCCATTGTAATTTTCATGCCTTAGACACTAGTGTATTTTCATGAGCTGAAGTTAAGCGTCTCTGGGGATGCTGAATATCACTGAAACATTTCCTGAGTTCTCTTAAGTGCACAATGGTATGTCCGAGTCTGTTTTCCAAGGACAGAGTTTTTTGTTTAGTTAGTGAGGTCGTAATATAGCTCATTGAACCAATGTAATCTTGGTCTTCTAATTGTTTGGAGAGAAAGGAAGGAAAGAGGGAAAAAAGGCAGTTTAGGAAAAAAGTATGTTGTTTGTCTTGTGAAGAATAGCTCAAAATGAATCTTTACTGTGATTTTTGTCCTCTCTAATGACATGTATTTTTATTAACAAACCCAAAAGCAGATTGTGGCCTCACTACTGCTGTGTGGGAGCTAGTAATCTAGGCTCTAATCTGGCAAAGTACTTAAGCAAGTGCTTAACTTTAAATACGGGAGTAATCCCATTGGTATCAATGATTTTAAATGCTTAAAGTTAAGTACATACTTAAAAGCCTTTCTGGATCAGGATCTTACTGGCCAGAGCCACCAGACTGAGAGTTAGGAGACCGGGGTTCTATCTCTGCCGCTGTCCTGGGGTAAGTCACTTTATCTCTCTGTGCCTCTGTTTTCCTTTCCACCCTCTAGCTGTCTTGTCTTGTAAAACAACTTGCCCAGTGGGGCCCCGATCTTATTTGGAATCACTCAGCACCACTTTAATACCAATAGTAACAACAGGCCCTGTGCACTCCTGAGCTCAAGTGCTGCACCCTCTAACACTCCAGCAGGTGCTGGCCACCCCAAAAAGGGATAGGGCAAAGGCAAGGCTCTGGCTGTTCTGCAGGGCTCTGGGAGGCATGGTATATACCTAGATGCAGTGGTGAGCTGGAGCAGGTTCATACCGGTTCGCGAGAACCAGTTGTTAAATTTAGAAGCCGGTGTAGAACCGGTTCCTAAAGGGGCAGGCGGGTGAGCAAACTCCGGTCCGTGGGCCACATCCGGCCCGCGGAACTGTCCTGCCTGAGCTCCCAGCTGGGGAGGCTCCCCCGGCCCCTCCCCCACTCGCAGAGCCCCAGCGCGCCGCACTGCCGGTGCCAGCGCTCTGGGTAGCTCTGCAGCTCCTGCTGCTTTGAGTGGCATGGTAAGGTGGTGGGGCTGCGAGCTCCAGCGGCCGTGTAGCATCCTTACACAGCAGCATGGTAAGGGGGCTGGGCCGGGGCTGGGAGGAGGGGTTGGATAAGGGGCAGGGAGTGGTTGGAGGGGGCAGAGGCTCTGGGGGGGGGGCAGTCAGGGGACGGGGAATGGGGGCGGGGTTGGGTAGCCGTGGGAGTTCTGGGGGTCTGTCAGGGTGATGGTGGATAGGGTTGGGGCAGTCAGGGGACAGGGAGCAGGGCGAGTTGGGCAGGGGGTGAGGTCAGGGTGGGGGGTCTCGGGAAGGGGTGGTCAGGGGACAAGGAGCAGGGGGGGTTGATGGGTTGCGGGTTTTGAGGAGGGCAGTTGGGGGCAGGACGTGGGTTGGGGTCGGATGGGTGGGGGTGGGGAGAGACAGGCACGTGGGGCTTGTACTCACCGCGTGGTTCCCTACCGGGTCTTCGGCAGCACTTCGGCGGCGGCAGGTGTGTGTGTGTGTCTTCACTCTTTCCGGGTGAAGTACCTGCCACTGAAATGTCGCTGAAAACCCGGAGCGAGTGAAGGTCCCCCTGCTGCTGAAGTGCTGCCGAGGACCCTGTAGGGAACTGGTTCTTAGGATTTTGGGAGCTCATCACTGCCTAGATGCCACGCTCTAAGTACACCTCTACCCCGATATAACGCGACCTGATATAACATGAATTTGGATATAATGCAGTAAAGCAGCGCTCTGGAGGGGCAGGGCTGCATGCTCCGGCGGATCAAAGCAAGTTCGATATAACGCAGTTTCACCTATAATGCGGTAAGATTTTTTTCCTCCCGAAGATAACGTTATATTGGGGTAGAGGTATAGTTCCTTGTGTGACATTTTTGCAGATGTGAATGTGTGAAGCGAGGGAGTGCTTCTTGATCCAGTCAGTCTCTTCCTCCCTCTCAGCTAATAATAAATTAATGAGAGTACTTGCATCTGGGGATCTTAGGGTACTTTCACTTACTGGGAGGTACATCCATAGTATTAGTCTCATATTACAGATGGGTGAACTGAGGCACAGGGAGCTTAGGTGACTTTCTCAGTGGTAGAGCTGGGAATGGAGCCCCAGAGTCCTCACTCATAGTCCTGTGGATTAGACACAGGCACCTTGACCCAATTTGTCACTGTCACTCCAGATGAATTATATTTGGTAGGTATGATCCCAGAGCTCCTTTTATGGTCCAGAGAAGCCATTCCATTGCCACTTAAAGGAGTACCAGCCAAGCAGACAGGAAAAGCTGTCCTAAGGATTTGGACCAAACCCAGCACTCACAGAGGTTGTGAGGTCAGACTGAGAGAGGTATTACATTCAGGAATTTGTTGTTTTCCACAGATCTGTACTTCTTGTGCTTTTAAGAATAAAAGTGTTTGTTTGTGGTTAAGAAATACCTTTGTTAAGCCTGCCACATTTTCCCTGAAGGGTGTGACTAGGAAACTGGAGTTGCCACATTGAGGTGGACTCAGGGGCAGGGAGGAGTGATGGGTTTAAGCAACAGAGAGTTCAGGAGGACTATGGCACTGCTTCTGAGGTCTAGGCAGCTGGATTGCAGAGTCCTACTGCCCATGAAGGGTATCAGATGTGGTGTCTGCTCCTGGGAATGTGCCTCACAGATCCAGGAACAAGTGACGAGTCACTATCCAGACACAGGGGGTTAGTAGCACGTGGGATTCAGTAGTTGGATCCAGTGCTTAATTTGTAATGAAAGAGGTGCTGGGACATAAGCAGGTTTTTTTACTTTCATAACTGATGCGGTCAGCCCAGCTGTGCCGGGCTATGAACTACCAAGCCTAGAGGTGCGGGGATTCAGTCTCGGCAAACCCCAGCACAAATTAAGCACTGGTTGGATCCAGTCACTATAGACAGACTGTTCATTGAAACAGGAGGGCTGGCCTAAGTTGTAATAGTGACTACAGGTGTGTTTATGAAAAAAAGTTGCTGCAGTTACATTTGATGAAGTAATAAAGCTATATAAATGTAAGCAGGGTCTGAATGAATGCTTCCCTGACAGCTAGCTGAGAGGGGGAATGACTTGGGTGTGTTTATGTAAATACAATTTGCTCCTGCTCTGCTTTCATATTCATCAGATACAGTGGTGTCAAAGTGATCAACTTTGGCTGGTATTGGGTACAAATCACCTTAGTACTGAATGCAGCAGTAGTGAAATATGGTTACCGATGTTGTAATTTTTGTAGGATTACAGGAAAGCAGGACTGGGTTTAACCTGTCCCAAATAAGGGGGCCACCCTCAGATGAAAGAACCTCATTAAGCCAGGGGCTTGAATGTCAGCAGTCTGTGAAAGGAAGGAAGGTATTCCCAGCCAGGAGGCTGTACACCCTCATCAAGGATCCTCCCTAGACTGGTTTAACCTGTTCCTCCCCACTGTTCAAAGAATAGAGCTAAATAGCTTTCATTAGGTGCCTCTTTGTTAAGTTAAATGTCTAATCAGAGCTGAATCAGTTGTTATAGGACTGTTTTTCTGCCTTGCCTGTTAAGAGCTAAAAATAACTGAGAGCTGATATCACTTGAGATGGGGTAGTGTTTCGGCCCGGCCTGCAAAGAGCTGAAAATTACTAAGAGACTGATGTACAGAGGTCACGGCACGTGGCAGCAGAAGGCGACTGACAGCTGGTGAATGAGTGGTTGGTGCGGTGGAGAGGTGCAATGAGTGGCCAACAGGGTGGCTGGTGGAGAGGTGTGGTAAGAGCAGTGAGCAGGTGGCCAACAGGGCAGCGGTGGAGCGCTGCGATGAGTGGCCAGCAGGCTGGTTGGTGGAAAGGCACGCTGAGAGCGGTGAGCAGGCGGACGGCAGGAGTGGCCAGCAGGGTGACTGGCAGCAAGTGAGTGCCTGAGCAGTGGAGTGAGTAAAGTAACTCTTTACCCCAACCAAGGGGGAGGTGAACTCTGCAGATGCACCTCTGAACTCTGGGTCTGCATTGACCAACTGTCAGCAACTGTGAGTGGGGTGCAGAGAAGGGTTGGGCATGTGAAAGGGTCTTTTGGGTTGCTGGACTTAAGAACCTGAGGGGAAAGGAACCCTGCCCAACCTACTTGGGAGTGGGTCTTTTACTCATGGTTTATGTTTATGAACCCTGTTTGCAGTGTTTTCCCAAATTAAAGCCAAGTTACTTCCCTCCTTTTAATAAAAGTTTCTTTTCTACACTCAGACTCTGTGCTTCTGAGTGGGGAAGTATTGCCTCTCAGAGATGCCCAGGGATGGTGTGTAAATTTCCCAGGTTACTGAGTGGGAGCTTGAGCTGGTTCTGTGTTGTATCAATGGAAAGGAACCCCTAGATATTGAACCCGGCCCTCGGTGCTGCTGGCTCCACTTGGCAGAAGGGTTACATAAAGAATAGAAGGAAAAATATTTAGTTTAGTTAATATCAGAAAGTTGAAAAAGAAAAAAATATCTAAAAGTATTTAGCGGAAGACATGCTATAACATACACTTTTTTTAAGTCTTAGAGGCTACATTTCTTGTAAAATATTGAAATGATTTATGTTCTTTGGTGCTACCACAGTAAACATAGATATAACAGTTCCTTTAGATATAACTAGATATAACTTCCTTTAGGAAGATTTATATTAAAGGCCAAAGCTAAAGGCCATTAAAGTTAAAAGCTACAATGGGGCAGCATTCAAGTGCCTAATATAAATTAATAAGAGTAAGGACTATCTAAGTTAAGACTAGCTTCAGCATTTGTTTATTCTCTCCTAGATATGCAGATGTAATTTTCATTATTATTGACAGTTAACCTTATCAGAAGGAGAATAGTCTGCTTTTGCTCTCAGTGAGACAGCTTGGGTCATTTGTATTACTGTTACATAGTTTATATGATCTCTTAAGGGTTATGCTTTTTTTAATGGTTTGGTGGATTTGTGGTTTGGGTGTGGTTGATTTTTTCCCTAAGCAATACCGGAGTCTTATCAAGATCATCAGTGGAAATTCATTAGTTCTTATACTTATTCTCTGAAAAACTCTGCTTGATTCTTGCAAAAAAGTGAGAAAAAAACAGAGGAACAAAAAGCCTGACTCCAATCTCCCAGCTGTAAATCAGGAGTAAGTCAACTAAGTCAGTGGAGTTGCCCTGGTGTAAAATAAATGTAAGGAAGAGGAGAAATGGGCCCCATGTCAATTACAAGTAAAGAGGAAATGAAAATTTGCAGAGTAGGACAAAAATATAGGATTTTAAGTGCATAATGGGAAGGAGAGATGGTCATACCATATTTCTTTTCCTAATGAGAAATTAACTTTTTTTCTATCTGTTTAGCCTAGCAATACTTCAAGTATTTTAACCTACATTTAGCCAAATCTAAAACAATATTATGTACTCTGATACTTTGTGCGTGTTTATTTTTTTTAAACCCCTAGGAATATGCTGACTTTACATATGTGCACGCAATTCACTGATCTCCTCACTCATTCCTTAGGGAGGATGAAAGAAATATTGTACCTTGTTGAAAATCTGACTCCCTTGGAGAAGGTCAGAAGGGGAGAAAAATGGCAGCCTGCTATGATATATAAACAGCCATTAGACATAGCCTGAAACTAGGTTAGCACAAATTCTGCTGACTTACTCTGAAGAGGCTGTCATTCACTTGGAAGAATGATTGTATGTGGACTAACAGGTTCCTGAATGCACATATGTAAAGGTATAAGATGTGCAGTGGGGCTGTGCCACACGATCCCAAATAGAGATGAAAAAGTAACTGTTCTGACAAACTAATATATTTGTGTCTTTCTTTACATTTTCCAATTACAATTACAAATGCTTTAAGGAATCATTTATGGGACCAAAATAATACAAGATCTTGTCTCTTTGTGGGATTTCTACTCTTCAGAAACTAATGAGAAAACCAGATTTGTTGTTGTTTCAGCCCTACAGATGGATCCCTGAGGCATTTAAAAAGCCCATGGAAAATGTAAATACAAATAAACATTGAGACCATTATCCTCAGCCCCACTCCAACCTTTGTGTCAGCACAAAGAGGATGGGGATCAGCGCTAACAGGGCAGCTAGGGATTTCACCAGTGTGAGGGGAAACGCCAGCTGGTGTAGATCAAATTATGAGCCTAGACCTACTTTCACAGAAGTCAGTGGTGAAACTCCCATTGACTTCAGTGGGAGCAGGCCAGGCACCAAGAGTTTTGCAGAGGTTTTCTGGTATTTGCAGAGTGTTAGGATAGCAGGGATGTGAATGCACTTCAGGCGGTCCCGGAGATATTATATAAGTCAGGGCTATGGCACTGACTCTGAAGTTTCAGTGGGCATGTCCTCTGGGCTGCAAATCTGAGTTCCTCACAGAGGAGAACATCGTAATGGCCATACTGGGTCAGACCAAAGGTCCATCTAGCCCAGTATCCTGTCTACCGACAGTGGCCAATTCCAGGTGCCCCAGAAGGAATGAACAAAACAGGTAATCATCAAGTGATCTATTGCCTGTTGCCCATTCCCAGCTTCTGGCAAACAGAGACTAGGGACCCAAAAGGTCTTTCTAACTAGAGCTAGCCAAAGAATTAATTGCAGATGATAATTCTTGTGAAACTTGACAGTTTCACATTTAATAGTGCCTAGTTAATTTTTAATTGTTCAAATAATTAATTATTCAGTCAGTTGTAATTCTGACCATTGTTGAACTTTTCGTGTGATGGTTGTACATTTCTACAGCAATCTTCTGGGTACTTTCCGTTCTGATTGGGCTAGACCAACCCAGCCTCTGCTGTAAAAGGGCCAAATTATACTGGAAAAGCATAGGGATCAAGAGAAATGTGTGTTGTTTAAAGTTACTTTTTCATGTTCTAGCTGATTTTAACAATCTGTACAATTACCAATGAAATTCTTTCTTTTACATAAATTACTCAAAGTGAGCAAATTGAAAGCAAGGGCAACCATGTTTGTTTGTTTGTGTGCTTTTATTACTGATTGCATTAATCCTCCTGCTTGGCAGGAAGGTGGTGTTGTGTTTTGGTTTTTTTAAAGTTAATGTACTGATTTCATTTTTTAAACATCTACTTTTCAAATTATTATAGGGTTTGCTTGTGCTGCAGCCCCTCCCTCCAACTCAATGGAATTTTGTAACCCCAAATAGAATATATCAATATTTAAGATGAACAGAAATGTTTCCTTCCCTCCCCTGGCTTCTTAAAAATTGCTGAGTGTTCACACTTACATCATGATCTTTTGATTTTCCTTTTCCATCTTCAGAGCCATGAACTAGCGATCTGACATCTATTAATCTCCTGCTCTGACTATCCTGGGTAGGTGATGTCATATTCGCTTATGGTCAGTGCTGGAGCACGGAGTGCTGTCAAATGGGGCTAATGTAAGTCTGTGTACAGCAGTGCTACTTTATTCTTCTCCCATCCACCTTCGTGCTGGCAGGTTAGCCAGCAATGATTAACCATGGTGCTTAGATAAATGCTATCCAGATTGGCATTACTCGGATTTGATAGATAAGGCACATTCAACAGGCTTCCACACCATGAAAGCTATTAAAATATTTCTGTGGTTGTTTCCTGCTGAATTCCATTCTTGGAGAAGAGGTTATAATTTGGCAATGAATGGCAAATGTCATTTTTTCCCCTATGAAATAGTAAGTCTCTGTCTTCTGTTTCTCTAAAAAGCGACAAAGAGTCCCGTGGCACCTTATAGACTAACAGATGTATTGGAGCATAAGCTTTCGTGGGTGAATACCCACTTCGTCAGACGCATGTAGTGGAAATTTCCAGAAGCAGGTATAAATATGCAGGCAAGAATGAGTCTAGAGATAACGAGGTTAGTTCAATCAGGGAGGATGAGGCCCTCTGCTAGCAGTTGAGGTGTGAACACCAAGGGAGGAGAAACTGCTTTTGTAGTTGGCTAGCCATTCACAATCTTTGTATAATCCTGAGCTGATGGTGTCAAATTTGCAAATGAACTGAAGTTCAGCAGTTTCTCTTTCCCTGTAACTCTTCATTGTATGCTCAATTATGAGTCAAATCCAAATATTTGACTGAGATGAAATATTAGAACACCCTCATGTATGCTCAGTAAACCAGAATGAAAAACATGTTTTCAGTCAGTTGCAATTTGAATATGGACAGCTTCTTGGTCCCAAGTCCTGCTGCCATGGAAGTCCATGGGAGCAGGCCCATTGCCTAGAAAATGTCCTCTCAGATGGTTTTGGGTTTTGCAATATTTGAAAAATGTGGCATCAAAAGAAGACCATGTATTACTTCTTAGTAAAGGATAAGGGAAAAAATCCTTAACAGTCATATGGAGACCTGGCAATAGCATTACTAGCACTTTTTTTTCTATTGATTATTTTGTTTCCTGTAGGTTCGTTAATGGGCCTGTGGCATAGCCAGGCTGGGTGCTGAGCTGTTGCACAGGGAGATGACTGGGTGAAATCCTAGGCCATGGAGCTGCTCTGTGGAGGCTACTTCAGCCCAATGACTGGGCTAGGCTCCATAGTCCAGGGTTGTCAACTCTTGCAATATTTTCTTGAATGCTGCAATTTTATGGCATTAAAAATTGGCCTCTCACAAAAGGTTCCCAGCAGCTCAGGATTTCTGCCTGAGCTGTAACTGATGCAGCTGGGAGATGGAGCTGAAGGCCTTAGGCTGCAAGTCCAGCTGTCACAAGCAGAGGCTGCAGGGGCATTTGCCTTTTTCTGTAGCACAAGCATCAGTTTGCTCTTCTACTTGTGCTCGCTGTGCAGCGCATGGGGCCAGCAGGGCCGGGGCATTCTCTTCCTCTATCCAGCAGTAAGGGGGGGAGGCAGAAAAGGGATGCCAGGAGCATGCACCACTTACCCCTCAGCTCCAGACTGCAGGGAGTTCTCCACAGGGCAGCTGAACTCTCCCAGAGCTAAGCAGAAGCAGTATTGAGGTTGGGGAAGGAGAGGTATTTGGGCAGGGACAGTATCCAGGAGATAAGCAGAGGGAGAGGGTTGAGGAGCGGGCAGGGGCCAGGAGTGGTATCCTGGGAGGAAGAAGACTTGACCAGCTCAGTATCCAGTGAGAGGGAAAGAAGCTGAACTGCGGACTGTGTCTAGGAGTGGGAGTTGGACAGGGGTAGGGTTACCATATCTCATAAATAAAAAAAGAGGACCCTCCACGGGCCATGGCCCCGCCCATTTCCCCACCCCTAGCCCCGCCCCAACTCCGCCTCTTCCCCCACCCTAACTCCGCCCCCTCCTCCCTCCCACTCCCAGCCAGGGGGAAAGGGCTGCCTCAGTGCTACCAGCATCATGGTTTCCCGGGCAGCCCCCAGACCCTGCGCCCCCAGCCGGCGCTTCCCCAGCGCAGCTGGTGCCCGGGAGGGGAAGCGCCCAGCCGGGGGCGCAGGGTCTGGAGGCTGCCCAGCAAACTGTGAAGCCGGTAGCGCTCGGGCTTTGGGCAGCCCCTATGCCTCTGGACCCTGCGCCACAGGAGCCCGGGAGGGGAAGTGCCCGGCTGGGGGCGCAGGGTCCGGAGGCACGGGGGCTGCCCGAAGCTGGTAGCTCTCGGGCAGCCAAGTTCTTAAACAGAGCCTCCAGCGGCTGGGGCTCTGTGTAACTGACACTGTGTCAGTTACACAGAGCCCCTGCGGCTGGAGGCTTTTCTCCTCTTTGGCTCTGTGTAACTGACACTGGGTCAGTTACACAGAGCCCCAGCGGCTGGAGGCTCCAGCTGCCCCCGCTCTGTTTAAGAGCCGGGCTGCCCAAGCGCTACCGGCTTCGGGCAGCCCCCATGCCTCCAGACCCTGCGCCCCCAGCCGGGCACTTCCCGTCCCGGGCTCCGGCGGCGCAGGGTCTCCAGGCACGGGGCTGCCCGAAGCCGGTAGCGTTCAGGCAGCCCGGCTCTTAAACAGAGCCGCCATTTTCCCGGACATGTTCCGCTTTTTGGCAATTCCCCCCGGACGGGGGTTTGACTGCCGAAAAGCCGGACATGTCCGGGAAAAAGAGGACGTATGGTAACCCTAGACAGGGGGCAGTGCCCAGCAGGAGTAGAAAACAAGAGAGGAGCCCGCAGAAAGTAGGGCATAGAGGAGGGAGTTGAGATCAGTGCCTGAGAAAGGAATGGTATTTGGGAGGTGGCAAAACAATGAACCAGAAGTGACAGAGCGGGAGGTCCCCCCAATCTGTGTCGGTATTTTTTGTGCATTTTGGGATGAGGTTCCTGAAACATTCAGAAGCACAAGGGACCAATGCCCCCTGTAGCCAATGATTTTAGTTTATTATTCATTTATTGTGTGATGTTATGATTAATCAATATGTTATATTACATATATTCATTGTATGTTAATTAGAGTTAATTTGTAGGATTATAAAAGTATAAGATTGATCAGTATTTAGAGGAACCAAGTATAAGACATGAGTAAGACAAGCTGAAACACAAGAACCTGTAGGTGGAAGCCTGCAAGACTTTAGCTTAGATATTTAAGGCCTATTTTAGAGACAAGAAATGATGACATAAGTGACAGGAAAATAACCCCATACCTTAAGATTATGGGAAAAGAGGAACCAAGTGATAAAATTGCACAAAATTACCCAGAAGATTAATATTAGATCATAAAAATACTGTAAAGGCACATCTGTCTCTGACATGTGTCTTAACCACAGAATACAGGTTGTGTGTCAGTGCTAATGAGAATAAAGGGAACGTACACAGCCTATAGAAAATTGGAGTCCCTTAAGTTTCCAGGGGACACAGACAAATAAGAGAAAAGAGGGTTGACACTTGTCTGGACATGTACTGAATGTAGGTATAGACAGAATCACATCATAAAAACGGTATGCCCCGAATGGGAAAATTGAGCTCCCTATGGGAGACTCCAGCAGGAACCATCCCTCTACTGATGAGAGACCCATCAGACCCTAACACTGTTATTAAGGATCTGAATATAACTATATTTATAACTTGTGCATAGGTCTGTATAGAATTTCTATATGCTTGGGTAATCATAACTTTAATTGTAACTTTAATAAAACTTGTAAAACAGTCTAGGCCTTGTACTTGTGTGGTCACTACTTTGGTCTTTATGTGTTCCTAGAGTCTCCAACTCTAAAACAAGTAGCAGAGGTGACTTTCATTCTGTTAAGCTTGAAACTGTAGCCCCCAGATCCAAAAGCACGCTGGCGTAATACTACATTGCAAAATTCACTTTAAATAAAATAAAAGGCTATACCCAGAGGAGTTTAAAAATACAAAAAGGGGGCAAAAAGCAGTCTGAGTTGAAATAAAATAAATTAAAAATGTCATGGGTTTTTTGGTCTGTGTCATGAATAATCCCTTGTTTAACCTCTCCCATCCCATTCAGGAAGAGGGCAAAGGACAGGAGGACCCCTGTGGCAACTGAGTAACCAACCAGCCACCATCACTCCCTGTCCCAACATCAGACCCTAGAATCCTGCCTGGTTTAGCACAACTTGTGGTTGCCTTCATTCTGGCTTTCCTGAAAACGTGTGGAGAAACCACTTTGGAAGGCCTCCATTACAGGAATCATGGGTGTGTGTGTCTGTAGTCATGATCGGTGTTCAAGAAGCTTGTTTTGCATATTTTATGCATGTATGCATACATATGTGGCTGCCCCATAGAATCATGTCTCTAACACTCAGCTCCCGCCACAATTTATTCCTACTGAGTGGGGACAGGTTGTACAAGAGGCAGCTCTCTGTTCAGTCAGAATGAATGCGTGTTAATGCACATTTTGCAGCATGTATATATGCACGTAAATATAATATACCATTAATTGGGTCAGATTAAATCAGGATCCTTGGAATATGGGTCTAGCAATCAGAGACAACCTGGATTCAACAGAAGATCAGAGGGAGAACAGCAGGCCATCATATGCCATGCAGTTAGGTGGTTCTAAGCAGCTTCCTGCTGAGGTGGGTTGGTTGCCTCACTTGGTTGGAAAATCACTTGGTTGGGCCTCGGAGGAATAGTCGCCTGAGTAATGAAAGGAGTTGGCCTACAAGAACAGTGGGAGAATGTGTGGGGGTGGTATAAGTGGGTTCATTTGGAGTTTGTTGAGAGGACACCAAAATGTTGGTAGATCTGGATTCAAAGATGCTGGAACTGGAGGGGTCAGGGGCCCCCCCACTTTTTAACATGGGCCCCTCCCACCCCCAAACCGCAAGCCTCAGACAGGCATGGAGCAGTGCTGGCAGAGCTGCACTTTCCGGCAGGGGAGCTGATCACAGCTATCAGCTTCCTCGCCATGAAGCGCAGCCCCTGCTGGCACCACTCCATGCCTGCCCAAGGCTTTTGGTTTAGGAGGGCAACACTGTCCCCCAAACTATGCCCATGTTAAAAAGTGGGAGGGCATGGCCCCTGTGGTTCTGGTGCCGGTGGCCCCCCACTTCTACAGAGGTTCTGGTGCCCTTGTCTGCATTCCATTCAGCCGTAATCAACCTGGTTTACAATATCCCTGTGGTTGTAGAAAGGATACAACTTCAGCAAGGCATCATATATTTACCTTGAAGTCCTTCCCTCCTTATTTTATTTCAGTGCTTCTGTGTAGATATAGTGAAGGGAAGAGAGTGACTGGCGGTGACTTACGCCATTCCCAGAGACTATGTGTGTGTCCCCTGTTCCCAGATTTGGTTCTCTCATAGTCTCTGCACATGGCAGTTTAAAATGTATAAGTAACATGGTTTTTAGTGTTTGTCTGCATTCTGTTTAATGTACTTATTCTTATGATGATAGAGCATTAGAAGCAGATTGATAATTATGGAGTAGGCTGGGGATCTAGTTTTGTACTATGAAACTCAAGTGAATCAATGAGCTTGTGACCTCATCTGTTTCCATAGTGGTGATTAAACTAATACTGTTTACAGGCCAGCAGCCAAGTAAATGGCAGTGCCTTCAGAATCAGAGTCTACTGCCTGCACCACAGCTATAGAGAGCTGGAACCATTCCTTCCTACGCATCACACGCATGTAACAGGATTTATTGAATTAAATATTCATATAGATCCACTGAATGCCTTAGGGCCAAACTCTTACTTCAACAATTTCATCTGAAGGCAGTGACCAATGTAATCTGAGGGAGGGAATTTAGTTTATAGGAGCATATCTTTTTCCTTCCTCTGTGGCTGTTGAGAGATCTCTTGTAGCAGAACTTCTGGGGGTCTATTATGCAAGATTATGGGGATGGATGTCCTTTAGGAACTTCTCTTATGTTGTAATAGTTAAAGATGGAGGGCTTGAACCTCTTCCACTGAAATCATTAAGGCTTGGTCCACACTGGGGCGGGGGATCGATCTAGGAAACGCAACTTCAGCTATGAGAATAGCGTAGCTGAAGTCGATGTTTCCTAGATCGAACTAAGTTTACTGACTGTGGGTCCACGTGGCACAGGCAAGCTCTCCTGTCGACAGCGCTTCCTCCTCTCGGCAAGCAGGAGTTCTGCAGTCGACGGGGGAGCGCTTCTGGGATCGATTTATCACGTCCAGATGAGACGCGATAAATCGATCCCAGAAGATGGATCTCTACCCGCCGAATCAGGCGGGTAGTGTGGACCTAGCCTAAGAGTTTTGTCACTGCTTCCTTTGAAGTCAGAAGCAAACTGGACATTAGAAAAAATCCTCAACACACAGTAAGCTTTAGTAAACCGAATACAAGTTGTGTGTAGAGTTTGTCACAACTTGTCTAGAAACTGTTCTCAGATTACTTTATTTTTGTTATTCTTGGAAAAATCTATTCTTAAAGGATGTTATTGGATACATCATAATGCATTGTTAGGTATTAAAATATGCCTTTGCTATATGGACATTTTCAAGGCCAGAGCTTGTTTCCATAATAATAATTTGTAAGAAGTTTTGAAGAAGCATGGATATTTATACATGAGCAAATACATACATTTGTTAACATTGAACTGACAAATGGCATGTTTCAAAATAGTAAAACTTTCTGATTTAGTTTGTTTTCCTTAAAAATGACTTCACAGTTTTCACTGTTAGCAAAGTGTTGGAAAGCTAAATTTTTGCCAACATCTGTGTTTGCTTATAAGCAAAAATTCCTCAAATTTCATTGCAAATTAACTTTGTCATGAAATGTTATTTTGTTCAGGTTGCCAGGTGACTTTCATTATAAGTCTCTGTTTTCATTTTCTGGTAATTTTCCAAAATAAATCTCCTTTTTGTATTCCTTTGAGCCAATGATGAATTGATCTGGAAACTTTTAGGAGAATATGTTCAACCATTTTTGAGTTATGCAAATGTAGGGAAACTCCTGTCTTCCATCTGAAAGATTTTCTACTTCAGAAACAAATGGGAGGTTTTTGGGGCAGATGGATAATTCAAAAATGGCTAAGCTTTGAGGACCGGGAGCCCCATCCAGTCCACTAAAGTCAGTGGAAAGACTTCCATTGACTTAGTTTGGATCAGGCCTTAGTCAGGTCTCAAATATTTGAAGCCCAGCTTCCCATTTTGTGTTTGTGATTGATTAATTGAGCATACAAATGAGAACTTGTAGATGTATAACTACCTTATTCCACTACAGGTCAGGTAACTAGACATATATTTCCTCATGTAATTACAGGTGCAGGTAGTGAATGCCAAAAAGGATTTAAAAAATCCATTTAGGGAAGTTCACATTTCATAGATTGCTAGACCTCTGTGAGGTCTACTGGTTGAGCTTCGAGAAAAATTAATGAAGTTAGAAGCAATTAATAAATGTATGCACAATAATTTTTTTAAACTAAATTAAATTACCCAGTTGCTTCTATCACTGTAGATTTGTGCATTGGGCAACTGTACAGTGATATAGCTAGGTTTTCATGGTAACTGTAAAATGGTTGTTAATGTATTTTACAACCCCATCACATGAGATTTTTTTCCTTTTCCTTTTAAATACCAGTGCATTAAATGCAAAACCTTAATGCAACACTAAGGGCCTGATTCTCCTCTCTCTGATATAAATCAGGAGTAATTCCACTGATGTTAATGGAGTTACAGTGGTGTGAAAATGGTGTAATTGAGAAGAAAATGAAACCTTTCGTTGCATATTTAAACACGCATGAAGAGGCTAATCCTATTTCAGTTGACTCCAATGGGAATGGATTGGACCCAGAGTCAGGAAATAAAAATAAATTAAGACTTTCATTATGTGTCTATCATGCTTGCCTTAGTCATGTGAGTAACTCTATTGAAGTAAATGGGGCTTATTCTCATGAGTAAAATAAGTAGGATTTCTCCAAAGGACTGTTTGGTAAAGCCCTGATCCTTCAAACGCTGATGTATATGAGTAACTTCACTCAACTGAGCAGACTCATTTACTTCGACAAAGTTACTCATGTGAGAAAAGTTTAGTACTTGCTTTGGGATTTGCAGAGGTGGGCTCTAAATGACAGATGTTGAAATGATTTCCATTTGTATAATATCCATCCATTTCTTTTACATTTCATGAGTGCTCAGATGCTAGAATAATGGGCTTGCTATAAACATTTAAATGGATGAACAGATAGGCAGATAAGTCAAACAGACTCAATTTTAGATGTGAACAGGAGAGCAAGGGTTCAATTTTTTTCTGGGTGTTGATTGTTCTATTATTTCAACTTCTAAAATATTTCAGTAATATCTGTTGGATTGCTCCATTATTTCAGCTTCTCTTTATGGAGAGACTAAATAATGATGAGGGAAAAAAGTTGCTACAAAGAAATTCTTTTATCAAAATAGTCTAAAGTAAATACAAATGAATGTCCATGTAGACATTTTATTTAATCCTCTTTTTATTTTTATGCCTTTCTTACTAACAAATGTCATCTCTTAGCACTGACTTTGTTGATGAGGATGAATAAAGTTCTAGGGCCATTTTCAGAATAGCTGTTCCTTTGTATGTTCAGCCACTCAACCCTAGGATACTGCAGACTAATCATTTGCAGAAAATTGGAAACAGATTTATTTGAACAGACACAGAGCACTTACTTTTGACCTAAACATCTCCTCCTCATTAGGGTTATTCAACACCCCCTACCCCCCATTTAATGAATACGCACCATTCAGAGCATTCCGTTCTTCAGGGCTTTTTACCCTTTCAGTATATTACAGAGGGAAATGCAGTTTGTTTAATGTCACTTACTAGTGGAGCTGCCTGTCTGATGAACAGGTATGTTAAATATAAGTAAACTAAATTTTAGAAATGAATGTGTTCACCAGTTGAATTTATTCTGGTGAAATAAAATTCTAGCAAATCTACCACCAGATGTCTTTGTCTGTGACATGTATGGAGACATTGTTATTTTGTAACACTGAAATAGAATTTTAGACCCTAATGCAAATTGTGAGGAAATTACTTTTCCTTCTCTTTTTTATTAGTTGAGGAGTCTGACTGCCCATATAGGGCTTAATCCAGTGAGATGCTAATTTCTACTGAGAGGCCAACTCCCACCCTAGTCACTTGACATCTTGCAGGATCAGACCTATATTTAGAAAACCAAAATTGGATTTGGATGTTATTCTTCAAACTTGTCTTTATTTTTAAAGCATAAAGGGCCAGATTGTGACTTGGAAGCCACAGCCCAGGTCATCATTGTGCAGAGGAGTCATGCTACAGCTGATATCCTATGAGCTCTTCTTCTGGCTGATTTGGAGAGAATGACTCCTGCAACTTGGAGGCACTTCAAGCTGCAACAATAGTTCTGCCATTCTTTGGAAGGGTTTAGCTTGCAGGATAGGCTTGTAAATAAAATGTTAAGGATTGTCTACAGCAGGGATCGGCAATCTTTGGCCCGCGGTCTGCCAGGGTAAGCCCCCTGGCGGGCAGGCTGGTTTGTTTACCTGCCACATACACAGGTTCGGCCAATCGCAGCTCCCACTGGCCACGGTTCGCTGCTCTAGGCCAATGGGGGCTGCGGGAAGCGGCGCGGGCCAAGGGATGTGCTGTCTGCAGCTTCCCGCAGCCCCCATTGGCCTGGAGCGGCGAACTGTGACCAGTGGGAGCCACAATCGGCCAAACTGCGGACGCAGCAGGTAAACAAATCGGCCCGGCCCACCAGGGTACTTAGGTTGCTGATCCCTGGTCTGCAGGGTGGGGTAATGCACGCTATGGGAGTGTGATTTTCTAATGCATAGTAGCATACTGCACATTATTCGGCCTGTGTAGACCCTGCTGGTGCTCACTAAATGTTCCCTATTGCACATTAACATTGTGTTGTCAAAATCACATCCCTGTAGGGGCACATTTCTGCTCTGTGTAGACAAGCCCTCCAAGTTAACTTTTATTAGGGTTACCATACGTCCAGTTTTTCCCGGACATGTCCTGCTTTTCGGCAATCAAACACCAGTCCGGGGGGAATTGTGGAAAAGCCAAACATGTCCGGGAAAATGCCGGCCGGGCACTTCCCCTCCCGCGGTTGCTCTGCTCCGCTCCTCCCCTCTCAGACTTTAAGAGCCGAGCTGCCCGAGCCAGCGCTACTGGCTTCGGGCAGCCCCCCCTGCCTCCGGACCCCGAGCCGCCGGCCAGGCACTTCTCCTCTCCGGCTCCAGCTGCTCTGCTCCGGCGGCTCGGGGTCCGGAGGCAAGGGGGGCTGCCCAAAGCCGGTAGTGCTGGCTTGGGCCGCTAGGCTTTTAAAGTCTGAGAGGGGAGGAGCGGAGCAGCTCAGCTGGAGCCCGGGAAGGGAAGTGCTTGGCTGGCGGCTCGGGGTCCGGAGGCACGGGGGGCTGCCCGAAGCCTGTAGCGCTGGCTTCACGGTTTGCCGGGCAGCCTCCAGACCCTGCGCCCCCGGCTGAGCGCTTCCCCTCCCGGGCTCCAGCTGCGCTGGGGAAGCGCCGGCCGGGGGGCGCAGATTCTGGGGGCTGCCCGGCAAACTGTGAAGCCAGTAGCGCTGGGTCAGCCCTTTCCCCGTGGCTGGGAGTGGGAGGGAGGAGGAGGCGGAGTTAGGGCGGGGAAGGGGCAGAGTTGGGGCGGGGCTATGGGTGGGGAAATGGGCGGGGCCAGGGCCCGTGGAGGGTCCTCTTTTTTTATTTATTAGATATGGTAACCCTACTTTTATCCATTACTCTGCTCTGAACTAGTTATACTGACCAGTTCTGGGATGAATTGGGGATGAGAGAGCAAAAATTTTTCGAGAGACAGTTTTTCAAATAAAGTGGTCTTGGGGGCTTATGTGCATTTCGGTGGATTTTAGGTTATCTTTATTTTTGTTTTCTCATCTTTATATGGGGAATGGGAGGAAGAAACAATAAACAAACTAAAATTCATTGGAACTGCATATGATCTCCCAGTGAATGACAACTGTGCTATCCTGTCACCTTTCAACTCACTTCCCCCCGCCCCCTCCCAACAAAACACACAAAAACACCTATGCATGGTACACTGATCAATTCTTAATTTAGCTTTTACAATACAAATTAGGTAAAAGAGGCTAAAAGAATCACAAACTGTTGATGTAAGGATAGCCTGGGTCTAGAGTGATTGTGTCCTTGAAAGCCAGAAATGTCTCTGATTCCAGGTCCTATCCTTGTCAATTTAAATACAAAATAAGCATGGCTTTCTGGTTTCTGTAGCCCCTGTAGAGTATTCAGACCATCTGAAGGGGAAACATCAGGCAGCTCTGCTGGTGTAACTGATGGCAGGCAGGGCAGTGCATGTGTGCCCAAGGACCTTCCCCTACCGCGCCTGTCACATATTGATATCCTGTCCTCAGAGCTTGTCTTTACTGCAAAGTGAACTCGAGTTCTAACATGAGTAGTGTTAGGGCAACACTCTTGTCCACACGCCAAACCCTTAACTCAAGTGCAGCGGTACTTTTAACTTCAGTTGACTGGGTATAGGTTAAAACTCAGATGAACACAACTCACAAGCTGCTAATGCAACCACTGTGTAGTATGGATGCAGGCTGGTGCCATTGAAATGCCACTTGTCCTATGATGCCTTCCCACAGTTTTTCACATGTGCCCAGAAAGCATAGATGAGTTTGTCCACAATTCACTGGGAAAGAATTAATAGACAGCTTAGTTGACTATATGGCTAAGAATCATGGGATGTGGGTGCCCCACTGAAATCTTAGTGCCACACACCAGTAAGTACAGTGCCAATGTGGACACAGCAACTCAGGTGTTATTTCACAGTGTGCCCACTTGTGCTAGAGCTAGGCTAACTCCAATGGAGTAACTTGAGTGTAGATTGCTTAACTCTGCAGTGAAGACCTACCCTGAGAAGCTACAAGCATGACTGTTGTGTGGTGTATATATGGCACTCACAAATGTAAATCGCCTGTCAGTTGTTCTTAAGTAACAGAATCTTGCTTGCAAGAACACTGAGCTGTTGTTGGGAGTGCTGTTCTGTTTCTATCTTGTGTAGATGAGTGGCTAAGTATGTTTAATAATCAGTAGCCTTCAGGAAAGTTTTGTTGCTGGAGTTTTAGAATGAGCCACCCATTTTTTCAATTTTTATTATGTGCCTTGGGCACATTTAAAAGGAAAGGAAATGGAATCTGTCCTGGATGTTACAATATATGACATTAATTTGTTAATATATTATCAACTGTTTTAAGTTTTGAATTTAAAAATAGTTTCCAATCTTTCTTGAATTAACATTAAAAGAATAAAATATTCAGACTGTCTGTCCCAAAATAGCATTGCACAGTTTGTAGCTATATTTATTTCCTCCTCCAACACCATTATAAGTGTTGAAAAAGCATTGCCAATATATACATAGCAAAAGAGGAGACAGAAATAGTTTCATACATAGCCCTGGACTGAGCTATAGTTCATCATGGATAAAGAACTGTAAAAGTTTGTTCCTGGGTTGCAAAAAGGTTGCCATTAACAGGGAAAAAAACAAAACCAAAAAATAATCTGATGACCCTTTTCGATAGTATGTGTTAGGAACGTAGATCAGTTTCAGTAAATAGTTGTCATTGTATGCTGCTCAGTACAGTAAGGAAGCAGTGGTGTGGTTCTTATCAGTTGTTTATCTTTTAGTTTAGATTGAAAGAAGCAAATTAGTTGGGCAAAGCTTGCATATAATAGAGTAAACAAAAGTATTTTTACTTTGCTAGTACTTTATCTGGAAATGATAAATAGTGTGTGAACTTCTGTACTCTTGAAAAGTGGTAGGTTGACAACCTTGAAAACTAAAATTCTTTATGCACAGAAGAGGTGCAGTACAGGGAGCAGCTAATCAGAATTTTCCCACAATGCCTCACAAGTGTGGCTCAACTCTGACCTAGAGGGACCACCTAGAAATGAGAGATTCATACACTCTTCATGGCTCCTTCAGTCTTCATGGGACTTATCAACTGAGTTGCCAACTATGGCAGTCGTTTTTGTAATTTAGGCAATCATCCATTGAGAATTGGATGGAAACCATGAAAGTAATTTTAGAAATGATGCTGCTGGACCTCTTACCGAGACCAGATGTATAGGGCAGTTCAAAAGGCTCCACTGAATAGGTTGGAAGGTGGGTCATTTACCGATGTCAGGATCCTGGAAATTCATTTGTTCCCCCACAAAAGAAAGACTTGGCTCACATCAATCCTTTTAAACATTTGTAACATTTAATGCCCATTGGCACTGCCTTGGTTTTTAACCGCATGGAGTCAGGGTTCTTGGCCTCTAGCTTTCCATGTTTGTTTGCCAATAATGATAAGTTTTCTGTCTACCAGCGAGGATGTGCTTCTAAGTGGTATATTTTTCTTGGAACTAGAGTTAAACCTTCAAGCTTATTTAATTTAAACCGTATTTCATTAGTTTAAATCCCAGCTAATAATTCTGACTCCATTCTGGGTACTGTATAATGTCCTCCAAATTACAGGCACCAAGAGCAATAAAGCGCTACTTATTAGAGTTGTCCAACGGAGAGAATGGGGATTTACAATGTGATCATAACTATATTTTGCATGCCCTCAAATAGAGGCTGAGAATATCTGTCAAGTCTGAGTGATACCACTGTACTTTTTTAAAAAGGGAAGAGTATATAATATATTAAATTCATGTAGGCTACACTCCATTGTGGATTAATGAGCACATACTTTGTTACTATTCCTTATTGCAGTTAGTTAATATACATTGCAAAAATCTGTGCTTTGCTCCCACCAGCTAAATTCAGCACTAGTTACATTGGACACAGGATCCTTATCAATTTTTGTCCCTCAAGAATTTTGCAGATCTCCATGTTATGTTTTGTTTTACAAGAATTTTGAACAACTTTAATTTTTTAAAGCTGAAACCCTCAGGTAAAGTTCTACATTTGCACAAGAGAAACATCCAGGAGTCATTACAAGGCTGGGATTTTCAAAGGCGCTTAAAGGGAGATAAGCAGCCAGCTCCCACTAAATCTCAATTAGAGGTGGGCACCTAACTCCATTAGTCTCCTGTTCAAAATCCCAGCCTGAAAGATTTTATGCTGTCCTGTGGTGTTACATGATAGCATTAGTGTCTCTGTCATATTGTTATCTTTCAGTGTTACTGTGGGAGGCTGTGTCCTTTACTAATGCATAACTTTGGGGATGTCTTTCTAAGAACTTCCTGTGCATTCTCTTATTCACTGACTGGTAAAAATGAATGCACTGCTTTTGAAGGGTGCCAGATTAACACATGCAGGCTGATGTCCTTTTTCTGCAGGGAGTGTGGAAAGCAGAAGTGGAACTGATCTGTTCACTGCCTTGTCAATGGGCCTCAGATTTGTTCTGGAGGGGCTGCCTCTAGGTATGAGAAGGCAGTTCAGTCTATGGGTTTATTCATACCTTGAACTCTCTGCTGAAACTGGAATGAAGGTGCAGTGAGACTGGTGATTGGGATATGATACTATCCAATAAGGAATGGACCGAGGCCACCAACTCATGTGGCACATCACCAAATAGTCAGTCTTTGAATGTTGTTATCATCGGATATCTGGTTTTGATTTGAATATCAACCTGGAGATGAAAAGTTCTGTATCCAGTCACACTCCTTTAAACATTACCCTTCTTAAGTAAAGTGAATTTTTTAATTTAAAATTATTGGTTTTTTAGCCTCAATTAAGGCTGCACATAGTAAAAAGTCACTGCTATTGAAAAAAAACCCACGTCTCTCTTGCCCCTCCCCAATGAAATGATCTTGTAAATGTTGCTTATTGCAGTTCTGGGGCTTTTCTGAAATTAATATAATTAAACCCAGGCCGAAGGCTCAGAGCCAAGACCAGCTGAGTCATTAGAGGATATTATGTAGGAAGAAATTTTAATAGTTTATGAAATCTTTCAACTATTGAGCCACTCAGCAGCAAAGGCTCAATCCAATGCCCACTGAGGTCATTGGGTTTTGGATCAGAGCCCAAGGGAGGAATTGTTGATTGTAAGGAGCATTCACCAAGCTACAGTTGAAATGAATAATTGACTGCTTATGTATGTAAAGATTCCAGTGGCGCATGTATCATATGGGCTTTTCTTGGGTAGATAAACTGTTGACCCATTCCTGTAAAGTGCCTATTGCCAAATTTGAAGTGGAGGACACCCACAACTTTCATTGACTTCAGTGGGAGTTAAGGAGGCTCATCATCTTGCAGAATCAGGCCTTACGTTACAAATTGTTCTTCCCAGATGGTGATGTAAGGGAGTACTAATACTTACATTCTCTGGGGCTGCTGATGGAGAGATGGACTATAGATATTTTCCTCCTCTTCCTCACATCTGTAGTTATCAATTTCTCTTGACAGAGAAAGAAAATATCACAATAAAATGTCACCTCACAGTAGTTGGGTGAAGTCCCAGAACATAGGGCCCAATTCTATCCTTACATGCCCCTCCCCCAAGAATAAGCCACTCGTCTGGAGGTATGAAAGGCGAAATGTGTACTGGCTCTTCAAATCTGTAGCTAGTAGCCACACATAAGGGACATGGGGAGGTTAGAGTCAGAAACTCTACAGTGAATCAGAGAGAGAAGTTTGAGGGAAAATACTATTTTTGTTGTTCTAATATAGTTGTGTGTTCAATATTAGCAGAAAGCAACTCTTCCTGTGATTCTTCATCATTTTCACGACGCTCCATGTGAAATATTGCATTGTCCACAACTTACCCCATATTCAGACTAGGGATGTAAAATAGTAAATGGTTAACTGGTTAACTAGTAAGCATTAGTATTACCGGTTAACCCAGCTTAACCGTTAACCCCCAGCTCCCAGCCGGTCGAAGCAGCCATGCCGACCTTGTCCCTACCGGCTGATCCCAGCCGCAGGCCCAGGCCACACCAGCCAGCTGACCCCAGCCCCGCTGGCCAGCCGGAGCAGCATTCCCGGGTCACGTTGGCCAGCCAGTCAACCCAAGCCACAGCCCTGCTGCCTGGAGCAGCAGCCCCAGGGTGTGCCAACTGACCCTAGACCCATGGCTGCTGGCTGGAGCAGCCCCACCCCTCTCCCTTTAATTGGGTAAATGATATTTACATCCCTAATTCAGATTTATGCTACTCCTAGCTGTTACAATTTAGATAACAGGAAAAATGAGTTTCTTGGAGTGGGAGAGTGAGTCGCAATTCAAGTGGAGATGGGCTGTAGGGTCTGGGGCTGTTGACTGGTGAAGCATTCCCTATAAACAGGATGAGTGGGTGTAGCCATGCAGGACTCACCCCTGCAGCGCTTCCTGCTGGTGGTCTCAGGAAGTAGCTCATCCAGCCTCCGGAACGCCCCCTGCAGGCCAGTGTTCCACTGCCGCTGGGCCCCCGTGTCCCGCCCTGGACTCCGGTGCCCCATTATCTGGGGTGCTGCAGGCAGTAACCCCTCACTCTCAGGGTCTCCCCTCCCCAGGGAACCCCCACCTCACCTCAGTATAAGGCCACTGCCAGTCATTGCCTAGCCCCCACGCCCTGGGGCAGACTGCAGTATCAGCCTACTCATCACTGGCAAGGTTGGGTTTGGACCTGCTGCCTTTGCCTACCCATGGGCTGCCCTCCGCGACCCCCAGTACCTGTTGGCCTTCTGCTAGGCCGCAGCCTGGAGCTTTCCAGGCTGGAGCCTCCCCAGCTCCTCTGCCTTTCCCCAGCCCTGCTCCACTCCAGTACTCTGCTCAGGTCCCTGAAGCCAGGTACGTCTCCCTCTACACCTAGGGAGAGACTGCTGAGCTCCTGGCTCCCAGCCTCTTATATGGGGCCAGCTGAGGCCTGATGGGGCTGCTTCCCCAATCAGCCTATTAGCTGCTTTCCCTGCCACAGCCCTCTCCCAGAGCTGTTTTAAGCCCTTCAGGGCAGGAGCAGCATATCCACCCTGCTACACACCCTCCCCCTTAAGATCCCATGAGGGGGAGGGGTCTATCTCCCCAGCTTCCTCCTCAACTGGGCCCGCAGGACATCTTTTTCCTGCCCCAGGCTCTCCAGTGTGAGGCACAGCCAGCTCCCTTCCTCCACAGTTTGGGTTCCCACGGTAGCCCTTCTAGCTCCCCCATGGGATCTAGGTTTGTCTGGGGCCTCTCTGCCCCTGGCAATCCCCTCTTTTGGACCCTGGTCATCACCACCCCCTCCTTCAGGGCAGTTTCGGACCCAGCCTGGTCTTCTGACCTCCCCCTCCTTCTCTGGGGACTAGGCTGCTTTCCCTGGCGCCCCTTGTGGCAGAGGAGGCACAGCCAGTGCCCATCCCTGACCACCTCAGGGCTAGCCTGGGCCTTGTGAGTCCACCGAGGGCACTCTCTTTTCCTGTGCCCCAGTTCCCCACAGGCCCAACAAGGTTGGAGCCCCCCTATTAACTTCACTGGGGGCGCTCTCACAGTTCCATAGTGTCCCGGGTGGAGCGTCCCTGCTCCAGTCTGGTAGGGGCACTCCCTCCTGTAGTGTCCCCTCCGCCCACAGGCAAAACAGTCTTTAAGTTCAGGCCCTGGCCTCTCGCCTTTGGCGCCTGGTCTCTTATAGGGTCTGGGTGCCACTCTTGCAGCAGCCAGAGCAACCCCCTCTGCTGCTCAGCCAGCTGGGCCGCCCAGGCCCTCCAATCAGTGGCGTAGCCAGCTTCTAAGAGGAGGGAGAGCAAACATAAAAAAGGCGCCCCCCCC
>NC_048305.1:56556819-56624961 GCF_013100865.1 Trachemys scripta elegans
GGGCCGGGAGCCGGGTTCGCGGGGCCGGGCCGGGAGCCGGGGGCGCAGTCCCAGGCCGGGCCAGGGGCCAGGCCGGGCCCGGAGCCGGTGTCTCAGTGCCGGGCCAGGCGCGGTGCCGGGCCGGGAGCCGGAGGTGCGGGGCCGGGCCGGGGGCCGGAGGCGCCGGGCCGGGGGCCGGGGTCGCGGGGCCCGAGCCAAGCCGGGCGGGAGATGCCGGGGCCAGAGCCTCTTGGCCTGGGCCGGCCAGCCAGCCACCAAAGGGAGCCGCTCGGCCAGGAGGGCCGGACTGAGCCGTGCCGCACCCCGCCCCAGCCTACCTGCTGCCTCCCTGTTTCAGGCTTCCCACGAACATTTGATTCGTGGGAAGCAGGGGAGGGGGAGGAGCAGGGGGCGGAGCATTCAGGGGAGGGGGCAGAGTTGGGGCGGGGCTGAGGGCGGGGAAGGGGCGGGGCCGGGGCCCCATGGAGTGTCCTCCTTTTTAAAAACTAAAAGATGGTAACCCTAACTTAACTGCCATTTGTGCCTTTGAAAATCTTCCCCTAAACAAGTATCCTGATTTTTCCTGAGCCAAGCACTCCAAACTCCCCTTGGGAAGCAGGGTTGCTCAACTTGTATGAAAACCAAGACACTTGTTACTTGACTAAATATAGATTTATGTAGCTAATTGTAGGCACTCACATTTGCACATTTTGGCCTTACTATAGAGAGTTCTGATTAAAGCTTTCACATTAACTGAAAGGACAAACGTAGGGTACACTGTACAGTGAAAATAAAAATCAGTTGCTTTCTAAAGGCAGCTTTCTAATTAAAGTGTGGAGCAGAATTATACTTAACTTTGAGGGGTGATCTCTTAAGAGAGGTGGTTATCTAATAAGGCTGTACAGTTTTCACGGTGTATGCATTATTTTATTTTGCTTTGCAGTACATATATTTTTCATTTTCCAAAAAATGTATATTTTCTAAATAACTGGATATACTCAATGATGTCTTGTCTTAAACATTTCTTTCAAAGGTAGCATTTCAGTATCTGACTTCAATTTAATGTAAAACAGCAATATACTGTACAATATGAACTGATAAGAAGTGTAATTGGTTAGTGTTCCTCATTTTAAATCTTAAGACCATCTAAACTAAAGGAAAGTACTATGTTGTATGGGGGAAAAACTGGTTTATTTCCTTCATGAGTCACATATTAGCTAGAAAAGAAGTGGCCAAATGTGCTTGTAGCTGGACAGTTTTAAAGGCACATAGGGCCAAAGTCTGCTCTCTTACACTGATGTAACTCTGGTAAAACTCTGCTGCTACTTCAAATTTATGCCACTAAATGGGAGAATTTGGGCCAGTAGGTATTGTACTGCAATGGCATGATGAAAAAGGAAGTTAGTAAAGGCCACCTGCCTTTCATAATTAAGTTCCTCATGGTTGGTTTAATGCCTTAAATCCCAATCCTGAACCAGTTCAGGCCTCAAATCTATTGACCAATGACCATAGAATAAGGCCTTTATTCATAATAAGGTGAAGCCTGGGCATAGTAGTCAGTTTTCCCTGATGCTGCCTTTGCTAACCTAGAGGAATGAACACCTCAGGGTAAGAATATAGTTCACTGACCAATCAGTATTTAGTTGGTCTGCTTTAATTACCATGTTATTGTAGTTTTCTGCTGTAGAACTGGACAAAGTCCACTTATTTCACATAGGCCGCCAAACATCCATCGTATGGTACCAAACAACTTTCAGCCACTACTGAACTGATGGCATAGTGGGGAAAGACTCCATATGTCTTTACTAGTTTTCTGGACCATCCAGCCCTCCATACCAAATCTCTACTGTATAGATGTTTTGTATTGTATGTGGATTACCTGGTGTTTGCCAAAACTACAAACACCATAGCAGCGTTTATGAGCTATCTGTAATCAGGATGATTTTAGGATTTCCCTGAGTGATCACTCTCCAACTCTCATGTAAACATGCAGCCAGATGACAGTGTGGAAAGTCCTTTAAATACACTAAAGTGAACAACTTATCAGTTTACTTATTGAGAACTTTTCCTGTTTATTTACCAAGGAATGTTTTTCTCAAACTTGTCTTGGGGAGGCAAATATCAACATTCTTAATCGCTGTCAAATTCATTGGCAGACAATTCTATGTAGTGGTGTTTGAGCCTGTCCCTAAGCAACTGACCAAACACCATATTGGTTGTATTAAGCTGAGTTTTGTGGTTTTAGTTTTAGAAAGTCCAGTCTTTGTTCAATAACATGCAACCATTCCTTTTTTAAAAAATCCTTTCATGTGTGTGTGTGTGTGTGTGTGTGTGTGTGTGTGTGTGTGTGTGTGTGTGTGAGAGAGAGAGAGAGAGAGAGGCCTAAAATCCCCAGGTTAGTTTGGAAGACTTAGTTTCAAAACAAAGGCATAAAATTACAGCCTAATCAATGTGAACTATCAGGATGTATTCATATCAAGTGTCATGATTGTTGGAAAATCAGGCCTTGTCTACCTTATACAGTTGTGCTGACAAAAGTTGGCTTTCATCGACAAAACAGTGGAGGTGTACACATTACAATGCTCCTCCTGCCAATTTAACTCTCCCGCTACTCCAAAAAAATAAAACCACCTCGATGAGAGGCATAGAGCTTTTTGCGGCAAAATTAGATCGACGCAGTGTCAGTGTAGACACCATGCTTAGTTATGTGGCCACAAATAGCCTCCAGGAGGTGTTCCACAATGCCCATTCTGACCGCTCTGGTTAGCAATTCGAACTCCGCTGCCCTGCACTCAGGTACAAAGGCATCTGCCCCCTCCCCAACCCCCTTGAAAGGCTTGGGAATTTTTGAAATTCCACTTCCTGTTTGCTCAGCGTTAACAGCTCACATTGCATCTTTCCAGTTGACCATGGCGGCTCCATGCACTAAATGATCTCCTGCGTGCAGTACACCAGAGTTGCTGAATCTGCTGGTTCTGTGGGGAGAGGAGACTGTGCAGTAGGGTGACCAGATAGAAAGTGTGAAAAATCAGGACGGTGATTGGGGGTAATAGGCACCTATATAAGAAAAAGCCCTGAATATTGGGACTGTCACTATAAAATCAAGACATCTGGTCACCGTACTGTGCAGTCCCAGCTGTGCTCCAGCTGTAGGAACTTTGATACCTATGGGAAGATTTCTCATGGCATGCTGGGTAAGGCCTAATAACAGGACACACATCAATACTGTACAAAGATCAAGGAGCTCAGGCAAGGGAGTCAAACCGTCACTCTTGTGCTGCGCTGGAGATCTGGAGTTGGACACCATCCTCAGCAGTGACCCCCACTGCCACAAGCCCCATGGATACTTCAAGGGGGCTGGAGACAGTGGCCAGTGGATTCAACCCCAAGGACAAAATGGTGGACGAGGAAGTGGAGTTGGAGGATGAGATGGGACAGGCGACTGGGTCATCCAGTACCGTGGCAAGCCAGGACCTCTTCTTCACCCCTGAAGTTTCAGTCCCAGCACTCCATCTCTGGCACACATGATGTAGGAGAAGGGAGCACTGGTAAGTGCTCATTTTAAGTTGATACTGCTCGATTACATGAGGTAGAGCTGTCCTTTGCTTTGTTATAAGCTAGAAGTGGGTTAAGGGATAGAAATATACAAGACTAGCTGTGTTTGCATCTGCTTCTTATTCCCCTGTGCAGCTACGCAGTGGGGGTTGTGCGCAAAAGTTTGTTACTATACACTGAGATTTCATGGGAATCCTCCAGAGAGATCTCTAGGAAACTTTTCTGGAGGTACTCACCAATCTTCTGCTGAAGGTTCCTTGTCAGAGCTGCTTTCTTACTTCCCCCACTGTAGGAAACAACAAAACAGCAGATGAAAGTTAATGTTGATAAATGCAAAGAAACGCACAGTGAAAAGCATAATCCCAACTATACATATAAAATGATGGGGTCTAAATTGATGTTACCACTCAAGAAAGAGATCTTGGAGTCATTGTGGATAGTTCTCTGAAAACTGCCGCTGCACATTGAGTGGATGTCAAAAAAGCGAACAGAATGCTGGCAATAATTAAGAAAGGGATAGATAATAGGACAGAAAATATCATGTTGCCTCTATATCAGGGATTGGCAACCTTTGTCACGTGGCCTGTCAGGGAAATCTACTGGTGGGTCGGGACGCTTTATTTAACTGCAGCGTTCACAGGTTTGGCCGATCACAGCTCCCACTGGCTGCGGTTCGCTGTTCCAGGCCAATGGGGGCTGCAGGAAGTGGCGCGTGCCAAAGGTTGCCGATCCCTGCTCTATATAAATCCATGGTACAACCACATCTTGAATACTGAGTGCAGATGTGGTCGCCTCATCTCAAAAAAGATATATTGGAATTGGAAAAGGTTCAGAAAAAGACAACAAAAATGATTAGGGGTATGGAATGGCTTCCGTATGAGGAGAGATTAATAAGACTGGGACTTTTCAGCTTGAAAAAGAGGTGGATAAGGGGAGATATGCTTCAGGTCTATAAAATCATGACTGGTGTAGCGAAAGTAGATAAGGAAGTGTTGTTTACTACTTTTCATAACACAAGTACTAGGGGTCACCAAATGAAATTAATAGGCAGCGGGTTTAAAACAAACAAAAGGAAATATTTCTTCACACAACACACAGTCAACCTGTGGAACTCCTTGCCAGAGAACGTTATGAAGGCCAAGACCATAACGGGGTTCAAAAAAGAACTAGATAAAATCATGGAGGATAGGTCCATCAATGGCTATTAGCCAGGATGGGCAGGAATGGTGTCCCTAGCCTCTGTTTGCCAGAAGCTGGGAATGAGTGACAGGGGATGGATCACTTGATGATTACCTGTTCTCTTCATTCCCTCTGGGGCACCTGGCATTGGCCACTGTTGGAAGACAGGATACTGGGCTAGATGGACCTTTGATCTGACCCAGTAGGGCCATTCTTATGTTCTTGCATCTTCCTGGCCCATTGCAGTATCCCGTTCACTTTACCCCTTCGGACAGGTTCCCCAGTGATAGCTAGACTTACACACAGCTATCAAAACTTCCCTCAGGAAGCTCCTCTCACTGTTTTGTCCCTTTCAAGAAGGCATTTTCTGTTTGTTGCTTATTCCTGTTTAAAAAAAAACAACTCTGAAACAAAATCAATCTTTGTCTCCTACACACAGTACTTGCTGCTGTGGCAGTTGGCACATTTGCAGACTACAAATCACGTTCAGGAAGCAGTCATCAAAATGGTTATTCCAGATGGCAAGTAAATAAAACATGGCAGAATGCATTACATAAAGACACATTACTAGTGCTCATTGTCAAAATGGTGCTTTAAAGCCTCCCTGATTCAAATAGCCCCCTGTTGTGCCCCTCTAATAATCCTGGTATCTGACTGCTCAAAATCAGCTGCTGGGCGATCTGCATCCATGCTCAACCCCTAGGGAAACTTTCCCCCTTTGTATAATATTGGTGAAGCTGTGTACAGCAGCCCACTATGGCCATGGGAATATTTTCCTCATTGAGGTCTAACTTGCCATAAAGGCAACGCTAGTGAGCCTTTAATTTGCCAAACACACATTCAATGGTCATTCTGCACCTGCTCAGCTATTGTTGAAGTGCTCCTTGCTGCTGTCTAGGTTTCCCATGTAAGGCTTCATAGGAGTAAGAAGTACACTGGGTCCCCCAGGATCACTATGGACATTTCAGCATCCTGCATTAGTGTCTTCTGATCTGGAAAGAAAGCCGCTGCTTTCAGCTTTCTGTACATGCCAGCATTCATGAAGATGCATGTGGCATGCACCTTCTCTGACCACCCCGCATTAATATCAATGAAATGACCCCGGTGATCCACAAGCACCTGCAATACCATGGAGAAGTACTCCTTTCTTATTGATGTACTCTGTCAGAAGATGGTCTGGGGCCAAAATTGGGATATGAATGCCATCTATTGCCATTGCTGCAAAGCCAGCCACTATTTCACGCACCCTTTCAAGAGTCACAGTCCTTTATAGCAGGATGCAATTAATGGCCCTGCACACTTGCATGAATGCAACCCCCACAGTGGACTTTCTGATTCCAAACCAATTCGTGACTGACTGGTAGCAGTCTGGAGTTGCTAGCTTCCACACAGCAATTGCCACACATTTCTCCACTGAGAGGGCAGCTCTCATTTTGGTGTGCTTGTGCCGCAGGGCTGGGGTGAGCTCCACACACTTTGGGTCTCCGAAAGTTTGGCTTTGGGCCTCCGAAAGTTCTGCGGTCACTGCTCATCATCCCAGACATGCCTAACGATTCAATCCCACCATTCAGTGCTTGTTTCCCAAGCCGAAAAGTGATGGTTCACTGTGTGCAGCTGCTCTGTGAATGCCATGACACACAGCAGGGTCGGCACCATGTATTCCTGTTCAGATTCGAAGCTTATGTAATACTGCATGATCAGCTGCGTTGTGTTCATAACATTGATCGCAATACTAGAGAGCAGTGCAGGATCCATGGTTACTGGGGCGCACAGTATATGGGGGCTGTTGAAAAATGGCGGGAAATGTATTCAGAAGCCCATGGAATGATGAAACAGAAAATACTGCAACGTGGGATGTTGAGCCTGCACCCATGATGCACTGCAATCCATTCTGCTTCCCCACAACTCCTAGCTGCAGAAGGTGGCGAGTTGCACAGTGGGATAGCTACCCACAGTCCACTGCTCTCTCTATTGATGCTAGAGCGCCAACTATGGATGCATTCCACCAACACAAGGAACGTTGTGTGAATATGCATAAGCGATGTAATAGCGGTTTATGATCATTGGCGTAACTCGCGTCGACTTAACTTTGTAGTGTAGACATAGCCTCAGTTGTGGAGTGCGGGGGGAGGTGTGGGGGAGAAAAGCATCAGAGTAATAAAGAATGGAGGAAACCTCCATAATGAACGAAATCCCAGCTTTGTCAATGTAGGTGCCTAAAGTTAGTCCCTTGAATCTATATTTAAGCATCTGAATGTAAGGATTCACATTAGAAAATTTTCAGGTAGCTGCCCTTCACCTCAGAAGCAACTTAGCACCCAGAAAACGAAATCAAATATGTCTTTTCCTGTACTCCAATTATCTTTTTGTAGGTTTCATGACTTTAACATATAGCATGCTATGAATTAAACCTAAAGCGGCAGCTTTTCAGGTGAAGGCATGCAACTTGTGTGTATGTGTTTACTGTGATTTCATGCACTACTGTGGCAGTTGAGCATGCAGATAAACTGGTAATTAGATGTATTAGTTGGTCACTTATGTGTGTGCAATTACTACAACTCTAGAAATTAGGCACAAATACAACATTTGTGCATACACATTTCTGAAAATCAGGCACTAAAAGGTATTTTGATTACTAATTTATCATTTGTATTTTCATAGTGGCTAGGAGCCCCACTCATGGACCAGAACCCCCCCTGTGCTAGGTGCTGTATACACTCAGGACAAAAAAATCCATGTCCCAAAAAACTTACAGTCTAAGTGTAAGACAAGCAGATGGATAGAGAAAGATGGGGGAGTACAAGGAAACACTGGGACAAGATTGTCTAAATAGAAAAGATACTGCGTGAGGAAGGAATAGAACACTCAAGCTGAGTGAACAGTTTGATGGGGGAAAATGTTATGTTCCACTTTTGGGGGAGAGTGGAGGTGGTGGATTTACTTGTGGGGGGATCAGCTGAATGGAAAGAAAAGGGGGATAAGGGGACAGGGCAGGAGTGGAAAGAGTTGAAACAAACAGTCAATCAGTGCAGGGCATTGAAAGTCTGAGAACATTATATAGTTGTACATGACCAGAGATCCCTGCTTTGGCTACTTCTGTCCCTGTGTGCTGCAGTGTCTGGCTGGGTACTCTCTGCATTTTTTCCCCAAGTGCACACGGTGATATCTTGCGTAATTTAATTCCATAAAGTATTTTGTATAGTGTTTATGAAAGCTGATATACAAGGTAAAGTTGTAGTGTGTTGTATGGTAACTGTTACCAAGAATGTCCCTTAAATTCCTTCAAGCACTGTGCCAGGGTACTAAGGCTATGGCAATACTATGTGCCTTTTAGCGACACAGCTGTGCTTTTACAGCTGTCACTAAAAAGCGCAGTGTAGCCGCTTTTTGTTGGCAGCAGAGAGCTCTCCTGCTGACAAAAAAAACTTCTACCCCCAACGAGTGGCAGTAGCTTTGTCGGCAGGAGAGCTCTCCCACTGACAAAGCGCTGTTCACACCAGCGCTTTTCGTTGATAAAACTTTTGTCATTTGGGGAGTGGCTACTGGAGCCCCAGACCCTTTAAATCGTCCCCGGAGCCCTGGGGAGGTGGCGGCAGGGCTCCGGTGGCTCATTTTAAAGGCTGGGGCGGTAGTAGCTGCCACAGCCTAGGACCTTTTAAATAGCCACCAGAGCCCTACCGCCGCTACCCCAGGGCTCCAGGGACAATTTAAAGCGCTCGGAGTGGTAGCTGTGGCAGACGCCCCAGGCCCTTTAAATCGCCGCCCGAGCCCCGCCGCCTCTTCCCCAGGGCTCTGGCAGCAGGGCTCTGGTGCTCCAGCCGCTGCTGGGAGCCCCAGGCCCTTTAAATTGCTGCCAGGGGAAGCCGATCTGCCCCGGTACGGCGCACCGCCAGTATGCCATACCAGGGCATACTGGCTTACTTTCACCTCTGAATAACACAGCAATTTCATTGACTCTGACACAGGCAGTATACATGTGCTGAATTTCTCAGAGTGATTAAAATTAATTGCTACTGTATATTGACAACTTCACCATCTTGAGGTAAAATCCAAATTAATTATTCTGTGAAGATGCTTGAATCCCATTTTTTTTCTCTCTCAAGCTTGTTATGGAATTTCAGTCTCCAATTGCCAGTATGCAATAATGGGAAATGACTTTATGGAGGAAAATTATGAATTTAGCCACCTTGTCAGTGTTTGTATGTCCAGCAGGTATGAGACGCAAGGCATTGGAGTGTAACTGTTCCACTTATCTGAAAAAAAACCCCAATAATAAAATCAAGATGAAAACTAATTGTACAGATATTTGTCTTTTTTTGGTGTTCACTTTCAAAGACAGGGTTCCACCCTGTTTAAACTGGGCAAGATCTTCACTTGGTTTAAATTGGCTATGCTGATTTAAATCATCTGAGGATCTGGCTCCATGTCTCCAATAGTGGGTTTCTGGATCTCTCTTTGATAAGCAGAGAAAATATTTTCAAAAGCATTTACTGCTCTGGGATTTAAAAATCTAGTTCCTAGAGTGGATGAAGAAATAAATGAGCTGGTGGTTTTGTGTGTGTACACACACACACACACACACACACACATATATAAAACCACCAGCATATATATATACACACACACACACACACACACACACACACTGCCTATTTTAAGAACAATGGTTGTCAGTGGATAGACCTCAACCTAAGCTGTTTGGAGACAACTTCTTGCAGGCATATGCTTTTAAAAAAGCTTGAGTGGAAGAAGAAGAAATGAGTTGCTGAGTGAATGTGAGGCAGGATTAGGATGGGAAAGGGGAAATGGGGAAACAAAATTATTCAAAGAAGAACACAGTGTTCTTAAAATGGACAGATTTTTTAAATGAAATTATAACGTGTTAAATAGTTTAACAAACAGCATTTATGGATAAATGGTTCAAATCAAAGCCATAATAAAAGTCTTAAGGCATCTATAAATTCATAACACTAGGAAATATTTTCTGTGATCTCTCTGGTGACCTTTGTAAATCAAGTGAAAACTACACAGCGCCAGGCATTCATAAACACAGCCCCAAAATAAACCCTTGTGTGTGATCATGCTAGACTGCAGCCATGGTTGCTGCTGAAAGTGCTATCAAGTGAAGCTTTGTCTGGATGGTTGGAAAGGAAAAAATATCAAGATTACATGGATATTAAATACTCACTTAAGGCTTGTCCACACATGAAAGGTAATCTGGAATAAGGAAGGGTGTGGATTTAAAGTGGATTAACTATTCCTGATTAACTTCATGCATGGATGCTTTTATTCCAGATTAAGAATCAGAAATAGCTATTTTATCTCCCCATTTAGAAAAGCTCTAATTTATAGTGAGTATGGGAAATAAATGTGGCCACTTGGGGAACTTTTGTCATAAACACACTGGATGATGATTTGGAAGACATCAGGAGGGAATGGATGGCTTGGGGTATGTGTGTGTTAATGTGATATTTAAACTTCCACCTCTATGTTGCCATTATGAATAGAGCCCTGTGATTACTGAAAGTTACTTCCTGGTGGTTTGATGGCCAGTTGAGTTGAATTTGATGATCTCAGGTTGGTTGTCAGTGGACACATGCCTACACCACAAAACCCAGAATTGGAATTGATTTCTAATTTGTGCTTTTGCTGGCAGCCTTGATCTGAGAGACCAGGGAGTGAACAGGCATGGAGGCTGAACTATGTTCTCCCTTCTAGAGGGGAGATGCCCTTCAGGCCTGGCCTGGGTCTTGAGGCACATTTGTGTAACATTGGTGGGAGAAGCTTGCTGATCTGTTCTGTGACTAAAGGACTTCAGTTTCTCACACTCAGACATACAATTACATCTGGAACAAACTCGTATTAATTTCTGGTGCAACCACTATTTTTTTTCCCCTTCCCAATCACCAGGAGTAATACAAATACGGGGCAAAAGAAAACAGCAGTGCATGCATGTGAGAGACAGACACATACAGACAGACCAGTGTATATGTATGTGTTTAAGACACATGGAACTAAGAATAATATTTGTACAAAATTATCAGAGTTGTTTTTAATTATTCAAGACTGGTAGACTTAAAACCAGACCCACCTTCTCTGTAAGTCAGCAGCCCTCCGTTGCATTAACCCCTCAACTCTCCTTTAACATGGTCATATAAATGGCTATACTTTTCCAAGTGCTAATATGCAAAGGGTTGTGTGTCAAAAATTAGTAATTGAAAGCTGCAGTATTTTGCTTTACATGGAGCTGGCTGGCTGCAGAAAGGGGAGCATGCTTCACTGTCAAAAGGTGTGGTGTAGTGCATATGTTCCCCTTGCATGCTGGGGATGGGAGAGATGATGCCCAATACAGGCCAGTGCCTTGAAATAGTATTCTGCTCTTTTATCATTAAAAACAATGTTATTGCTTTTCTTTATTTAAAAAAAAAAAAACTTTTAAAAATACCAGATCGTATGACTGAAATTATTGACTCTCAGGGGAATTGTAATTCAATAGTCTTTGGGATTTTACTGCAATCTCATTACACAATTTTCATTTTTTTTCTTTTCATCCCAGAAATTGGCCCAGTGACAATTACCACAGATTCCAAGAAATTTCAATATGAACTCCGGGAACTTTATGTTCAGGTGAGTCACTTACCTGTTCTGTATACGGTACTTGTTATGGTCCTTATTTCCTTAGCCTTCTTTCTCACTTGTTTCTACTAGAGGCCCTAGTCAGGCCCTATTATGCTAGCTGCCCTGAATGCATCGTTGACACCCATGTGACTTGTTCTACAACAGGGTGACTAAATTTACTGATTTTGTTCAACAATACAAAATACTAGAAGTTGGAAAATTCTGAGAATTATTTTGTATTTTTTTTTTTTTTTTTACTGATTCTGTCAGCTGGGTGAAAAACTGCAAATAATTTGTTTAAATTTTTCAATTTCTTCTTCGAGTGCTTCCTCATATCGATTCGCATGCACGATCGTCGGAAGATTTTTACCCTAGCAACACTCGATGGGTCGGCTGAGGCGCCCCCTGGAGTGGCGCCCTTATGGCACCGGATATATGCCCCTGCCGACCCAGCACCCCCTCAGTTCCTTCTTACCGCCCGGATGGTTGTTGGAACTGTGGAGCGCGGCATAGCTGATCACCACCTCCCTAGCTCTTTACTCGTTGTACTGTAGATAGTTGTTTAGTGTGGTTTTAACAGTTATAGGGTAGTTAATAGTAAGTTTTGTAGATAGTGTAGCTAGTACTTGGAGGAATCAGGGTTTATCCCCTTCCCTCCTCCCCGGTATCAGAGCCCATGCCTAGGTCTCCTGGTTTCAAGCCTTGCTCGGCCTGTCTCAACCCAGTGCCTACGGGAGACACCCACGACTCCTGCTTGAAGTGCCTGGGGGAATCCCATCAACCAGATAAGTACCGCATTTGTAAGGCTTTCAAGCCTCGGACAAAAAAAGGAGCGGGACTTCCGTTTAAAACAGCTCCTAATGGAAGCGGCACTTAGCCCGGTGCCCTCAGCACCGCGCTCAGACCAGGTGCCGTCGGTCTGAATTGTGCCTCCGGCACCAGAACCACCCTGCACCAGCAAAGACTCTCGCCCCTGGACATCTCCGGCACCGGTACAGACGCGACATCGCTCGCTGTCTTCGCGGCCCAAGAAGCAGCACAAATCACCTGCTGCTCCTGTGCAGTTGCAGGTGCGGCCTGTGCCCCCATTGGAGCAACAGCCCGTGCCTGACCGCCCCATAAAGGCTCCAACTCCAGCACCGTTGATTCCGGTGCCGCAAGTGCCGTTGAGTCCGGTGCATACAAGCTCCCCGGTGCACACCGGGGTTGAGCTCGGCCTGCAGTGCACTCCGGAGACCTTCTCCACCGCTCACGACCTGATTGCGCTGACTGAGCCTGGACCGTCTCACCCTCCCGCACCGCCGGTGCGGACTGTTCCATCCATAGGGAAGCCCACCTTCATGCAACCTCCATCGCAGAGCGAGACAGCTCGGCACCGATCTCGGTCCCGGTCCAGGTTGCGGTCCCGATCCTGCCGATGATTCCAGTCTCGGCACCACTCTTAGTCCCGGCACCGATCCCCATCTCAGCGCCGGTCATACTTGCGGCACCGCTCCGCTTCACGAAGGTCTCCCTCCCGGTATGATCGGTATTGATCCAGCTCCTGGCACCGTTCCTGGCACCGATCGTCTTGCAGCCGATCCTGGCACCACCCGGACCGTAGGTCCTCGTCGAGATCTAGATCGGCCTCCCGGCACCGTTATGACTATCGGTCCCGATCGCGATACCACTTGAGACCCTGACACCGGTCTCCAGCTCCCAGGCACGGAGCGACAGAGCGGGACGGTGCAACGCAGCATGTGCGTTCGGCACCGCTTTGGTCTTCACGACCAAATTTGATGTCGTCCCAAGCGGGGAGTGGCTACCACGTCCAGAGCCAAGACGCGGATGGTGCTAGCCAGGGGCAAGATGAAGGACAGGATCCTGACCAGGGACCCCCACAATGTTCCTTCTGGACTCCTTGGGCATACCACCAAGCCCAAGGTGTCCCCTCAGGCGCTTCTTGCTCTGCCCATTCGGAGCCTTGGATGCCTGAGGCCACTGTGAGCCGCCCTGCCCCGATAGCCTCGGAGGCGACTGCCCTGCCATCAGATCAGGCCCATGCCCCTAGCATGGTGGACCTAGGGCAACCGGACCCTCCTCAACCACACCTTCCCCAGGATCCGCTAGTCCCGGGGGTGTCCTCCTCATCCTCGCCTGATGAGGCCATGGCAGGCATGTCTTCCTCTGGCTCACTGTCTATTGATCTTTGTGCACACCAGGAATTGCTACGTAGGGTGACACAGAACATGAATCTCCAAGTGGAGGAGGTGATGGAAGTTGAGGATCCGGTGGTGGACATTTTATCGGCCGATGCCCCCACACGTGTAGCCATACCTTTCATTCGGACCATCCAGGCTAATGCCAATACGATCTGGCAGTCCCCAGCATCTATTCCTCCCACGGCCAGAGGGGTGGAGAGGAAATACATGGTGCCCTCTAAGGACTATGAATATTTGTATGTTCACCCCCAACCTTGCTCTCTCATTGTACAGTCTGTGAACGAGAGGGAGAGACATGGCCAGCAAGCGCCTGCCCCTAAGTCCAAGGACACTAGGTGCCTGGATTTATTTGGGCGCAAGATTTATTCAATGGGTGGACTACAGCTCAGGGTAGCTAACCAGCAGGCCCTCCTGAGCCATTATAATTATAACGCCTGGAACTCAATGGGGAAGTTCAAGGAGTTGGTTCCCCAGGAGTCCAGGGAGGAGTTTGGGGCCTTGCTAGAAGAGGGCAAGAAAGTGGCGAGGACATCCCTGCAGGCGTCTTTAGACGTGGTGGACTCGGCGGCTAGGACTCTAGCCTCGGGCATGGCTATGCGCCGCATTTCATGGCTACAGGTGTCCGGTCTTCCACCAGAGCTGCAGCAGACTATTCAAGACCTGTCCTTTGATGGCCAGGGGCTATTCTCAGACAAAACTGATCCCAGACTTCAGAGTCTGAAGGACAACCGGCCATCATGCGCTCATTGGGCATGCATACCCCAGTGACGCAACGTAGGCCCTTCCAGCCCCAACCGCAGCACACCTACCCTAACTCTCGACCGCGGCAAGACTTCGCTAGAAGGCGTGGTCGTGGTAATAGGAGGAGACAATCTGGTCCTCAATCAGGCAAGAATCAGGGCCCCGCAAAACCATCGGCAGGGCCCAAGCAAAACTTTTGAAGGTGCGTCCGAGGACGGAGCACCAGTCTCCTTGCAGGATCCTTTCCTGCCTTTCTTCAACTGCCTCTCCTATTTCCTTCCTGCGTGGTCCTGCATAACGTCAGATCGCTGGGCCCTACGCATGGTGGACACTGGATTACCATCTTCAGTTTTTCACCCCCCCCCCCTTCCCCCCCTCCCTCCCCATCCCTCTTCACGGACCACTCTCACGAGCAACTCCTCTTATAGGAGGTACAGGCACTCCTGTCTATCGGAGCAGTGGAAGAGATCCCAAAGGATTTGAGGGGCAGGGGTTTTACTCCCATTACTTTCTAATTCGCAAGGCAAAGAGGGGACTACGGCCCATCCTGAACCTGTGCGGACTCAACAAATTCATGGTAAAGTTGAAGTTCCGCATGATTTCCCTGGGGACCATTATCCTTTCCCTGGATCCTGGAGACTGGTACACCACCCTCGACATGAAAGACGCGTACTTCCACATAGCAATTTACCTGCCGCACAGGCGATTCCTTCGCTTTGTGGTCAACCAGCAGCATTTCCAATTTACCGTCCTTCCCTTCGGCCTGTCCACAGCACCAAGGGTCTTCACAAAGTGTATGGCTGTCGTAGCGGCCTCGCTCCGCTGACATCGGATCCAAGTGTTCCCGTACCTCAACGACTGGCTTATTTGGGGTCGTTCCGAGCTACAGGTGCGGTCTCATGGTCGGTTCATCATGAGCTTGTTCAGGCAACTGGGCCTGCTGCTCAACATCGAAAAGTCCACTTTGGAGCCAACCCAAAGAATAGACTTAATTGGGGTGATCCTGGACTCAAATCTCGCCAGGGCGTGCCTACCACAGGCCCACTTCCAGTCCATGATACCCATTATTCACGGCCTCCAAAACTTCCCGACCTCGACAGCACGCACGTGCCTCAGTCTTCTGGGCCACATGGCCTCGTGCACCTTCATGACCAGACATGCCAGACTACGCCTCCGTCCACTTCAGACCTGGCTCTTGTCAGGGTACCGTCCAGGCCGGGACAGTTTGGACACAGTACTCACGGTGCCGACGGAGGTCTTATCCTCTCTGGGTTGGTGGCTAAACCCCAGCTTTGTTTGCGGGGGGATGCCATTCCATGCCCCACAGCCCTCTCTAGTCCTGACCACGACACGTCATCTCTGGGCTGGGGCGCTCACCTCGCGGACCTTCGCACACAAGGTCTTTGGTCCGCACAAGAAATAACCCTGCACATCAAAGTAAGGGAACTGAGAGTAGTACGCCTGGCGTGTCAGGTATTCCGCGAACACCTTCAGGGCCGTTGTGTCACAATCTTCACTGACATCACAACAGCCATGTTTTACATCAACAAGCAAGGTGGAGCGCGGTCGTCCCTCCTCTGTCAGGAAGCCATACACCTCTGGGAATTTTGCATAGCCCACTCAATCGACGTGGTGGCGTCGTTTCTCCCAGGAGTCCAGAACACCTTGGCAGATCACCTCAGCAGGTCCTTCCTGGCTCACGAATGGTCGATACGTCCGGACGTTATCCATTCCGTTTTCCGGAAGTGGGGATTTCCCCACATAAACCTTTTCGCCTCTCGCGAGAATCGGAAGTGCCAGGTGTTCTGCTCTCTCTCTAGGGACGCTCCCCAGGCTCCCTGTCGGATGCCTTCCTGATACCGTGGAAAGACCACCTGCTCTATGCCTTTCCTCCATTTCCGTTGGTTCACAAGGTCCTTCTCAAATTACGCAGAGACAAGGCCCGCTTAATCTTGATTGCTCCGGCGTGGCCCAGACAGCATTGGTACACCACACTCCTCGATCTATCAGTGACCAAACCAATTCCTCTACCATTGTGGCCGGATCTGATCACTCAGGAACACGGCAGGTTATATCATCCGGACCTGCAGTCCCTCCATCTCACAGCATGGATGCAGCATGGCTAACTCAATCTGAGCTGCGTTGCTCCAGTTCAGTGCAGCAAGTACTCTTGGGTAGCAGAAAGCCCTCCACTAGGTCCACATAGAATGGCCAAAATGGAAGCGCTTCTCCTGCTGGTGTGCCTTGAGCAATACTGTCCCTCTGGAGGTGCCAGTACCTAACATCCTAGAGTATCTCTGGTCCCTGAAAAAGCAAGGCCTAGCTGTCTCATCCATCAGAGTACACATAGCAGCGATTTCAGCCTTCTACCCTGGCGAAAACAGGTGCTCGGTTTTCTCCAATCCCATGGTCAGCAGGTTCCTCAAGGGTTTGGAACATCTGTACCTGCAAACTCGTCATCCGGCCCCCATGTGGGACCTCAATCTGGTCCTATCTAGACTCATGGGTGCCCCCTTCGAGCCGATGGCCACCTGCTTGCTTCTGTACCTTTCCTGGAAAACAGTTTTCCTCGTCGCTATCACATCGGCTAGACGAGTGTCGGAACTTCGGGCCCTCACATTGGACCCACTGTATATGGTGTTCCATAAGGACAAGGTACAGCTGCGTCCACACCCCGCCTTCCTCTCTAAGGTGGTGTCTGCCTTCCATGTCAACCAAGACATCTTCCTCCCGGTCTTTTTTCCGAAGCCGCACGCTTTGCGATGAGAGCAACAGCTACATTCCCTAGATGTTCGTAGGGCTCTTGCCTTTTACATCGAACGAACAAAGCCTTTTAGGAAGACGTCCCAGCTGTTCGCAGCAATGGCAGACCGGATGAAGGGCCGCCCGGTCTCCTCACAGCAAATCTCGTCTTGGATTACATCATGCATCTGTGCGTGCTATGACTTGGCTGGTGTCCCAACTACCCGCCTCACTGCCCATTCTACTCTGGCTCAAGCTTCGTCCTCCGCCTTTCTGGCTCATGTGCCCATACAGGAGATCTGTAGGGCAGCGACTTGGTCATCTGTGCACACTTTCGCCTCCCACTATGCCATAGTGCAGCAGTCCAGGGATGATGCGGCATTTGGTTCAGCAGTCCTTCACTCGTGACATCTCACTCTGACCCCACTGCCTAGGTAAGGCTTGGGAGTCACCTAATTGGAATCGATATGAGCAAGCACTCAAAGAAGAAAAGACGGTTACTCACCTTTGTAACTGTTGTTCTTCGAGATGTGTTGCTCATATCCATGCCAAACCCGCCCTCCTTCCCCACTATCAGAGTAGCCGGCAAGAAGGAACTGAGGGGGCACTGGGTCGGCAGGGGCATATGTCCGGTGCCATAAGGGCGCCACTCTAGGGAGCACCTCAGCCGACCCACCAAATGTTACTAGGGTAAAAATCTTCCGACGATCGTGCACACGGCACGCGCATACCTAATTGGAATGGATATGAGCAACATATCTTGAAGAACAACAGTTACAAAGGTGAGTAACCGTCTTTTTTCTTTGTGTGGGAAAAATTTGTCTGCAATTTTGAAACAGTTCAACCAGCTCTACAAAATATCTAATTTAGTTAATATACATATAAGAAAGGTTGTGTGACATCATCCACCAGGTTACCACCTGACACAGGCTGATTAAAGGTAAATTTTCCATCAGATTGACGCAGTTCTTGAAGCACTCTCTGTTGTCATGCAAATCTCCTGGGTTGTGTTAGTAGCGGTGCTCATCAGTCAGATGGCTCAGAGTGGGAATCGCCTTAGGGCCGGATTCGGATCTCACACTGATGCAGTCACTGGAATTACATTGCTTTAAAGGTGCTGTAAATGAGACCAGAATTGGGCCCCTAGGTGAAGGATTTGGGTGGAGCTGCAGTTAGGGCAGGGGTGGCCAACCTATGGCTCTGGAGCCGCATGCGGTCTTCATAGGTTAATATGTGGCTCCTTGCATAGACACTGACTCTGGGGCTGGAGCTACAGATGCCAACTTTCCAGTGTGCCAGGGAGTGCTCAGTGCTCAACCCCCTGCTCTGCCCCAGGCCTGCCCCCACTCCACCCCTGCCCCCGAGCCTGCTATGCCCTCACTCTTTCCCCCCCCCCCCCACCAGAGCCTCCTGTTCACTGCATAACAGTTGATTGTGGTGGGCGGGAGGCGTGGGGAGGGAGCGGGAGGCAGTGATTGGTGGGGCGGCTGGGAGGCACGGCAGGTTGGAGTTGGGGGGAGCTGATGCGGGGCTACTGACATATTAATGTGGCTCTTTGGCAGTGTAAATTGGTAAATTCTGGCTCCTTCTCAGGCTCAGGTTGACCATCCCTGAGTTAGGGCATGTCTTCACTGGCAACGTTAAAGCGCTGCCATGGCAGCGCTTTAACGTGGCTTGTATAGTTGCGGTACCAGCGCTGGGAGATAGCCCTCCCAGTGCTATAAAAACCCACCTCCATGAGGGGAATAGCTGGGAGGTAGAGCAGATCTGGCTTAGAAAACTGGCATTAGGAATCCTTTTAATAAAAAGCTACTTGTAAATGGGTGGTGCTCTTTTGTGTAACACAATGAATACAATTTAAAATGTAGCAGAAAATTCTAAACTAGAAATTCAGAGAAAACAATAATATATTTTGAATAATAAAACCCAACAACCCTGTTTTGACATTTGTCTTAAATTAGCTAGTTTAAAAATGGCTGCCACCCTCAGTTTGTTTTTCATAACTGGCATAGAGAAAAATAACTTGAAAAACTGCTGTTTTCTAAATGAAAAGAAGCCAAAAGCTAATGTTTGCAAATAATTTGCAGATTAGATGAAACTTGTAATAAATGTTTAGCACGAAGTCTTAGTTCCAAACAACTTGTTTAAAAATTACTATAAACTTCTATTAGGTTATGATTTTTTTTTTTTTTAAATTCTAGCCAATGGCATATTGTTTTAATAACTTCATATTCAAACTGTGGGCATTTAAATAAGTTAATATCAGTACACAAAATGCATCCATTTGAATGAACTATAATATTTGAAAGACCAGAAATTTAAATTTTAAAAAGTAATTGGAACTGTGTAATATTTTGATTAAAACTCCTGGGTTTTTCCCAGAACAATGAAGCATTTTCCAACCATTTGCCATTTGTGTGTTTCCAAGTAAAGCATTTAAGAGACACAGGAAATTGAATTGAAAGAAAGCACTGAAAAAAAAACAGTTTGAGAAGCAGATCATCTTTACATTGCAACAAGAGAGATTAATGCAGAAGGAAAGGACATGGAGCAGTTATTCTTATTAATCAAAATGGACTGAATTCATGCCAAATATTAAATATGTTAAGGAAGAGCTTTGTAACTATCAGAACAATTAGACAGTGTAATGAGCTGCCAAGGGAGATTATGAAATTTGTCTTCATTGGAGATCATCAAGGCTAAACTTGACATCCATCTAATGGGGTCATTTGTGGATAACAAAATCAATCTGTCCACAAAACAAAAGCAGAGACTAAACAAATCGCTAGAGGGGGCGCTTCCAATACAAGCCTAATCCTTCAGCCTTTACTGTTATTATTTAGTCCCACTGATTTCAGTGAGCCTTATCTCGAGAGTAAGGGTGAGAGGACTATGTATTACCATCATCTTTTTTAGTTTTAATGCAATGCACCCATTGACTTAAATGAGAATTTTGTGCACTGAATGATGGCAGGATATGGAAAAAAAAACACTTTACTCTCTTTTCCCCTACTTATACAGTGACCCTATTCTTTCTTCATGTATGCAGTGTGTTTCTCAAATCTACATGAAATTTAAAAGGGGGAACTGTATTTTGTGGCATTCTCATTGAAGTTCTGCTAAATCAGTGATCTGTTCAAAAGAATATTCCAAAAGATGAAATTCTCCAGAGAGATTCCTTTCCAGTTGTATGGAAGGGAACGTGCATCCTAAAAGGATGAGCTGAGTAGGGTGACCAGATGTCCCAATTTTATAGGGACAGTCCCAATTTTTGGATCTTTCTTATATAAGCTCCTATTACCCCCCACCCCCATCCCAATTTTTCACACTTGCTGTCTGGTCACCCTAGAGCTGAGTATGTAAAAAAGGGTATAATTTGCTTAAATCAATAAACCTTGGGGGAAAAGCCCCTGACTTTGCATATTTCGAAAAGGAAATTTCCCAGCTTCTCTTACATACTCTCTTAAAAGATGGGTTCTTGCTACTATAGCAGTTGGAGCTGAAACTAGGGATGAAATCCTGGTCCCACTGAAGTCAATGACAAAACTTCCAGTGATTTCAGTAGGGCCAGGATTTGATCCCTCAACGCAAATCACAAATCTCCCAGCACAATCCCCTCAGACACAAATCAATGCAGCCATCCACACAAAAACACAATCAGCAAACACAATAACCCCAAGCACAAATAGCCCCTCAAAGTAGCACACACCCCTCATTCACCACCCGCACAAATCTACACAACTTTCTCAGCACAACACAACCCACACACAAATCAACGCAATCACTCATATAACACAGTTACCACACACGATAACCTCAGACATCACTCTGAAGCCTACAACGGGGGAGGGATAGCTCAGTGGTTTGAGCATTGGCCTGCTAAACCCAGGGTTGTGAGTTCAATCCTTGAGGGGGCCATTTAGGGATCTGGGTCAAAAATCTGTCTGGGGCTTGGTCCTGCTTTGAGCAGGGGGTTGGACTAGATGATCTCCTGAGGTCCCTTCCAACCCTGAGATTCTATGAACTCTATGTCTGTTGAGTCAGTGTGAAGCAATGGAAATAGCTAAAAAGGACGAGCTCTTTTTGTTTAGACTATCACCAGGTTCAATCATCACTGGGATTCATAGAAGATTAGGTTTGGAAGAGACCTCAAGAAGCCAGGCCGCCCCACTACAAAGTGAATAACAGTTAGGGCCCCGACCTTTGGGTAGGGGCTAAGCACACAATTGATAGTTCAGGGCTCAGGCCCTTATGCAGGGACTGAGCACACACTTAACAGTTCTGAGCTCAGGCCCCGATGCAGGGGCTGAGCACACAATTAACAGTTCTGAGCTCAGGCCCCGATGCAGGGGCTGAGCACACAATTAACAGTTCTGAGCTCAGGCCCCGATGCAGGGGCTGAGCACACAATTAACAGTTCTGAGCTCAGGCCCCGATGCAGGGGCTGAGCACACAATTAACAGTTCTGAGCTCAGGCCCTGGGTCAGGGCGGGGCAGCACACCAATAGTCAGTCAGTGGCCCAGGCCTTGTAGCAGGGGCTGGGTCAGTTTGGGTTAGCCCAGGCCCTAGGTCAGGGCGGGGCAGCCAACGGATAGTCTGTCAGGGGCCCAGGCCCCTTGGACAAGGAGGAGGAGAGACTGCCACCCGGCGCGGGGTGGCAGGGGGAACACAGGCCCACCCACTCCACTGTGTTCCAGCCCGGGGCCCTATCCGCAGCAGTCCGCCTGCCGCGCGGTCAGTGGGGATCCTGACCGCAACACACTGACATGGGTTCAGGGTCTGCTATCCCCGGGCCACTTCCCATCTCCTCCTCCATGGGTACCTGCTCCTCCTGAGTTCCGTCTGCTGGGTCACAGATCATGGGCTCCTCCGGGCCCCGAGCACCAGGTAGGTCTGTCGCTCCCTCTGGGCCCTCGGCGGGGGGAAGCTCAGACCGCTCCTCAGGATACCGGGCTCTCGGCAGGCTCGGCCAGTCCTCCTCAGGGTACCGGGCTCTCGGCAGGCTCAGGTCCGCGGGAGCTCGGGCACCAGCGTCTGTCCTCTCCCGCTGCCGGCCAGCTACTGAGCGCTGGGGCCTGGCCTTTATACTTCCTGTCCCGCCCCTTGACTTCCGGGGGGCGGGGACAGGCCGCGGTGGCTCCGCCCACTCTGGCGGCTTTTCTGGCTCATCGCTTCCTGGGGCGCCTGGAAGCCAGGCCGCCCCACTACAGAGCCCAATAGAAAAATTATCATTGTTTTAATGAGAAGAGTCTTTTCTAACGATGTTTCCAGTCAGATTTTGCACATTAAGGGCCAAATTCAGCCATAGTATAAGTGGATGCAACTATATTTGAAGTCAGTTGAGTTAAACCAAGGCTAAATTTAGGCCTCAGAAATGTGGCTAGTTCAGATAAATTCAGATATTTAATTGGAGCTCCTGGGTGCTTATCCAAACTAGACTGAACCTAACACTAGTTTTCCAGGGAATTTCAGGACGTAACTATAAGCATTTTTAATTACAATTTGGAAAAAAAAATTCTAAAGGAATTTTTCATTAGGAAAAGTTTGATATGTAAAGCTGCTCTCCTCCATCACTTTTTTTGGTAATGTGATCTACCTTTTGAAAAGGCAGCCCTTTGTGTTTTCTGTTTCCTGCTGTACTGGGAACGCTGTGTATAGTGATTAACAAAGTAGTTTTACTATTTATATGGAAAATAAACATTAGCATAATAGAACACTTCATTGGTGTGTAACAATACTCTGAGAGATTTTAAGTGTGACTAGCGAGAGGTTTTCCTTAATGGAAGAGGACTGTAGGAAGTAACCATTGTCTAGCCTTTGTCGCCACATGTAACACACAAAGCAGAGGAGTCATTTGTTGAAGAGGACACTTAATAACAACAGTTAAAATTAATTGGGATATACTGAGCTATCCTCTTGGATACAAAAACATTGTGAATTTCTGACACATTAAAATCAAAAAGGGTTTTTTGAGACTTATTTTTCCCAGTGTTTTGGCTGTCTGCTTTATTGCTTGCTTTTCCCATAAAAGTCAGAAGGGACATTTTGGAGAGCTTTATAATTAGAATTACATTTAAAGAACAGATACTCTTTACATTAGAAGATGATAAAGTATTCCTACTTTGGGAGCGTATATGTAAACAATTCTTTGAGATTACAACCTTTATAGTTACTAAGGCTATGTCTACACTACAGACCTTACAGTGGCTCAGCTGTACAGCTACAGCTGTGCTGCTATAATGTCTACCATGTAGCCACTCTTTGCTGGCAAGAGAGAGCTCTCCTGCCGGCATAATTAAACCACCCCCAATGAGCAGCAATAGCTATGTCGGCAGGAGAGCCTCTCCTGCCGACATAGCGCTGTCCACACCAGCACTTTTGCTGCTGAAACTTATGTCAGTCAGGGGTGTGTGTTTTTTCAACCCCCTGACAGACCAAAGTTTTACTGACAAAAGTAGTAGTGTAGACAAAGCCTAACAGATTAACATTCCATTGCTTACCATTCAAAGATCCAACCTCACTGAGATCTGGAAGATTATTAGAAGCATCATATTTTGTCTGTCTGTCTATCTATCTATATATATATATATATGACATAAGAATGGCCATGCTGGGTCAGACTAAAGGTCCATCTAGCCCAGTATCCTGTCTTCCAACAGTGGCCAAAGCCAGGTGCCCCAGAAGGAATGAACAAAACAGGTAATCATCAAGTGATCCATTCCCTGTCGCTCATTGGCAGCCTTTGGCAAACAGAGGCTATGGACACCATCACTGCCCATCCTGGCTAATAGCCATTGATGGACCTATCCTCCATGAATTTATCAAGTTCTTTTTTGAACCCTGTTATAGTCTTGGCCTTCACAACGTTCTCTGGCAAAGAGTTCCACAGGTTGACTGTGCATTGTGTGAAGAAATATTTCCTTTTGTTTGTTTTAAACCTGTTTGTTTCATTTGGTGACCCCCTAGTTCTTGTGTTATTAGAAGGAATAAATAGCACTTCCTTATTTACTTTTGTGATGTTTCACTCCATATATTTATGAAAATATGCTTATGAGTGTAAATATAATGTAACTGGAATATGCTTTATGCAAAAGGTCTCTTGTAAGGTATCATTACAAAGCTTATAATCTACCGAGTGTGTTCATCCTATTTGTATGAATGTATCATTCTTGTATCTGAAGCTAGAAATATGAAGTATTACTCTGAAGTCCTATTATAACTATGCAAAGTGTGGGCCATTAATGGTGGCTTGGAATCTTGATGGCTCCCATTAACTAGAAAAATTGGTTGTGAATGGCTGTATTTACTTGCAAACCTTCCTGGGTACATTCAGGCCAGCCCTGAAAGAATGGAGAATGAGGTCTTACAGTGACATGTGATCATGTCACCTGATACTGGAATCCATCTTAAACCCGGTGCTTTTCCATTTAGAAGGAAGGGTGGGGACCCAGAGAGACAAAAGATTCCTGCCTCGTGCCAAAGCTATAAAAGGGGGGGGAACAGAACAAAGGGGGCTGCAGTCATAAGAAACCACCTACTTACCACCTGAGCTGGAACTAACAAGAACTGTACCAGGGAAAGGATTGGGCCCAGACTAAGAAGGAGTCTAATCTGTGAAAGAAGCTTATTGGAACATCTCTGAGGGCAAGATTTACCTGTATTCAGTTTCTTAATGTATTAGGCTAGATTTGCGTATTTTTGCTTTATTTTACTTGGTGACTTACTTTGTTCTGTCTGTTATTACTTGGAACCACTTAAATCTTAATCTTTATTCTTTTGTTTATTATTGAACCCAGAGTAAGTGATTAATACCTGGGGGAGCAAACAACTGTGCCTATCTCTCTGTCAGTGTTACAGAGGGCAGACAATTTATGAGTTTACCCTGTATAAGCTTTATACAGAGTAAAATGGATTTATTTGGGGTTTGGATCCCATTGGGAGCTGGGTGTCTGGGTACTGGAGACAGGTAACCTGCTGAGTGGATTTCAGTTAAAGCCTGCAGCTTTGGGGGCGTGTTTCAGACCTGAGTCTGTGTTGCAGCAGGCTGGCATAACTAGCTTAACAAGGCAGGGTTCTGGAGTCCCACGCTGACAGGGAAAAAGGGCTGTAGCAGTGCGCGGACTCACCCGGTGGTGCCTTTGGCTGGTCGTCTGTGGGAATTAGCTCGTCCCAGCTCCGGAGCGCCCTCTGCAGGCCGGTGATCCACCTTACCGCTGCTGGCCCCCGTGTCTCTCCCAGGACCCCATGCCCCTTTACTGGGTTTCTGCTGCTTTTGCAGAACCCCTCAGTCTCAGGGTCTCCCCCTCCCAGGGGAACCCCCACCCACTATCCCCACTTCGCCTCAGTTTTGGCTACTGCCAGTCATCACTTAGCCCCTGTTCACTGGGGCAGACTTCAGTGTATCAGCCACTCATCACAGGCAAAGGGGTTTGGACCTGCTGCCTCTGCCTACCCGTAGGCTGCCCCTTTGCAACCCCAGTACCCAGCTGGCCATACCCTAGGCCTGCAGCCTGTGGGGTTTCCAGACCAGAGCTCCCCAGCTCCTCTTGCCTTCCCCCAGCCCTGCTCCACCTTAGGTACCCAGGTATGTTCCCTAGCAGCAAAGCCCTTCTCCCTCGAAAGATAGAAAGAGAGACTGACTGGGCTCCTGGCTCACTGCCTCTTATAGGGGCCAGCTGGGCCTGATTGGGGCTTGGCCACAGCTGAGCCTAACTTCCCTAATCAGCCCAGGCTTCTTGCCCCAGCCAGAGCCCTCTCCTGGGCTGTTTTAAGCCCGAAGGGCGGGAGCAGGTAACTACCCCGCTACACAGGCTCAGAGGTAATTTCAGCACATCAGATAACAGTACCAAGGAGGTCTCTGTGACCGAACCCATCACAACTTTCTCCACACCAGTCATGATTTTATAGACCTCAATCATATTCCCCCTTAGTCATCTCTTTTCCAAGCTGAAAAGTCCCAGTCTTATTAATCTCTCCTTCATTGTGATATTGGACTGCCTCCAAAGTATAGAAAAAACAATAACATTATATTTTTCTTTTTTCTCAACCTGGAGAGGTAGTTTAATCACAGAAATTTGTTTGTGTGTGTTGGGGTGTGTGTGTGTATGTGTGTGAGGAATTTACTATGGGAAAGCTAAGTAGAAGAAATAGGGATTGGTCTACACTGAAAATTTACATCGGCATAGCTACATCTCCCTGCGGTGTGAAAAATCCAACCCCCTGAGTCACATAGTTAGGCAGACCTAACCCCTGGTGTAGACAGTACTTGGTCAATTGAAGAATTTTTCCATTGACCTCTTGTGGAAGTGGAGTAACTATGCTGACAGGAGAACCCCTCCCACTGTAACGTTTCAAGTGCAGACAAGCCCTAAGTTTTGCATTTACTTCCAAAAGTGGTGAGGTTTTTTGTCATTCTCATCTCTTGCAGGGATGTGATGCATAGTTCAGATGCTTTGAAAGTTCTGTCTTCTACAGGCAAACATTATATTTATGCAAGAAATATGAACTTTTGTTTAAGCGTTATTTTTCCATAAATTTTAAATTAAGCGGAGAAATTAAATTAGATAATGCTAAACTTTGCAATACTTAACAATATTTTGATTAAACACCCCTCCTCCCCACCCCAAAAAATCTCAACAACTTCCAACTAGTATAAATTCTGAAGCCGCCCGCTTAGGAATGCAGTTACTATGAACACATCCCCTGTAACCCCTGGCCTAAGCTCCATATACTGGTTCTCCCCCAGCAGGGTGGATTTGATTAATCATGATTTACATCACTAGTCAGGAAGACTTGATTTAATCATAGTTTTCTACATAAAAGTGCATTCTTGTTGGTTGTTATAACCTTAATACATATTCTTCACAACTCAGAGATAGATGTAGGTTTCATTTTTAGAAGGTACACACTATACCAGGGGTAGGCAACCTATGGCATGCGTGCCGAAGGCGGCACACAAGCTGATTTTCAGTGGCACTGTTATAAATATAAAGGGAAGGGTAACCACCTTTCTGTATACAGTACTATAAAATCCCTCCTGGCCAGAGGCACAAAATCCTCTTACCTGTAAAGGGTTAAGAAGTTCAAGTAACCTGACTGGCACCTGACCAAAAGGACCAATAAGGGGACAAGATACTTTCAAATGGGGGGGGGGGGACGGGACGGCCAGAGACAGATCAAGGAAGCAAGCAATCCAACTCCTATAGAGTTAGTAAGTATTTAGCAAGAAAATGTGTTAGATTATCTTTTGTTTTGGCTTGTGAATTTCTCTGTGCTGGGAGGGAATGTGTATTCCTGTTTTTTTCTTTTTGTAACTTTAAGGTTTTGCCTAGTGGAAAATCCTCTGTGTTTTTAATCTAATTGCCTGTGAGATTATCTTCCATTCTAGTCTTACAGAGGTACTCCTTTTACCTTTTTTCTTTCTTTCTAATAAAATTCTGTTTTTTTAAAGAATCTGATTGGGTTTTTTAGTATCCTAAAAACCCAAGTCTGGTGTGTGCTCATCTTGTTTATTCTCAAGCCTCCCCAGGAAAGGGGGTGTAGGGCTTGGGGGGATATTTTGGGGAACTAGGACTCCAAGTGGTCCTTTATGATTCTTTGTTTGAATCGCTTGGTGGTGGCAGCATTTACCTAATCCAAGGTACAAGGGAGAATTTGTGCCTTGGGGAAGTTTTAACCTAAGCTGGTTGAAATAATCTTAGGGGGTCTTTCATGCGGGTCCCCACATCTGTACCCTAAAGTTCAGAGTGGGGAGGGAACCCTGACAGGCACTCACACTGCCTGGGCCCTGGCCACCGGTCCAGGGGGCTCTGCATTTTAATTTAATTTTAAATGAAGCTTCTTAAACATTTTAAAAACCTTATTGACTTTACATACAACAATAGTTTAGTTACATATTATAGACTTAAAGAAAGAGATCTTCTAAAAACGTTAAACTGTATTACCGGCATGTGAAACCTTAAATTAGAGTGAATAAATGGAGACTTGGCACACCACTTCTGAAAGGTTGCCGACCCCTGCACTATACATTTTTAAAAAGTGATATATTTTGAAAATTTATCAGATTAGTTTTACAGCTATATCAGAAAATGAATGATTGGTTATTTCATTTATCAAAGGTAATTGAAGCAGATATTTATGAAGTCATTGGGAGGTGAACTATCTCCAATTTAACAGGTTAATCATTAATATTGGGAAGATTTTCTTGCCATGCTGTATTAAGAGGAGAACATCACCAGAAAGACATTTAAATTGTTTTATTTAACTAAAACAACAATGTTATGTATTCTGGATTTTTTTCTTCAACAGCAAACATAGAATATTTTAACAAAAAAGCATATGTCCCTTGCTTGTCATATTTATCTCCAAACTTCTTCTCCTTGTCCAGATCTATTCCATCCCCAAAAAATCTTCTATTAATTGAACTTTTTGAAATTTTGCACTTTTAGAGAGAGGTAAGGGATTGACTCTGTGTACACAAATTTGCAGAGGAACAATAGAGTTGAGGTCTGTTATTTCTCACCTCTATATATTATTTATTTATTTATTTTAAAACATTTTTACAGTTAACAAGCACATTACCTCTGGAGACACAAATCCACATTTGAGAACTGCAAAATTAAGCATCTCTGATGGTATCTTCTAGACTCAGCACTGAGTCCCATTGGGCAGATAGAAAGATTAACCTAAATAATCTATACAGAAGCCAGGGGAACCCCATAAGATTGGGTCCCTAATCCATGAACTATTGGAACTCATTTACAAAACTTTTCCTAAACATTACATGAATATATTGTCTCATACTATAGAATTAGAATTTATAATCCCTATTCTATGATGAGATATCTTTGTGCTATAATGTATCTTAATTAAAACTATCTTTAGATAGGTTTTTTCCTCAAAAAGCATTTTATCAAAAAAATCCAATTTAAATTAAAAAAATCTGATTTTTTATATATATATATTTTAAAAAATCATTGATTTTTATCCACTCTGCTCCCCAGTGCAGAGTCCAGTTCAAGGTCTCGCTGTTCTGATATTCAAAGTCCTCCATAGGATTGTCCTGGCTACCTGAGAGATCACTTCTCCCTTTATGTCCATGACCTCCCAGTAGTGCTATGTGCCACTGGAACAATTACATTGTCACCAGTGAGGGAGGCTTGTAACTGCAAGAGACAGAGATTTCACGTGCGCATACACATAAAAACAAACTATAAACTAATTGAGCTATTTCTCCTACTCTCAGTTATCTAGGTGTAAATCTAACCAATGTAGCTAAACCAGATTTTTGCCTGGGTAACTGAGAATAGAACATGGCCCATTGTGTACAATGGCAGGTAGATTCTGGGTATGGGTAGGTGGGTAGGAAGGAATAGATCAGTCAGTGTGTTATGCATTCCTCATTGTTAGTAGCATCCCTGCTCAGACACGCTCTTGCAGAGGTGGACATTGTTTGATTGTTAGTATCTTTATTGCATTTTTTTTTACAACTTGACCATCAATGGGAAATTTTAAAACTTGGCTTGCCCTTTTTTTTTTTTAAATAAAATAAGTATTTTTCAGAAACCATGCAATGCTATGAATAAAAAAAAAGGATAAAATGCTAGAAGCTGGAAAAGAAATCTGCCTTGATCTTTCTGAAAAAGAAACCAATTATTATACCTAACATCCATTTTCCTTTCTTGTGATTGTTTTTAATTTCTTTCTTTCTTTCTCTAATTGTGAATAGGGTGGTGGTGACTGTCCAGAGATGAGCATTGGTGCAATCAAAATTGCTCTAGAAATTTCTCTTCCTGGTTCTTTCATCTATGTATTTACTGATGCACGATCCAAAGATTATAGGCTAACACATGAAGTACTGCAGCTCATTCAGCAGAAGCAGTCACAGGTAAGGAGAAGATTCATATTTTACCATTCCTGTTTATTTACCCATTTACTACCAATGCAATAGCAGCATTGTCCAGAAAAACTCCTTTCCAAGATATTTGTGATATCTCGCTGTAAAAGAGGTCATACTGTTGCCATTCTAGCAACTAGTGTTTATTTTGTTGTAAATTAAATTGATCTGATTAATAAAAATTGAAATTAAAGGGACATTAATTAAGGTTATTAGTTAAATACTATAAGATATTCTACTGCCAATATTTGTCTTCTTGGCCCTCTTGGCAGTTGCATTGGTGTCTGTGGATTCGTCTGAGAGTTATAATACTGATTACTCTGGGAATAAAAAGTGCTGATATAAGATTTATTATTTCATCCCCTCTTGACATGATTTCTGTATGTCTGTTTTCTTCAGTCAATCAGTCACTTTCCATCACTCAATCCTGATGGGCTTCGCCTTCCATATGGAACGCCAGTTGAAAAAAATCACATTGAAATCATTTAGAGTATTATGTTTGGAGTAGGTACAGAATCCAGCTGTGCTCCAAATCCCCTGCCTGCCTTTTTTGGGGTGTACATCTCATTTGTACAGAACTCAGAGTAGATTAATCAAAAGTGAAATGGGTGTCCATCGCACAGAGCAGGGAGAACCTTTCAATTTTTCTGGCATACTTTGCTGTTACGTTTGAGAGTAAGATTTTTCCCATTGAGGTTTGCCATAGGTGCTGACTGACTATATTTTCATTTCCTTTGTGTGTTTTTCTTTTTTAAACCCCAGGTTGTATTTGTGTTGACTGGAGACTGTGATGATAGGTCACATATTGGTTACAAGGTCTACGAAGAAATTGCCTCAACAAGTTCTGGTCAAGTTTTCCATTTGGACAAAAAGCAAGTTAATGAGGTAATTTGTAATTAATTTTTATGACTATCTACTATATACAGAGCGATATAAGGTATGGGCTTCCATTTAATAGCTCCATATGTCTAATGGTCCCAATTCTGGTTCTGTTCCAACTCCTTTGTGCTGCTGTTGAGGTACAAAGCAGATAGAGAGCTGGTTTAGCCAGATTCTTGGGAATTTTACATAGGTGAATTCTGGTTGTTGTAGGCCTGGTGTATTGACTCTATGCCACCCCTCTGCCAGGCCTCTTAAGGGCCTGATTCTGCCAATTTTAATTATGTTGTTAGGACAGGCTGGACTCCTGTATTGTGAAGAGCTCCACTGACTTCAGCCTGCCTTTGTGGAGCACCTTTCTGGACTAGAGTCTTTGTGCAGTATCTTGCTCATGAGTAATCCCATTGGTTTACTACTAAATGAGATGACGGAGCAGATTCTGTTCTAAATAAATGGTTTTTATTATTGCCAATTAGAAGTGCTGGTAACCATAGACTAAAATGAATATTTTCTATAGAACATCCAGTGACTTTCAGATTCTATATTATTACAAACAGAACTGACATTTCCCAAATGCATGAGAATTAATTTGATGAAGACAACGTCACACGTTAGTTATTTGGATAATTGGAATCATCTGTCAATGTTGTAAACATGACTTTGACTTCCTGATGTACACAACATTGCGTCACTGGATTGTGATTTTTTTTTTATTATAAATAAGTAAAATCTAAACAAAAAAAGTTTGTTTACTTCACTTTGTCACAATTTTGTCTGATTCCATAAATGTTGCTGGTGCTTTGCAGTTTTGCTGCACTTGGTTTATCTGGTAGAAATGAGGTTGTATCCCTGTTAAGTTGTTGGCAGAGGGTTAAAAGCAGAGCCAGAGCTAGGAATAAGCAGACTAAGCAATTGCTTAGGGCCCCGTGCAGCTCCAGGGTGCCCCCTATTCATTTTTATTATAAAAACTTGCCTGTTTTATTATGGGGAAGCCCCAAAATATTCCGGCTTAAGGCCCCCAATGGGCTAGCACTGGCTCTGGTTAAAAGTCACTAGAAAGACAAGCGTCTCACGTGGTTTTCCCCTTGAAGGGGGAAGGTATCCCTACCTTCCTACTTCTTAAGGAATAAATCATGTGTGATGTGTGTGTGTGTGTGTGTGTGTGTGTGTGTGTGAGAGAGAGAGAGAGAGAGAGAGAGAGAGAGAGTGAGTGTCTGTTAGGACTGTGTACAACTTCTGACTTTAACTTTACAATAATTTGTGTGTGAAACTTGAAAGTTATCATGCTGCCATTTTTCTTTTCCAGTAAATTTCCACCTAAAGCACAACCAAAACCAGCACACATAAACAACTAAATCCCAAACTATACAAACAGTCCTACAAAGCAAAATATGTCACTTTGTTTCCATCCAGCACAGTGAAATATTTAATACCAAAGCCACTGGTCTCATAGAACTAGCCCAGAATAGAAACTTTTAAAACAAACTTAGTGGAAAACATTAACAGGAAACTTCCTTTTTCAGAACTTGAAATTCAGGGTACTGATTTTTCTTTTTGTGGGTTGGAAGTGGGGAGCTCAGCTTTGGCCAGTTCTGTAGATAGGGAACAGTGATATAATAAACACATTATTTTTTCTCTCTGCTCCCCTAGTATATCTGTTTGGTGTTACAAAGCATCAGACTTTTCAGAAAGAGTTAACATATAATATTCTATTGGCAGTTTGCCTCCATTTGTCTATTCCTCATATAGTGGGGCCTCCATCTTTCCAGCCCCAGTAATACGAGTCACCTGTATGGGGAGTCAAAGGAAGGATCTTGTGACATACCAAGGTACAGGATCTAGACTAATCTAGGGTACTATCTAGACTAATGAGCTGCTGTCACCCTTTCCCTGCAAGCTTGGGTGCCTTATAATACCTTGCTGAAGGAGTTCCCACCTGAGCTGCTCACAAACAGCTTTCCCAGCATGCAAGTCTCACCCTGAGTGGCTGGGTGCAACTGCAGTCTGCCAGCCACATTTGGGTTGTACTTTGGCTCTCGCCAGCCTTGGTTATATTGCAGGATGACCTCAGCAATATCCCCAGTCTTCGATTTCCCTCCAGAAATATATGTCCTGTACCGCCCAGGCCTCTCCTGGACAATACAAGCTATATTAAATCTATTATTTCTTTAATAGAAATAATATGCACATAACTTGCCACTCCAAATGGAGTTTCCCAGACAATTCAATTTAAACACACTGGATTAGATAAAACAGTAAAACAAGTTAATTACAAAGAGAGATTTTAAGTGAGCATAATTTATGAGGCATAAAAGTCAAAAATGGTTACAAGAAAAATAAAGAGAAAATGCAATGTGTGCCTAACTTAACAACATATATTCAATTCAAAGCAAAGTTTTCTTACCACATGCTTTCAGCAGTCTTACTGACCAAATGTCCTAGGTCAGGACCCCTATCCCAATCCAAAGATTGCTTACGTTGTCTCTTCAGGTGCAGTGAATTGATTGGCCGAGAAGTGGGGTGTACCTTGGGGTGTCTGTCCCTCCTTTTTATCATTTCAGTCCTCCTCTTGAAAAATATTTCTGTCAGGGGACAAAAAGTCTGTGGGGAAGGATGTTCCTGGCTGCTTTTTTCTCACCTGTTTGAACTTTCTTTGTCTCCTCTTCCTGCTTGATGACTCTCTGTTTACTGATTAAATGCAAATTAAGCAGAACACACATTCCTTTGTTTAGGACAGACCTGTTTGCCAACCTCTGTTTGTGTAGCATGTGTTAATAACATCATACAGTGAAATCTTATAACTTCACATATAATGTTACCACATCTATTTTATTCAGACAATATTGACCAGCAAATTATGAGTTTTCAAATAATACCTTACAAGACATGCCTTGTACAAAAATTATTACAATAATGTGTAGGGTGTGAACACAGGGATACATTCTGTCACAGACCTTTATACCTGTTCAGGATAATCCACCTTTAAACTACAAATATGAAAACTTACAGTGGAGATTCAATAGTAACTCACTCCCCCTCACTCCCCAGCACTTTTTTTATAGTAAACTACTGAATAAAGTTCAGATTGTTCACGCTCTGAGACCTAGCACTGTCTGGTTGGCTTAACAACATCTCTCAGGAGTGTGGATTTTTCACACCCTCAGAGAGATAGTTACGCCAGTGTAACTTTTCAGTGTAGACCCTGTGCAGAGAAACAGCAGGATCAGAGGAGTGCTAAGGTGAGTTTTTTACAACACATTTGTCAAAGCGCTGCCACATGTGCATGCATACCAAAACAAACCTCCCAGCACTCCATGCAGATCAGTTGGACCCCAGGTTCTGGCCCAGAATTTCTACTTCCTGAAGGGACCCAAATATGCTGATGAGTCCACCAGAAGTCCAGATACTAATAAACAGAATACACAGTGGCAATACATATCCACAATTGACAGCATATTCCTCAGGTGGGCTTTAACAGAAATAAATGCTACTATCCCTTTCATCAGTGTAGGTCCGTAATCTATAAAGAATGAAATATATAAATTTTAAGACATAATCACTGTTTTGGATCTATTCACAGTTAATGCTGAATTATAAATTGGAAAGGGCTTCAAATAGCTGAATTTGAATATCCTGCAAAGCCAGTATTTTGTTTTGTTGAAACTATTTCTATTACTTTGTCCAAAAAAAACCCCAAACAAAAAAACTATTTATAATGTACAAAGTTTTCAAATCCACATCCTTGTCCTTGCTTTTTGTATGTTAAGTGGAAAATGAAGCAATGTTAACTAACTAAACAGAAAAGAAAAACTAGCTACCAGTAAACACAATATAACAAAGAGAACAATACTTGGGTAGTCATCCAATATTTGCATGGTCGCAAGAAGAATAAAAATAATACTATGCTGTATTTTTGCAGTCCTGGAACAAAGGGCAATCATCTCTTAATTGAAATCTCTCCAAAAAGCCCACTTCTTCTAGAAAGCCTTCCATAGTAAGAAATGTTGTTATGCTTCTACTGCAACACTGGAAGATATAACCTTCCTCTTGTGCCTGAATGGCTTTGCCTATTTATTTACGGCTTGATCTTGCTCCCACTGAAGTCAATGATAAAATTTCCTTTGATTTAAATCACAGTAAAATTGGGATCTATTAGTATCTTAGGTCTTGTCTAAATTTACTGCGCTTTTACCCTAATCATACATACAATGATTTCAAGAGAAATGATTTCAAGAGAAAGATCAAATAAGAAGAAAGGGTATCTTTGCCTTCCACCTAATTACACTGAAACTCTTTGTTCGCCTGCCATTCATTATCAAGGAAGCAGTAGGAGGACTGTACAGGGTCAGTTTAGTTTAAGAAGTCATCATTTATTCCTGTTCATTGCATCACCTCAAACTAATAGTTCCACTCAACTGAGTCAAAGACTTTCTCTGTGTCAAGTGACAAAATTATGTTGGGGTTAGACTTCAGTCCAGTAAAGTGTTAAGCATATGAATAGTCTCATTGAAGAGCTTTGTTATTTACCTGGCGATGTGCAGGACATTTAGGACTCTAAGGCTAGGTCTATACTACCCGCCTGAATCGGCGGGTAGAAATCGACCTCTCGGGGATCGATTTATCGCGTCCCGTTGGGACGCGACAATCGATCCCCGAATCGGCGCTCTAACTCCACCAGCGGAGGTGGTAGCAAGCGCCGCCGACAAAAAGCCCCAGAAGTCGATTTTGCCGCTGTCCTCACAACGGGGTAAGTCGGCTGCAATACGTCGAATTCAGCTACGCTATTCACGTAGCTGAATTTGCGTATCTTAAATCGACTCCCCCCGGTAGTGTAGATGTACCCTAACAGTGTCAAAGGAGTGTCATATTTTGACAAAACAAACCTAGTCTCTGTATATTTAATTAGGAAGGAGATCCTCCAACCTTAAAGCCAGAACACTAGATAGTATTTTGATCTCAAAGTTAAAATTTTCCCTAACTTTCCCTTTAATTGAAATATTGTGTTAATCATCATTTTCATGGGTAACTCTGAACTCAGAACATTACAGATTTGCAGCAGCAGAACAATGTGTTTTTTTTTTTACTTATTTTGTAAAATTCTGGTCTAAGGGCAGCATTAGAAGGAAGCAAAAAGATTTCATTGACAACTTCCTCAAAAGATCAAATTTGTTATTGGTGGTCTAATTTAAGTAAATTAATATTATCCAGAGACTTTTTTTAAATACTTCTTTTTGAACTAGTTGAGAGTAATAGTCTTATAATATGTTTAAAATTTCCCAGCAATGTTTCTAATATTGGGCTTTTCTTTTATAAAATCTGTTCTAAAATGAACACTCTTTGGTAAGCAATTTACTCACTTTGTCTCCTTTTTCTTGATAAGATTATTTTATCTATTTTAATTGATTTGTCAGATACAAAATTATTTATGTCCTGATCCTGCAAACTATTCCCTGCAGGGGAAACCTCACTAATCCCAATGGGCCTCCATCTGGTTGAAAGAGACTTGCCTTCATGGAGCTCACTGCAGGATTAGGGGCCTTAATTTTCTTTTATCACAATTTTATTTTTTAAAAAAACCCTCTAATGTTCCAGTTATGGTGGACTTTTTTTTCTAGAAAGGAAACTCTTTCATTAATTAATCTGTTATTGTGTCAGAGTTTGTGGAGAAACCACATAGCTTCATTACCACTGTGAGGACATACTCTTTAGAGATACTGTAAGATTCCCTTACATCAGGAGGTATGTCTTTTCTCACACACTCTTTCCGAGAACTGACTGACATGACACTGTGACCAGAGGTACAGGTCCTATGAGAGGATCTGAAATACTTTGAAATCTGCCATGGTATCCAGGTGGAAACCTTGTAAGCCAGACCTGCATAGAAGCTATTGATGGTTTGAAGATAGGTTTCCTCTGCAATGCTTTTGTACTGAATAGATAATACTTTGCTTTATGAAGGCTGGCTGGTCACTAGTTGCCCCTGAGAGAACAGGATGGTAGATACTGAACTAAAGTCAGACATGGCGAGGTGATCACAGTAAATTGCAGAAATCTGCAGTTTAAATCTTGGTCCAAACTGAAGAATATCATGGGACTTTGCCCCAAGAAAGGTGACTGCTAGCCACCTGAGTCCTAAGTGGGTGGCCTTAAGGAGGCCGTGAAGACCCCCATAAAGGGGTCAAAGGTGCATTTACCTTGAAAACAGTGACAATAGTTATTAATAGCTTATTCGTTCTTTTAAAAAAAATGTGTGGAATATCCTTCCTTGAACCAGGGCTACATTCTCTTATTAAAAGTGGAGTTTTTATATTTTTTATATTAGCTTTGTTGCATTTAGTTTCTTGCATATTTGTGGTGATGACAATTTTGGGCTTTAAATAAAACGCACCTCACCTCCACTGTTGTGGATCTTGCATTTATAGCATGCTTTTCAACCAAATGACTCACAAAGTACTTTGCAGACTTTACTACAGTATTAGATTAGAAAAGCATGCTGTAAATGCAAGATCATCAGCACCATCAAGTCTGTGGGGACTACATGACTTTACAAATGCAAATACGTATGAATTACAGGCAGGGCTGCAACAGGCAACATTTATTCTGGCATTTCCTAACACAGGGGTGGGCAAACTTTTTGGCCCAAGGGCCACATCTGGGTATGGAAATTGTACGGTGGGCCATGAATGCTCACAAAATTGGGGGTTGGGGTGCGGGAGAGTGGGGGGGTGAGGGCTTTGGGGTGGGGCCAGAAATGAGGAATTCAGGGTCTGGGAGGGGGCTCTGGACTGGGGCAGGGGGTTGGGGTGCAGGGGGGAGTGAGGGCTCCAGTTGGGGATGCGGGCTCTGGGGTGGGGCTGGGGCTGAGGGTTTTGGGGTGCAGGAGGGTGCTCTGGGCTGGGACTGAGGGGCTCAGAGGGCAGGAGGGGGATCAGGGTTAAGGCAGGGAGTTGGGGTGCAGGAGAGGGCCAGGGGTTCAGGCTCTGGGTGGTGCTTACCTCACGCAGCTCCCGGAAACAGCAGCACGTCCCCCCTCTGGCTCCTATGTGGAGGTACAGCCAGGCAGCTCTGCACGCTGCCCCATCCACAGGCGCCGCCCCTGTAGCTCCATTGGCAGTGGTTCATGGCCAATGGGAGCTGCAGAGCCGGCGCTTGGGCCGGGGGCAGCATACGGAGCCCCCTGGCTGCCCCTACACGTAGGAGCTGGGGCGGGGAGGGGAACATACCACTACTTCCGGAAGCCGCACGGAGCCACAGCACACACAGACCAGGGCAAGCCCCAGACCCCACTCCCCGGCAGGAGCTCGAGGGTCGGATTAAAATGTCTGAAGGGCCGAATGTGGCCCCTAGGCCATAGTTTGCCCACAGCTGTCCTAACATCTGAGTGCTTGATTTTTCAACCTTAATGATATTTCACTGCCAGTTTTTGGTTTATAACATATGCATGTGTATATATAATATTTATGGTATAATTTTCACAGTGCTCATTCTCTACACTGTTTCAGATCTTGCTCTCCCTCATATAATGTATGTGTGGGTGCACCCTAGACGACAATCAGGATTTTAGCTTTCTGTTCAGGAAGCATGGGGGAACTAGCTAATTAAGCAATTAAATAGTTAACTTTAAATTCTTGCCTTGAGTGTTTGAAAATCTTTTTATATGACCCAGAATAAACACATGGGAATAGTCCATGCTCTATATATTTTCCAGGTTTCTGTATGTATTCCAAGGGATGACCTGACGACGGGAGGAGAAGGGGGTGAAATCTCTGGAGAAATGTTGTAAATTATTTCTGTTTTTTCCTCCATAGTATTAATCAGGCCAAAATTTGGCAAAATTACACATTTTGGGATTTCTTGTAAGGATCCCAAAGGGAAAAAAACCTACTTCAAAGTCGATTTTACAGGAGAGTTGAAAACCATTTAGGAATAAAGGAGGGAAAATGGGGTCTCCCAAAATTGCTGATTACACTCTGGGGAAAATTATAATCAAACTGGTAAGTTACTTCCAGAGGTAGGACAGCTGGGTTATTTGAATTAGCTTTGATATTCAGTTGTGAGCTTGTAAAACTCACATATGTATTTGTTTAAAAATTGAAGTCCAGTTCTGCTCTGAATATGAGTCCATGTTTATTGACTCATGATGAGCTGCATATCTAATATGCTCGGGTTACAAGCAGGGCCGGCTCTAGGCACCAGCAAAACAAGCTGGTGCTTGGGGCTGCACATTTTTAGGGACGGCATGGCCGGCGCCAGAATGCCGCCCCTAAAAATGTGCTCCGGCTGCCCTAGCTCACCTCCGCTGCTGCTGCCCCGGCGCGCGAAACAGCTGATTCGTGCTCCGCTACTCGCCCTCCCTCCCAGGCTCTCAAGCCTGGGAGGGAGGGGGAGATCCCGAGCGGCAGTTTCGCGCGCTGCTGCTCCCCCTCCGTCCCAGGCTTGAGAACCTGGGAGGGAGGGTGAGAAGAGGCACCCGTGCCGTGGCCACTCAGAGTCTCCCCCTCCCTCCCAGGCTCTCAAACCTGAGAGGGGGGAGATTCCGAGTGGCCGCGGCGCGGCGCCGCTTCTCCCCCTCCCTCCCTCCTAGGCTTGAGAGCCTGGGGGGAGGAGGCAGGGCTGGGGATTTGGGGAAGGGGCGGAGTTGAGGCGGGGCAGGGGTGTGGTAATTAAAGAACGGGGCGGGGGGGGCAGCCAAAATTGTTTTTGCTTTGGGTGGCAAAAATCCTAGAGCCGGCCCTGGTTACAAGCAAAGGTGTGTGTTTGTTTTCTTAACTCACAGTCAGCTCTGCACCCTGAAGCCCAGATCTGAGAATCCAAGCAGATTTTTTTCCCCTGCTCATACCTCATCATGAGTAATAATGGTTTTGCAGGCCAAGTTCTGCCCTCCATGACACAAGTGCAGCTCCACTGCTATTGCTTTCAACCAGCTTCCACAGGGTTCACTAACTGGAGTTTAGTAAGCAATTCTGGTCTATATTTAGGTACTTATGTGGCCCCCATAACCATTGAATCTGTGCACCTTATAGTTCAGGGGTGGGCAAACTATGGCCCGGGGGCCACATCTGGCCCTTCAGACATTTTAATCCGGCCCTCAAGCTCCCGCCGGGGAGTAGGGTCTGGGGCTTGCCCTGGTCCATGTGTGCTGTGGCTCCGCGTGGCTCCTGGAAGCAGTGGTATGTCCCCCGTCCAGTTCCTATGTGTAGGGGCAGCCAGGGGGCTCCATATGCTGCCCCCGCCCAAGCGCTGGCTCTGCAGCTCCCATTGGCCATGAACTACAGCCAATGGTAGCTGCAGGGGCAGTGCCTATGGATGGGGCAGTGTGCAAAGCTGCCTGGCTGTGCCTCTGCATAGGAGCCGGAGTGGGGACATGCCACTGCTTCCGGGAGCTGCAAGAGGTAAGCACCACCCAGAGCCTGAACCCTTGGCCCCCTCCTGCATCCCAACCTCCTTCCCTAATCCTGATCCCCCTCCTGTCCTCTGAGCCCCTCGGTCCCAGCCCAGAGCACCCTCCTGCACCCCCAAACCCTCATCCCCAGCTCCACCCCAGAGTCTGCATCCCCAGTTGGAGCCCTCACTCCCCCCTGCACCGCAAACCCCTGCCCCAGTCCAGAGCCCCCTCCCAGAACCTGAATTCCTCATTTCTGGCCCCACCCTAGAGCCCTCACCCCCTCCCGCACCCCAATTTTGTGAGCATTCATGGCCCATCATACAATTTCCATATCCAGATGCGGCCTTCAGGCCAAAAAGTTTGCCCACTCCTGTCATAGTTATTAATGTATTGATTCTGACAACTCCCCCCACAAGGTAGGGAAGTATCATTATTCCTATTTTATGGGTGGGGAACTGAGACTCAGTGACTTAACTGTGTGGAGCAGGGACTTGAACCCAGGTGTCCTGAGTCCTAGGCCAGTACGTTCTGCTTCCCATTCCTGTTGTTGATGCATGAACCAGAATAAAATCCAGCTTTATTGCTTAGCTCTGTTGGCCTCTGCAAGGCTGACAAGAGCCCAAAGCATTTAAAATAACCCCCAGAATTGAAAGGACTGTTTTTAATATTAATTTCTGTACTGGAGGTAAACAGTAATTCAGCTGACAGAGAAGAGGGTGAGGCTACATCCCCCTGACCTCTCAGTTCTATTGGCCCCCACTAAAAGAGTAATTGTGTGCCAGCTGTTACAACCGACTGTCCAAGATATCAATTTCTCCTTACACTTAAAAGAGGAAATAGCAGCAGTATTTGAGATACTGTGGGGTAACTCTTGGTAACTGTTGGCTTCGTAATAGTGATGCCATTTTTGTTCTGCGTTTATAGATCGCTTAGCACAATGGAGTCCTGGTCCAGACAAATGATTATTAATAATAATTAATAAATCAGGTATTCCAAAGGTAGCTTTAACATGTAGCTTTAATTCTGAGTATAAATGTCTGCCCTACTCCCCTGGATCACAGCCACATGCACAAAGTAAAAATCTGATAGATTCAATTGTGACTTGGACCATTTGACCACACAAAGGAATAGGGAAGAGTAAGGAAACGCTCCCCTCCCTCAAGACCACCTCTTATTTCCCTGTGTTCACCTACCTGGACCTTGGGTCTGGGCATACACATGCTTATTTCCAGGTGAACAGGGAGTGTCCAGAGTCTTGGCTCTGTCCCCCAACACTGGTTTAAGCCAGCAGCAAATTGCTACTCAACTCCCACCACCATCCAAGGAGGGAGGGAACTGTGCCTCAAAGGGTGTCTGAGAGTCACAGGGCTATTCCTGAGGTTTTGCAGCGTATCTACCACCTGAAGTGCCTAAAGCCACCACCTAGCCCTGAGCGATTACACAAAGTAAACTCTTCACAAAGTAAAAATACAAAAAACAGACCATAACTATCACCTACATCCTGTAATTATATTATCAGTAGAGACACTGGAGAGCTTAAAAAAATCACCTCCCAAATGGTAATATTAAATTTTACCATATAACTGTATATTTAAAAATAAAAGCAGATTTCACTAAACATTTAGAAGCTCAGTACCAGTCCTATTTTCAGGGTGTTAAGTAAAGTCTTGTGTTCCATAGAAGAAGAGTTTTTTGGGAAGTGTCATGTTGACACTTCATCAGTCAGTCGGGTTTTGTGTTAGCAGCAGTTCCACTACTCTATGTAGTCAGTGACTGTTCATTTCAGCTTGGGAGGAGGGGGAGGGCAGGTTAGAGAGGGGTTCTTTAGAGAGGAGACTGGAAAATTCCACTTAATATCTTTTTCAGGTACAGTAATGGAGAAAATGTGTCTTTTTGGAGACTAGTTTGTTTGGAGTAATAATAACTCATCCTTGGTTCTTGCGTCTGAATTTCTGGAGAGTTTTGGACAAATGTTACTTGTGAATAGTTAATACTCCCAATCATAAACATACTTTTAGTACTTTTAGGGCTACATCCTGCACGGTGCCGAGCATCCTCAACTCCCAGTGATATTAGTTAGAGTTGAGGATGCCCAACACTTCACAGGACTGGGCCCTATGGTGCTTCATATTTTCAAAATTCTTTACAAACATGCTAGTTAGTACGGTGATGTGTGCAGTATGGTGATGTGTGTAGCTGGATAATTAGAACTACTGAAACTGCACAACATGCCTGAAGCGTAGGTAAATACCATCATCCTAATTTTACAAATGTGCGAATTGAGACAACGGAGAACATAACCTGTGCTTTAAATCACACAGCAAATCAGGGATTATAACTTGAAAGTTCTGGCTCCTAGCCCTGCATGCAATCCCTAGACACATTGTCAAATTGTAGCAAAGAAGTCTTCAGGGATCTACAAAGCCACAGCATGTATTGAAAGTTAAGATGATGTTTCCATTAAGGATGAAAGATGGATGGATCAATTAAGATAAAATAAGAACTAACATGCAGATCTGTCCTAGAATTAAGCTGAAACTTTGTAAATATTCAAATACCATTTTCCCCCAGTAACTGTTTTTCATTGCCTATGCACTGTCTAGCTCCAGCAGGGACTGGAAAACGTGAAAATTTGCCTTGCACTATTGTGAACTCTAATTCAGAAGCCCCCTATGCTAACTATGATGATTTAAATTGTTATAAAAGTTATCAGCCTATGATTGATTTTTTTAAGTTGAAATTTTAAAGTCATTTTAAAACCAAATATAGATTTTTAGAAAGCAAGCATACAAATATTTTAGTGTTTCAATTGCTTTTGATCAACTCTTCTAAAATTGTGTTTAGCTACTTTAAAGTCCACCATTATATGAGAGCTTAATTCTTAGGTGGAACTGGTACCTTTTAGATAGTTTTTAAGATAAGCATTTTTTTTTTTATTTGTAAGGAGGTAGATCAAGGTTGGAAAGAGAGTGAGAAAATGTCATCTTACTTCTGTTTGAAGGAGGGAATACAATTCTCTACCCTGAAATTCATAAAATAAGCCAGCAAATTGATTCCAGTTGTCTCCTCCCATTATGCCAATATTATGTCTTTTATAACACATTAGTCATTGTATATTCAACATGTTACATTTCATACATACAATATTTTGGGTCTCATTGTAAAATGTGTATTTGGTATTAATCTTCTCCAGATTTACTTCCATGCCAGATGGAATCATAATGGAATATACAACACTAACAGCCCTCCAACCATAAAATTTCCAAAACTCCTAAGTGGCATTGTTTTCTTGCATTTCTCTCAAATGAATACATATCACTCCCTGTCTGTACACTGTTGTCTGGACCGCAGAGTGGTGTTGAGTCTCATGTTCCTTTTAATTAATATACCAAGGGCCAAGTTACACCCTCGGGTGCATATACATAATTCCCAATAAACTCACTGAGACCTCTCTGTATGTCCTTTAAGTTAGAATTTGGTCTAAAGAGTCAATACTGAAGTAATGAGCTGCTGTAGCACGTTTACTAGATGTGTTTAGGCATAGCCCACCATCTGTTGTGGAAACAGTTGGAAAAGAGGGGGTATGGTCTAGAGTAGACTCTAATGCATGGGTGGGTAAACTTTTTGGCCTGAGGGGCACATTGGGGTGCGAAACTGTATGGAGGGCTGGGTAGGGAAGGCTGTGCCCCCAAACAGCTTGGCCCCCGCCCCATCCAACCCCTCCCACTTTCTGCCCCCTGACTGCCCCCCTCAGAACCTTCCACCCATCCAACCGCCCCCCGCTCCTTGTCCCCTGACTGCCCCCTCCCAGGACCCCTACCTCTAACTGCCCCCCGGGACCCCATCCCCTATCCAACCCACTCCCTGTCCACTGACTGCCCCGACCCCTATCCACACCCCTGACCCCCGACAGGCCCCCCGGGACCCCACCTCCTGTCTAATCCCCCCTGTTCCCCATCCCCTGCCCTCTCGAATCTCTGCCCCATCCAACTGCTCCCTGCTCCCTGTCATCTGACTGCCCCCCAGGACTCCCTGCCCCATATCCAACCCCCTGGTCATGGACCCCTTACCATGCCGCTCAGAGCTGCATGTCTGGAGCTGCGCCTCCTGGCCGGAGCCAGACACACTGCCATGCTGCCCTGCCTAAGCGTGCAGCCAAGTCACCTAGAGCACTGCCCGCACAGCGGTGTGGCTGTGGAGGGGCCGGGGGACAGCAGGGGAGGGGCCAAGGGCTAGCTGCCCAGCCAGGAGCTCAGGGGCCGGGCAGGATGGTCTCACAGGCCGGATGTGGCCCGCTGGCCGTAGTTTGCCCACCTCTGCTCTAATGGTTGAAGCACATCACTGAACATTGGGAGCTATGGATTGTACACACGACTTTTCAAACTCTGGCTTGCTGACCAAATCAGTCAACACATCTGCAAAATGGGGTAATAATGCTTGAGTAATAATATTTCATTAATATTTGTACAGAAAAAAGGTGCTCTTTCTAGAACATTAACACTTTCTGTGATGCCTTCATTGTCATTTGTTTTATAGTACCTACATTTTCTTTTTCTTTGCTGAATCTGTTTTCTTTCCATAGCTTGTTTTTCTTTCCGTGCAAGATTGTTCTGTATTTTTGTATTTATTTTTCTCATTTTTAATCCATCTTTAGTTTATCATCTCATTTCAAAACTTGATCCCCATTTCCTCCCATGGACTGTATTTCTGAACAGCTGCACAAGCCAGAGAAGTGATTTGGCTTCAGAAACTAATGACGTGCTATAGTAATTAAAATGAGAATTTTAGTTGTCTAGCAACTGCTTTATTTCCATATGTAGAGATTGTTTCTGTTGACTTTACTAAGAGAATCCAAACTATGGTGTAAACAGGAAAGAAGATGCCTCCCCCCCTTTTTTTTCTATTTTGGTCTGTTGCTGCTTGTTTATGTCTTCATAATGAGTTGAAATTCCTCAGCTCAAGCCATATGTGATGGGTGATTCTCCAGAGGCTCAGTTGGTCAGGTTAAGCATCCAAGAATTCAGATGTTTGTCCAAAGCTAGAGAAACCCCTGAACCTCAGTCTCTTGAATTTCTTGTCCCTGATCTGCTTTCCTTTCTTGTTTTCCCATCCTTTTCATTTCACCAATGACGCAGACAGACATCCCTATGGCTGCCTCCTTTTCCTGGTGTCTTTATGCTTTCTTCCATGTTGCTCCCTTGCGTTTGAAATACCCTCCCTAAAACTGAACTCCCAACTACCTCCCTTGATTTCAGCTGCCTTACCAATGGGAAGTGAAGGAAGGGAAAGGTACAAAACCTGAATTAACTATCAAGATAAGTAACTGCTTTGGGCCTAATCCATCTTCCATTGGATTGAATGGGATCCGGACCAGGCCATTATTGAGTAACCTCATTATTATTACCCTTGTTCTTCTCTTGCTTCCTCATCCTTTTTTGTTGTTTTAATTTGTAATCCTAACATTTTTTTACATGATGAATTTAAATCATACTTTTCAGGGTAGGGATCACAGGTGGAATCCTGGCCTTGATGAAGGCAATGGGAGTTGTGCTGTTGATTGCAAAGGGGCCAGGGTTTTACCTAATTTCTTTACTAAGTTTTGTGAACTGCGTGCCATATATTTTGGCACTCAAAAACCAGCAGTAATGATATGGCTATGGATCTGGATCAAAATTTCTTCAAAATTCAGGGATGTTCAGACCCTTCAGTAATCCAGATTTCTTTGGCCTAGAGATCAGGCTGGCAATCACACAAAAATTACCCTCATGAGTTATCTGGTACTTCCTGATTTACGCCTGGCTGGAAATACTATCAGAGTAACTTTTCTCACATTACTGTCACATTGAGAGAAAGGATAGTCCAGCTATTATGGCAGTAGCCTCAGAGTCAGGAGACCTGGGTTCAATTCCTTGCTCTGGTTCAGATTTCCTCTGTGATTTTGGGCAAAACACATGGTCTCTCTGTGCCATAGTTCCCTATCTGTAAAATGGGGGTAAAACATGAAAGATGGTGTGTTAATGGGGGCCACACGAATACTTACAATAGATATTTCTGCTTTTGGAGAAAATAAACAGGAAATACAGAGATATATGAAAACTTTAACTTTTTTCAAAGCTCAAAAAAATCAAGTAGGGTTTTGACTGAGATTCAAACTGGGGGTTCTTTTATTGGAACCACTTTATCCATCTATTGTAATAACTATTCCTAAATTACTGTTCTGAAGGTGCTTATTCATCAATTTTTCTGATGGTGTTGCTGACTCATCCACTAGTTATATGTAGTGCATCAGAGACCTACTGAGTAGAATTTAGGGGCCCTTTGTGGATAAAATAAATTATATTTGCTGCAGTGCCCTAGGGTTGGCTTTCTTTTAATGTTCAGCTTTATAAAAAGGTAAACGTAAAAGGAGTCCATTTATCACAGGCAGCACTTGAGGGAAATTGATCCCATGCCTTTAAACAAAAACATATGAAATATGCACTTACATTTCAGCATTCAGTATGAATTAACTTAAATTCTATTGCATATTTATGAAGAATTAATAACATACCACTTGGACAGTTCTTGATTTTCTCTGTTGTCCCGTATTTCTCATTAAGATCCCCCTTCCTCTTTTTATTCTTGGCATTATCTCGTTGTCTGTCACATTAAAAATTTTCTTGAACAAGAAGAAAATAAAATCAGATTTTGACAGGATTTTCTTTTTAAAATATGGTTTTCAATCAGAGCTGTAGACTCATGAGCTCATTCTCTTCCTTTCTACCAACTTTCTATCCCTATGCTAATCCTTCAATAGTGATTTTGACTGATAGAACTTGGATGACCAACAGAACCATTGGAGATGTTATCCTTCTAGGTATGATATCACTGGTCTAAAAAGGTGCCAGATTATTAGCATTGGAAGTTGGATCAGGCCCTGAACAGATAAAACATAAGTACTAAATATTCGTTTATGCAGGTATTTTCAAATTAGAGCTAGTCTGCCATATTGCAGATAAACAATGGGAAATTTTCAAAATGTGTTTTATGCTGTGTGCTGTGCAAAAGTCACAATGCAAATAGTGCTATACAACTGCACATTAGGCATGTATTTTAGTTTATCAACTATAGTCCATCACTTGGATGTTTTATGGTATCCATAATTAAGTCAATGGGAGTTCTGCTTGAGTAAGGATTGTATAAGTAATTTAGGATCAAGCCCTGGTAACTACATTAGTCCAGACCCTATGCTGAGCTGTGCTTAGTCCAAGACAGTGATTAATTATAATGAAAGATGGGCCAGGGCTCAAGTAATTTTTTTACTTTCATAACTGACGCACCAAGCCCAGCGATTCCAGGGCTATGAGGTGCCTAGAGGTGCTGGACTCAGCTCTGGCAAGCCCCGGCACAAATTAAGCACTGCTCCAGGACAAGGGAGGTGAAACAAAGGTGGTTTTCCCTCAGTCCAGGGATCAGCAGGTCCCCTGATGTAAGTTAAAGCAGTCACAGTTGCCAATGGTTCCTGGGACCTTTCTAGCAGTCAGGGATTTCTTGGGGGTGAGGGATACCTGGCCATGTCTGCATATCTGCTGCCTTGCCCTCTACTTCGGGCAGGTGTGTTGTGGTCTACAAGCTGTTACAGTGTGTCTTTGCCACCTGGAATCCTTAGATGGCTGGTTAAACTGGGTTTATAGCTGCTTTGTGCTGCTGATCTGCACAGAGCAGCTGGAATAGTGCAAAAGAACCAATCTACATCTCTACCTCGATATAACGCTGTCCTCAGGAGCCAAAAAATCTTACCGCGTTATAGGTGAAACCGCGTTATATCGAACTTGCTTTGATCCTCCAGAGCGCGCAGCCCCACCCCCCCCAGCGCTGCTTTACTGCGTTATATCCGAATTTGTGTTATATCGGGTCGCGTTATATCAGGGTAGAGGTGTATTTTGTTTACTTAAAGTCCCCCATGCATTTTCAACTAGATCCTATTTTCTTCTTCCATTTTTGTCTTGAAATATATTGTGTTGCCATGCACCATTCAATGGGTGTCACATTCCACCCTGTGATATGCTGCAATGCCTTGTTAAAACTCTGCTTCCAAACAGAAAGGAGGGATGGAATGATTTCCCGGGCTCTGATAGAGTTCAGCACTCCCATGAAAACTTCTAAATCATCCCTGCCAAAGAGGACATCCAGGGGTCTCATAACAATATTTTGAAGAGCAATTTTTTTGGCCTTTGAAATACAAACTGTTGCACTGATTTATAAGAATTTTCAGAAATTTCCCACTGGATGATACTCCCACTTGCCCCCGAAATTACTCAAACTGGGACATGGTGCAGTACTGTAATAATATTCAGTGAGCCAAATTCAGCTCTGTTGCAACGGTGCATAAACTCCTCTGAAGATAAAGATCAATAGAATTGCATCCCTTATACCAGTGTTAACTTTGGCAAAGTATATCTCAAGGAATAAAGTATAAACACATCCAGCAAAGCGTGTCTTAATAAAAGTTTGTTAGCAAGGTTTCTAGGTCTCTTTCCTTAGTGGCTTCCTTTGTTATGGTTATGAGAAAGTATGTGTGTTCAAATGGGGAAATAAATTAATAGATTCCACAGCCTCTCATCGTATGCTTTGCAAACTGCTATACAAGATTCATCCTGGGTTAATGGGAATGCTAATATGGGAAACCCTTTTCATAAATACTGGACCCAATCCTGCAAACACACATGCTTAACCTTATATACATGAGCAGTCCCACTGAAGCAATCTAAGAGTACATCTACCCCATGACACCGAGTGTCAGAGCCCAGGTCAATTAACTCAGGCTCGTGGGGCTCCGGGACTAAACATGGCAATGTGGACATTTGGGCTCAGGTCTCTAATTGCAGTGTAGATGTATCCTAAGTGAACTCCATCATTTGGCATCAGTGGAGGTTAAAATCAGTGTGATGATTCATATGCCTAAAGTTGTGCATGTGTGTAATTGCTTGCAGGATCAGGACCATTGTCAGCGCATCTCTGATTCCAACTTCAGGGATGGCTACATTTCTGTTGTTGCTGTTTTTATCTAAAGTTTGTCAAGCACTTTGGGATCCTTGGAGACACTGTAATAATGTGAGATATCAATTAATAATTTTAATATTGTAATTGTAACAAATTTAGGCCATTGGATTATATTATGGAGAGATGATTACAGTCCTTAATATAGCTTCAGAATGGTCTAATTAGATTCATATATTTGCATAATCTGTATTTTCTAATCTGTATTTGTATAATCTGTTATCTCCTGTGTAAACGAGTTCTAACTCATCAAACTTTTCCATGTAGGTAAGCCCCCAGAATTAGTGGGAACCTTCTTACTGTAAGGCATTTGATACGGTTCCACATGGGGAATTATTAGCTAAATTGGAAAAAATGGGGATCAATATGAAAATTGAAAGGTGGATAAGGAACTGGTTAAAGGGGAGACTACAACGGGTCATACTGAAAGGTGAACTGTCAGGCTGGAGGGAGGTTACTAGTGGAGTTCCTCAGGGATCGGTTTTGGGCCCAATCTTATTTAATCTTTTTATTACTGACCTTGGCACAAAAAGTGGGAATGTACTAATAAAGTTTGCGGATGACACAAAGCTGGGAGGTATTGTCAATACAGAGAAGGACCAGGATATCATACAGGAAGAACTGGATGACCTTGTAAACTGGAGTAATAGTAATAGGATGAAATTTAATAGTGAAAAGTGCAAAATCATGCATTTAGGGATTAATAACAAGAATTTTTGTTATAAGTTGGGGATGCGTCAGTTGGAAGTCACAGAGGAGGAGGAGGACCTTGGAGTATTGGTTGATCACAGGATGACTATGAGCCGCCAATGTGATATTGCTATGAAAAAAGCTAATGCGGACTTGGGATGCATCAGGCGAGGTATTTCCAGTAGAGATAAGGAGGTGTTAGTACCATTATACAAGGCACTGGTGAGACCTCATCTGGAATACTGTGTGAAGTTCTGGTCTCCCATGTTTAAGGAGGATGATTTCAAACTGGAACAGGTACAGAGAAGGGCTACTAGGATGATCCAAGGAATGGAAAACCTGTCTTATGAAAGGAGACTCAAAGAGCTTGGCTTGTTTAGCCTAACCAAAAGAAGGCTGAGGGGAGATATGATTGCTCTCTATAAATATATCAGAGAGATAAATACCAGGGAGGGAGAGGAATTATTTAAGTTCAGTACCAATGTGGACACAAGAACAAATGGCTATAAACTGGCCATCAGGAAGTTTAGACTTGAAATTAGACGAAGGTTTCTAACCATCAGAGGAGTGAAGATCTGGAACAGCCTTCCAAGGGGAGCAGTGGGGGCAAAAGACAATATCTGGCTTCAAGACTAAGCTTGATAAATTTATGGAGGGGATGGTATAATGGGATAGCCTAATTAATTGCCAAAATTAGGCTATCTTTGACTATTAGCGGTAAATATGCCCAATGGCCTGTGATAGGATGGCACGGGGAGGCAGGGGAGGGAAGGGGAGGCACTGATCGGTGGGGTTCGGCAGGGTCCCTGGTGGGCAGGAGATGCTCAGGGAGGTGGAGGTGCTGATAGAGAGGCTGTCGGTGGGTGCTCAGCACCCACCATTTTTTCCCTGTGGGTGATCCAGCCCTGGAGCACTTACGGAGTCGCTGCTTATGGCCATATCACCTTCACTGTTTCCCCTGTAACAGCTGATTTAAAGAGGTGTCATGGCGATGCTCTTTGTTTTGTTTTAAGCATGATAAGAGCTATGCAAACACAGTGAAACCTGAAATCCCACGAAACATGTCAAGCTTTCTCCTGTAGTAAAAATTTGAAACTCAACCCAGGTTTACTGAAAGGTTTAAACCTTGCATGATTTTGATTTGATTTTTAGTGGTTTTGACTGGCTTTAGCTTTGAACTATAGGGCTTGATTGACTCTGAAACTCAGGGAATGTGAACCAGTACCAAAAACAATTTGCATAAAGCGCTGTCAAGCAAATGTTCCAAATTGTTCACAGCTCTGTTAGTAAGATCACTGGCAGCTGCAGCGGAAATACAGAGCCTTGGACTTTGGTAATTTATTTTACTTTCTTGTGTTGATTTGATGCTGTTCACAAATGCAAAATATTAAGGATCATAATTCTCCTAAGGACAAATTCAGTCCTGATGTAAATGTTTATGTAGTGTCATAGGAATTGTCACATTGGATCTGACCAGCAGTCCAGCTAGTCCAGTATCAGGAATTATTGGTTAAAATGAAAAACATGGGGATCGATATGAAAATCCAGAGGTGGATAAGGAATTGGTTAATGGGGAGAATGCAGCGGGTTGTATTAAAGGGTGAATTGTCGGGTTGGAGGGAGGTTACTAGTGGAGTGCCTCAGGGTTCGGTTTTGGGACCCATTTTATTTAATCTATTTATAACTGACCTCGGGACCGATTGCAAGAGTGGGCTGATAAAGTTTGCGGATGATACGAAGGTGGGAGGAGTTGCAAACTCGGAGGAGGATAGGGATATTCTGCAGGGAGACTTGAATGAGCTTGTGAATTGGAGTGTCAGAAATAGGATGAAATTTAATAGTGAAAAGTGTAAGGTGATGCACTTGGGGATGACTAATAAAAATTTTAGTTACAAGATGGGGACGCATTGGTTAGAAGTAACGGAAGAGGAGAAGGACCTAGGGGTCCTTGTGGACCGCAGGATGACTATGAGTCGACAATGTGACGTGGAGGTGAAAAAAGCCAATGCGGTCTTGGGATGTATTAGGCGAGGTATATCTAGTAGGGATAGGGAGGTCCTACTTCCGTTGTATAAGGCGCTGGTGAGACCTCATTTGGAGTACTGTGTGCAGTTCTGGTCTCCAATGTTTAAAAAAGATGAACTCAAACTGGAACGGGTGCAGAGAAGGGCGACTAAGATGATCAGAGGAATGGAAAACCTGTCGTATGAAAAGAGATTAGAGGAGCTTGGGTTGTTTAGTCTGACAAAGCGAAGGCTGAGGGGGGATATGATTGCTATCTTCAAATATATCAGAGGGGTTAATATAAGGGAGGGAGAAGAATTATTCCAGCTTAGTACTAATGTGGACACGAGAACGAATGGATACAAACTGGCCGGGGGGAAGTTCAGGCTTGAAATTAGACGAAGGTTTCTGACCGTCAGAGGGGTGAAATATTGGAACGGCCTTCCGAGGGAAACGGTGGGGGCGACGGACCTGTCTGGTTTTAAGATTAAGTTGGATAAGTTTATGGAGGGAATGGTTTAATGGTAAAACATAGTAGCCAAGGAAAACCAAGCAATGGTACATGAATAGCATAATGGCCAACAAGGGTTAGGCTAGAGACTCTTGCCTATATGCTCGGGGTATTACTGATCGCCATATTTGGGGTCGGGAAGGAATTTTCCTCCAGGGTAGATTGGCTGAGCCTCTGGAGGTTTTTCGCCTTCCTCCGCAGCATGGGGCAGGGATCACTAGCAGGAGGGTCTCAGCCGATTGAAGTCACTAAAACACAGGATTGGGGACTTCAACGGCAGAGTCCAGGGAAGGGTATTGCGGCCTGCAGCATGCAGGGGGTCAGACCAGATGATCATAATGGTCCCTTCTGACCTTAAAGTCTATGAGTCTATGAGTCTAATCCCAGCTATGATGGTGGCTTGTCCCAGATGCTTCAAAAGAAGGTTCAAGAAACTCCATAAATGTTATGGCATAACATGTATAAGGAAAGTTTTTTCCTAACCCAGAGAATTCATGATTAGCATATGTCCTGAAGCATGAGCGTTTATGTACCATTATAACTGTGGTGGTTCTCAATATCTGTATCTATATCTAATCCTTTAAAAATCTTGTTATTCTTGGTCTCAGTGATATCTCGTGGCAGTACATTTCATAGGTTAATTACATATGGTATTATAACCTTTTTTTTTCCTGAGGTTCTCCGCAACATGCTATAAAAACTCCATGTCCCACCTGTGCCACAACTGTTTTTCTGCATATAAAAGCCAGGGCCAGCATTTTGGGTAGCAAGCAGGGCAATTGCCTGGGCCCCAAGCCACACGTGGCCCCGTGAAGCTAAGTTGCCCAGGCTTCAGCCCCGGGTGGCGGGAGTCAGGGCCACAGCTTCAGCCCCATGCGTTGGGGCTTTAGCTTTCTGTCCTGGGCCCCAGCAACTCTAATTCCAGCCCTGCTTGGCTACCCCACTGAAACCTGCTCATGGCCCCCCAGGGGGCCCCAGTCCCTGGTTGAGAACCACTGCTGTGAACAGTCCCATTGGCTTCAGCAAGGATAATCACATGAGTAAGGTGACAAGAATTTGGCCCTTGATGTTTTCCTACCATATCCATTTTATTTGTATATGATTTACATGGCAAATGTTTTTCTGTCTGTTTTCATTTCACACAATGAAAATAAAGGCATACCTTAGCTTAGAGGTTTGTTTGTGTGTTTGTTTATTGTCCTACAGATATCCCCAAATCGGATATTGCAACTCTTGTCTTTTTTATTTCTGGGCTGCTGTAGTTACCTGATATGGATCTAAATCCTACTTATCTTATCAGGAGGATAGCTTCACTGACATTGGTGGAAATGCTTGATCAGGCAAGCAGGACTTTTAGCATTGGCAAGTCTTTTACCACGCAACTTTCTCAGTGATTTGATAACCACACTTCTAACATGTGTCTAGGTGACAGGATCATTGCTCATACAGTCAAAACATTGATCAAAGTAGTACCTACAACTTGCAATAAACAGTGTTATGGAAGATTTACATGCTGTCTTGTGACATGAATATTATTTTTTCTTGTAGGTGTTGAAGTGGGTAGAAGAAGCGGTGCAGGCCTCCAAAGTGCATCTCCTATCCACAGACCATTTAACCTTGGCAGTAAATACTTGGCAAATTCCTTTTGATCCCAGTCTGAAAGAGGTCACAGTGTCACTGAGTGGCCCTTCTCCAGTAATTGAAATTCATGATCCATTAGGTGAGATATCTATATATTCCTTTATATTTAGTGGGGGGAAAAATAAACAAGACAACCCAGCTTTGCACTCTCCAACAGGAAAGGCCAGGTCCTTTTCCCATTGAAGTCAGTAGACCAAGTTCTGCTTCCGTACACCTATGTGGCTCTTGAATAACTCAGCTGAGTTCAGAGAGTTACTCTGAATTTATACTGATGCAACTACGAGCCCAGTGGTAAAACTTTGATTGACTTCAGTGGGAGCGGGATGGGGTCTAAACTTTTTTGTATTATTTTGAAACCTAGCTGATCAGTCTATAAGAAAAGTTGGAGGAGTATATAGCCAGGTTACTCAGCAGTTTAATCACATAATTCCCAGAAATGTAAATGGCTAAAATACTTCCTGACTTTTCTTAATTAACTTGCTTGCATGCAGGGTGCCACATTGCTAGCTTCGAAGACTGGAATAGCTTGTGTTTATTCACAAAATAGGCACTGTTTCTCCTGATTTATTGATTATGCTCAAGTATGCTTTCCATGGCAAGAAAGAAATTCTTACAGTTCTAAAAAAATCTTACACCTTATGCCAGATTTGTACTGGCATAAATCTGAAGTAATCCGTTGATTTCAGTGGAGTTACTCTGAATTTATACAGCAGTAACTGGGATTGTTGTCTGGCTCAATATTTGCTTCACAGGAGAAGCACCCACCTCCCTTTGACGCTTTAAGCTATTGTTTTGGAAGTTGACTGGAAAAAGCCTATTTGAGAGTAACCAACTCTTAAATATGCTTTTCTCAGTGAAAATAAAGTTTGTAAAACTTTGAAAATAGATACGGGGACTTTCCTCCTACTTGCTCCAAGAATGTATTCTGGAGTGGTGAGTCCTAGAATCATGAAAAAGGCCTATTTTGTTCATCTGGGGAGAGACCTGGAAGATCCAGAGTGAGATTTTCAAAAGGGCTTAACGGAGGTGGGTGCTTAAATCTGTTAAACTCTCATGAAAAATCCCCAGTTAGTGCAGAATTCTATTCTACAGTGATTTTTAGTGCTTTATCCAATCTAGTATTACAGATGAATTACTCTGAAGGGTTTTCTTTAGTGTGGCCATGAGGTATGGATTTGCCCAATTCTAGAAGTGATAGCACTGTAAATAGTCATTGCTAGCATGAAGGCATTTGGTCTTTTAATGCCATTATAAAGTCTTTTAATTATCTTATTTAACAGCTGTGCCCTCTGATGAACTCACAACCACAACATACAACTTTTCTTTCTTGACCCTTGATGATTTTCTACCATATCCATTTTATTTAGTATCTGATTTACATGGCAAATGTTTTTCTGTCTGTTTTCATATCGGTTTTGGCTATATCATGTCATATGTGTACAGCGGGGCTGAACTGGAGCTCAGCATCTGAACATACCTGAATATGGTAGCTGGCCCTTACAAGTTATGAACCAAACCAAAACCAAGAATCAAACACACCTGAACCATGAGAACATTTCAATTCAAACTCTGCATCATGTGCCCATAGTTATTTAGTGGTGAAAAAAATAATGCAGGTTACTGATTTGGAATACTATTTATAAATAAAGGTATTTTTAATAGATTTATTACTCCTTTATAAGTTAGAGTCCATAGGAGCCTGTGTAATGCTCCAGAAATTAAAATTCAAGATTGTGCATTCTGGGCTCTGAGGGACTTTCAGCTGGAGATTTATTTTGAGCTCTTTAAAGTGTCTATGAAATGTTCCTTTTCACAGCATGGGTTCTCTGCAAGGCACTCCGGTCAAGTCTTCCATCTGAGGCATTCCTCCTTTGTTTACAGGAAGGGGGACTTTGCTTAGAGTGTGTCTCTGAAGAGCACGATTAACACAGTTATGTGTGGTGTTCTGCCTTAAATACTAGCTCTGCCAGATGTGCTTTGTTTACTTTGTACACTTTAAAAATGCATATCACCCTTTGTTGTTTAAAGTGACTTTCAAATCATGGGTAATCTGGGAAAATGTGTTTAAGGGTTGCATGACAGTGCTTTCAGTTTATCATGTCTGGGGGCTTCATCCTGTAAACATGAACTGCCAGAGTTGGGTTTACTGCCCTGAGTAGTCCCTTTCACTTCAGTGTGACTATTTGCTGCATTAAGCACTAAATCCGGTACTCTCTGATTCTAGGATCAGGGCCTGAATCAGAAAACAATTCCATCCCTTTGTTCTTTGTAACGTCCCAGATCCTTGGCTGTGCTGTGCAGCTGCCTGTGACACACCACCAGCACAACCCAGCCCCAACGCCCTCGTGTACAGCCCCAGGAAGATCACCCCACTTTGATGGGATGCACCACTTGTGGCACAGAGGTCCCTATTCTTCGTCCTCCCTCCAGTGCTGACATCAGGGGGAAGATTGGGGAGAAAAGGACATGGCCAATGTGTCCCTTTTAATTGTCAGCTATATCCGTACCTGGTAGGCTGCTCTAATTTACACCAGGGACCAATCTGGCATGCTCACAACTCAGAATCAAAGGAATGCTCACCTGCATTGTGTGCTTCTCAGCCTCCTCTGAGGATCTGGACAGATATAGCCATTCGGCCCTTCTTGTTCATGTTCTAAGGGCCAGATTCTCATCTGGTTTAAATCAGCATAGCTCCAAATTAGTGGAGATATGCCAATATACATCAGCCAACAATGTGGCCCATATATCCAGTACCCAAACTTGAGCCTTTTTCCTGCACTTGAGCCTCATCTGCTGTTTTGGAGCTCTTCCTCATATTGTTCAGCTGCACTTAATGATTAGCAGAGTAGGTAATTGAGCGTTTCTTTAGAGAACCGATTCTAGCCTATAAACTTATCTGAATACCAAGACATTGTGAAAACTGGTACTCCCTTACTGAGGCAGAATGTACCTGATAGCCAGGCTAAATTCACAATGAAAATTTAAGAAGTTTGAACAAGAGTGGGGAACTTCCTTAAAGTTAATACACTGGTGCAGCACCAACAGTGCTAGCAACAGTGGAATTGCTAGTGGGGACTGGCTAACACCAGTTTCTACCACCATGCCATCTACCCTGCTAAGTGCAGGTCTAGAGGACAGAAGGGTGAGCATGCTGGCAGCTGATCAGTACTATCAGTGCCATCACTGATGGAAGAATTCTCTAAAATTCTGAATGAAAACTGGCCATAGACAGCATCTGCCACCAAACCTCTACCTCTCATTTGCCATCAGTTTGTTCTGGGAAGAAGAGAAAGTTATTTGCCTGATAATTTGATTCTTATATCAGTAAGTCATTACTCACCACACAGAGATGTATTAAAGTTATTAAATGAATGGAAAAGTTAGAATGACTCTTTGAGCATTTTTAGAATCCTGACAAAGAATTTCCAGTAACAGCTTGAAGTTGGAGATTACTGTAAATATCATAAAATGAGCTAGCTAATAAGTCATATAGTAACCATATGTGTGACATGGCTAAGAAAAATATATTTACTCCATGTTTACTTGTGTTTTAGGTAAGCAGATGAGGAAAGGATCTGGCTTGAATGAGTTGCTAAATATCCATAACTCTGCAAAGGTGGTGAATGTAAAAGATCCAGAACCGGGAATGTGGACGATTAAGGTATTAGCTTATTGTCTCTGTGTATGATGTGCAGTCACTAATTTTGATGGCAGTAGAATTAAAACTTTGCCCAGGTAGTAGAAAAATTAGAGAGTTATTTTAGGTCAATTCCTGCCTGTTTGTCCTTTTCCTGTAAACAGGAGCAAAACACAGTGATCACGGTGTGTTTTTGCTGTGCTGTCAGAGAGCATGTGCAGGGGGAGACTGCTGCTTTATGGCTCTCTGTGCACAGTGGGACATGTGAGAGAAAGGGAGTACAATGTGCAGGCCAGGGATTTGGTTTGTAGGCCTATGAACTGTTCAGACGATCTTTTATTTGATGCATTACTCTATGAATGAACACTGAACAGAGAGAGTAGGGCCCAATCCTTCAAATAGACAAGTACATTTATACATGTGACTATTGTCATTGCATATGCATTCATAGGATTGGGCCTTAAAAGATTTAGGCCTGGTGTACACTAGAAAATTAGGTCAGCATAACTGTCTTGATCGGGGGTGTGAAAAATCCACACACCCCTGAGCAGCATAGTTAAGATGACCAAAGTCCTGGTGTAGACAGCGCTAGGCAACCTAGCTACTGCCTCTCAGAGATGTGGATCATCTACACTGATGGGAGAATCCCTCCTGTCAGCAAAAGTAGTGTCTATACTAAAGCATTACAGTGGCACTGCACCACTGTAGCATTGTAAGTGTAGACAAGCCCCTGGAAAGGCCTTGATAGATGTAATACCAACTTGTTTAGCAGCAATAACAGAACAGGAAATTGGTATTAAGTGAATGAAGGGCCTAAAGAACACCTGCTCTTCTTCGAGTGGTGTCCCTATAGGTGCTCCACTCTAGGTGTGCTTGCGCTCCCTGTGCCTTTGATTGGAGATTTTTCATAGCAGTGTCCATTCGGCCTGCACATGCATGTTAATCTCATGTTCCATGCTGTTGTTATATAGCACGTCATGGGTGAACCGCTCTCAGTTCCTTCTCACCTGCCTTGGCCTGAGGCAGAGCTTTAGCAGTTGTCCTTTTTGAGTTTTACCTGAACTGTGACCCCTTAACTCTTTTAGTAGTTAGTTTATTATAGTTGTTCTTAGTAGTAGTTAGTAGTAGTTTCCGCTGTTGTCGTTTAAAAAAAAAACTTAACCTCCTCCCCCAAATTATTTATTGATATAGCTTTTTTATTGTTTCTCCTGGTTTCACACACTGTCTTTTACATCAGGAGGCAATCCTGATGAGTCACAGACACTCCCGGTGTATCTGTTGCCTCAGGGAATCTCATATATCCCAAAAGTGCAACTTTCTGTCTGTCATTAAAATCTAGAGCCAGAAAAAACAGGGAGATCAAACTTAAATTCCTCATGATGGAGAGGTCACTAAGTGTGGCCTCTGATGCTGGCCAGGAGACACTCCCCTCACACCCTATATGCCAGTCTCAGAATAAGTCTGCAGCCTTCACTGTCTCTGAACCGCATTCCTCAGGGGCATCTAAGAGGAACATTCACGATTCCTCTCATAAGACTCCCAAAGATTGTCTCTCAAATTCTCCACGTAGGGAATCTACCTCAAAGGTGTCAAGGTCTCCAATGACTTCAGCCACTTTGGTGCCCACTGCTGTCTGGTACCCATGAGACTGCTACCCCTCAGGTACCGAGGGCACAGTTAAGTATAAAGACTAAAAAATTCCAGGCTCCAAGATGTCCTCCTCTTCTCGCTCGGTATTGAAGACGCCTGATCTAGCTTCGTCTGGACTCCCCTTGGAGCATTAGGGATTCATGGTATCGTCAACTCCCTCACAAACTGTCGCTTCGGTGCAGGCCATGGACACGGTACCGACAACATGCTTGGTGCTGCAGGTCTGAAATGCCTGACTCACCATTGCTCAGCTCTGATATATTCTTGGTACCAAGGACCTCCAGATCTTCAGATTTTTGCCCAGTATCGACAGTTACATGTCATGTTTCTTCCGGTGGTCCACTATTTCAGAGTGAGTTGGAAGAGGAGGATTCTGTTGAAGATATTGCCTCAGTCCCTCAAATATCTGTCCAAGGTTCTCCACACCATCCCTATAGAGGCTCTCTTCCAGAGGTCTCTGAGGAAGTTGATCTTACTCCTGAGAGACATCCACAGCCACTATCTCACTGGAATGAGCACTCATGGATGCCTCCAACCATGCCATATATACCACCTTCTTGACCACACTGGTAGCCTATCACCAGCAATTCTCTAGGGCCTCGAGCACTACCTATCAAAGAGATAAACAACCTTCATCACCCGCCCTCTCCAGGAGATTGAAACATCAAGAAGAAACCTTTGAGGAACAGGAAGCTAGGACTGATGAAGAGATCTCTCCACCAGCTAACATCTCTTTTTCATCTCTGGATGAAGTGATCATGCCACCTCCACCATCTCTGGCTGATGATTTTAAACAGTTCTAAGAGGGTCACGAATTCTTTGCAGCTCCCTCTTGCAGAGATTAAAGAATCACATTATAAGCTTCTGGTCATCCTTCATACAGCTTAATCCTCTTGGACCCTGGAAAGGTTATTTGGCAGACCGTGGCCTCAATTCCGTTCACATGCAAGAGAGCAGACGAAAAATATTATGATTCCTCTTAGGACTCAGAATTTTTATTTTCTCATCCATCTCCTAACTCTTTAGTGGTTGAGGTGCTTAAAAAACATGGAAGGCAGCATCACGCTAAATCTGTGGCCTATGATAAAGACCATAAGTGCCTCGGCCTGTTCGGTAGAAAATTATATTCATCTGCTACTTTACAATTCAGAATCGCCAACTACCAGGTGTTAATGGCAAAGTGCAACCATTAACATTATACCAAGCTGAACTCCTTTACTGAGTATCCATTCTACCAGCAGAACACAGAGAGCCATTACAGGCAATTATTGCAGAAGGCCAACTGGGCTCCAGAACATCTTTGCAGGCCTCTCTGAAAACTGCAGATACTGCCGCTCATTCGCTTTCTACAGTGGTAGTTATGAGGAGGGACTCCTGGCTTCAGCTCTCAGGATTTATAAGGAGATTTAGAATATGGTAGAAGATCCCAGAGAGATTCCCACCCCACCTAATTCTCAGGTTCCCAGAACCTCAACGCAAGAGACAGGTTCCAGAGGAGAAAACCAGCCACTTCCCAAACTTCAACCACATAACCTCCCACCTTGAAGCACCAATTTTCCTGGGATGGTCAAGGTCCTGAGCTGCCATCTCCTTTCATACCAACTGCAATGTTCCACCTGCCTTCTTCCCTTTAGCAATCGCCTTTACTACTTTTGGTAGGATTGGGAGTCTGTCACTATGGACAAGTAGGTTTTGGGGATCATCTCCACAAGAGATTCCATCCACTTCACTTCTCTCTCACCTTCTAAGCCTCCTTCCCCATCCCTCTTCAGGGACGCCCCTCATGAGAACCTGCTATGACAGGAAATAGGCTTTCTTCTTCTCTTGGGTGCTATAGAACTGATTCCCATGCAGCACAGAGGAAAGGGGTTTTATTCCATGTATTTCCTGGTTCCAAAAAAGAATGGTGGTTGGAGACCTATCCTAGATTTAAGACTACTCAACACCTTTATGAAGGCACAAAAATTCAAAATGGTGACACTTACAGTAGTAATTCTGTCACTGGACCAAGGGGATTGTTTCTCAGCCCTTGAACTCCAGGATGCATATTTTCATATAGCAGTCCACCCATTCCACAAAAGATTCCTAAGTTTTACTGTCAGTCAGGACCACTTTCAGTACAGGGTGCTCTCTTTTTTTCAAAGATTATGTCAGTAGTAGCGTCACATCTCCACAGTGAAGGAATTATGGTATTCCTTTACCAAGACAATTGGCCTCTGAAAGGTTGCTCCCTGGATGTAACTTCATGGGCAGCTTGCAAAGCCATAGACCTCTTTCTCAAATTGGACCTGCAATTGAACATTCAAAAAATACACCCTAACCCCTGTGCAAAAGTTAGAATTCATAGGAGCTCATCTTGATTCAAGGGCGGCAAGTGCCTACCTCCCAATGCACAGATTCATGGCCCTATTCAACATAGTCAATATAATCCAGATCACTTCTCAAATTCCCAGTCAAGAGCTATCTTCAGCTGTTGGGGCATATGGCAGCTGCTACTTTCGTTATAGACATACAAGAATGCAAATGTGATGCCTTCAGGGTGGCTGATGACTGTTTAGTCACAGAAAAGGCAGTTTAACTACACTACTTTCCATACCCATCTTTGTAAAGAAATCTCTCAATTGGTGGAAATATCCTCACAATGTTTGTGCGGGAGTCCCTTTCACTTGTCCTTCTCCCAGCAGTTATCATAACAACAGATATATCGTTGCTGTGGTGGTGTAACTGTGCCTTTGTGGGTCACAACTGAGAATACCAAATTCAGGACAAGCTGCTGAGAAATAGGGCAGACACACCCCAAAACTGGTGGTTATTCTCCCATAAGCTATACCAAACCATCAAAAAAAAGTAAACTTCTGTTTCACCACACTGGGTAACGAGAAGTCAGAACAGCAGTTTTCTTAGGTATTCCAGAGTTTGTATCACCACCAAAAACACTAGACTTAAAGATGAGTGGTTCTTTAAAACCAATCAAATAAAAGGACCAGCCACACACCCGGGTCAATATACAACTCAGCTCTTACCCAATAATTATGCAGTTGCCAGTCCTTTTAGTATCTAAAATCTAAAAGTTTATTTATAAAAAGAAAGAAAGGTGAGAGTTAAAATTGGTTAAAGGAATCAAATACAAACAATCCAAGTTCTTGGATCAGGCTTGTAGCAGTGATGGAATAAAGTGCTGGCTTGTTAAGTCACTGGTTGTTCCAAATCATTGGAAGGTCCTCAGTCCCTTGGTTAGAATGCTCCCATTAGTATAAGTTCATAGTCCAGAGGTGTAGTGGGGTGGTCACCCCGCTCCTGCCTGAAGGGGATAAAGCAGCCCTGGAGAGGGCTGCAGCAGGGAAAAGCTAGGCTGATTGGGGGAAGCAGCCACAGGTGGAGCCATGCCCCAGTCAGACCACAGCTGGCCCTATAAGAGGGCTGAGGGCCAGAGACATTCTCTCTCTAGATTTCTAGAGAAAGAAGGACCTGGCTGCCTGGAAAGCTGAAGAGAGTACCTAGGGTGGATCAGTGCTGGGGAAGGGCAGAGGGAGCTGGGGAGCTCCAGCCTAGCAAAGCCCCAGGCTGCAGGCCGAGTTAAGGGCCCACAAAAGGGTAGTAGGGCTAGCCCCCTTAGAGGGGCAGCCCAGGATTAGGCAGAGGCAGCTGGTCCAACCCCCCTTGCCGATGAGGAATGGTTTACAGATTGCAGTCTGCCCTAGTGAGCAGGGGCTAGATGATGACTGGCAGTAGTCACTGAGACAAGGTCGGGATAGAGGGTTGGGGGTTTCCCTGTGGGGGGAGACCCCAACTGTAGGTTACTGCTGGGGGCCGAGATAAAGTGGCACTGGGGTTCGGGAGGGACACAAGGGCCAGCGGCAGGCAAGACATCAGCCGGCAGAGGGTGCTCTGGAGCTGGAAAAGAGCTAATTCCCTGGACAACCAGCAGGAGGCACCACGCCAGTGAGTCTTTGCCTCATCACAAGAGGTTTGAGCAGGAAAGAGACAAAATTGAGATGTTTCCAGGGCCTTTTATAGCTTCTGCCATGTGGAGGGGAATCTATTGTTTAAAACGAAGCCCTCAGCACAGCTAGTGGAAAATTACAGGTAGCAAAATGGTGTTTGGGGTCACATGGGCAAGTCACATGTCCATGCATGATTTCGCTTAGTCACAGTCAAAGCCATTATCCATACTCTAGTTGTTCACATGAAAGTCCATCAAGCCTGGATGGGCGTCTCCCATGGTCTATTGTGAGTTAAGTGTTCTTGATGGGCCACTTAACTTGAATAGTCTCTTCAAGATGTGCAGGCTAAATACCTTTGTGAGCATTACCACAGGAGCAAACATATTTGAAATACAGGTATAGAGCCAATACTCATAACTACAAATACAAACATGATACATGCATACAAAGAGTATAATCATATTCAGCAAATCATAACCTTCCCATAGACACCTTACTTGACATACTTTGTACAAGATTTGTTGCAATTATATAACAGTGGTAGCAACACTGATTTACATGGTCATATTTTAATCAGAAAACATCACAGGTGGGGAGCGCATCTAGACACCCACATAGCACAGGGCAGGTGGATGCTTCAGAAAACCACTCCGCACATCAACCTCCTGGATCTCAGGGCAGTCAGATATGCCTGTCTCCAGTTTCTACCACTAATCAGGGGCAAACTCATAAAGGTCATGACAGACAGCATGTCATGCATGTTCTGTATCAAACAATAAGGAGGGGCAAGATCCCCCTCCCTTTGTGCCAAGGCTGTCAAGCTTTGGAACTGATACATATGCAATTAGAATGTCATTATAGCAGCTTACCTCCCAGAAGTTCAGAATGTGATCATGGACACACTCAGCAGGCACTTCTCTCAAGACCATGAGTGGAAGATAGATTCTATCATACTTGCCTACATATTCTGGCAACAGGGCACCCCTCAAATAGATCTGTTCAACATGACAGTAAACAAGAAATGCAATCAGTTCTGCTCCAGAGGCAGGCTGGGTCACTGATCCTTGGGGGATGGCTTGCACCGTCAGTGGTCATTGGGTCTACTGTCTGCATCCGTCCCCCCAACTCCTGTAATATCCAAAGTTCTATTTAAAATAAAAAAGGACAAAGCCAGAATTGTTATAATGGATGGTATGGATCACTTGATGATTACCTGTTCTGTTCATTCCCTCTGAAGCACCTGGTATTGGCCACTGTCAGAAGACAGGATACTGGGCTAGATGGACCTTTGTTCTGACCTAGTATTGTCATAAGAGTCCTGATCTGGCTCAGACAAACTTGGTTTCCTTACCTGATACAGCTAGCCATTTACTCACCAATCACTCTCCAGGCCACTCCTTATCTCTTCTCCCAGGAAGGTGGGAAGATCCTTCACCCCAATCTTAGAGTTCTTTGGTCCAAAGCATGGCTGGTTGATGGTTCACAGGATTAGAGATTATCTGTTCAGAGGAAGTAAAAAGAGTGCTATTACAGAGCAGAAAACAATCTATACACTGCACTTAAAAATGGACAAGATTTGCCTGCTGTTGTGACCTCAAACACATTCCACCAACAGCCTGATAGTTATCAGATATATTTGACTACATTCTTGAACTAAAAAACTCAGGACTGTCTCTGAGTTCCATTAGAGTTCACCTGTCAGCCATCACAGCTTTCCATTCATGGATCAGTGCTCACATTGCATTCCTGTCAATACGCAGCCCAAGCTGCGATCCAACAATCCAACCAGCAGATCAAATTTGATGATGAATTTTGGTCATGTGCCACCTGAGGCACGTAGCATATATGCTAAGAAGAAGATTCTCCAATAAAAGGTTATTCCGTATTCCCCAACTCAATGACAATGAGGTTCCTCAGACAGGACTTGGAAATCTCTTTCCACCAGTCAAATGTCCCACTCTGGATTGGGATATCAATCTGGTTCTTAAACATCTTACAAGATCTCCATTTGAACCAATGACTCCCTGCTCACTTCTCCATTTGTCGATGAAGACAGCATTTCTGATAGCTATCGTGAGAGCTGAACAAGTTGGAGAAATAGAGGTTCTTATGGCATACTCTCCTTTCACAAGATTTTTTTCAAAGACAAGGTCACATTATGCTCACACCCCAAGTTTTTACAAAAGATATCTTCCAAGTTCCATATTAACCAACCCGTTCACCTCCCAATCTTCCACCCTACACCTCGCCTAGACAAAGAGGAGGCATTGTTACACACACTTCATATCAGAAGAGCTATGACCTTCTATCTTGACTTGACTAAACTTTTCAGAAAGACCAAATTATTTGTTTCAATTGCAGACAGATCTCTAAATAGACTTTCCAAGTGGATATCTGACTGCATTAGCTGTTGCTACCAATCTTGTAATCTCCAAGCACCCTCAGATATACAAACTCACTTATGAGATTTATTTCCATTTCTACAGCCTTTCTCAAAAATGTTCCCATCATTGAACTATGTAGAGCTGAGATGTGGACCTCTTTGCTGAGCACTATGCAATAACTCAAGGCTCAGATTTGATGCTGCGTTGAGCTCAGCTATACTTTCTTTAATACTGGACTCTACTCCAAAGCCTGCTCCTCCTTAAAGAGAGCTGCTTGGAAGTCACCTAAAGGGGACCACCTATAGGGACACTACTCAAAGAAGAAGAAATGGTTACTCACCATTGTGCAGTAACTGTTATCCTTTGAGATATGTGTCCCAATGGGTGCTCCACTACTTGCCCTTCTTCCTCTGTACTTCAGAGTTCTCTGCTATGGAGTTTTGTGGTAGAGAATGAACCAAGGCTGGTTCTCCTACACAGCGCTATATAACAGCACAGAGCATGAGATTGAGTAACGCATGCACAGGCTGAATGGATCACCGATCAAAGGTGCAGTGGGCACAAGCGCACTCAGAGTGGAGCACCCACAGGAACATGCATCTTGAAGAACCATAGTTACTGCACAGGGTGAGTAACCATTTCTTTACACCTGGTAACTACTGTAAGGCCTGGTCTATGCATAAAATTGCACTGCTTAAACTAAAGGCATGAATTTAGTAATTAAAACAGTGCATCTTCAGTGTGTAGACAAGCCTAAGTGTGTATGTGTAGATTAGAACAAGTAATTGAGGTTATGTTGGGGTTAGCATGTTAGCTAACTCTGACGTATCAACTACCTTCACTTACTATATACTCAGATTAGCACATTAATTCATTTGTCCTGAACCAGCTAAATCAAGGTAAAAGGTGTTATCCAAAACTCAGGAACTGGTAGTATTGGGGACTTTAACTACCCAGACATTGGAAAAAGTAATGCAGCAAAACACAAAATGTCTCCAGTAAGTTCTTGAAATGTGTTGTGGATAACTTCTTATTTCAGAAGATGGAGGAGGTAACCAGGGGGACAGCCATTTTAGACTTTATTCTGACTGACTGAGAGAAATATTGACAAATTTTGTTAGTGCTTGTATACAAATGCTAGATATCTAAATACTAAGATGGGTGACCTGCGTGCCTGGTATTAAATGAAGATATTGATATAATAGGCATCACAGAAACTTGATGAAACAATAATAATCAATGGGACATGGTAAAACCAGGGTACAAAATATATAGGAATAACAGAGTAGGTCACACTAGAGGAGGGGTGGCACTATACATGAAAGAAAGCATAGAGTCAAATATAGTAAAAATCCTTAAAAGAATCAAATTGTACCATAAAATCTCCATGGATAGAAATTCCATGCTTGAACAAAATACCACTGACCACCTGTCCAAGATAGTGACAGTGATTGTGAAATGCCAAGGGACATTAGAGAGACTACAAAAACAGAAAACTGAATAATAATGGGTGATTTCAACTAAGCCCCTATTGACTGAGTATATGTCAACTCAGGACAGGATGCAGAGACAAAATATCTAGACACCATTAATGACTATTTATTGGAGCAGCTAGTCATGGAACCTACGAGGAGATAGGCAATTCTTGATCTAGTTCTAAGTGGAGCACAAGATGTGGTCCCAGAAAAGAATATAGTTCAACTGCTCATTAATGGCAACCATAATATAATTAAATTTAATATACTTGTACGGGGGAAATACCAAAGTAGCATTTAACCACAGTAGCATTTCACTTCAGAAAGGGGACCTACACAAAAATGAGGAAGCTAGTTTAAACAGATATTAAAAGGAACAGTCACAAGGATGGAATGCCTGCAAACTGCATGCAAACTATTAAAAGGCCGCAATAGAGGAGGGATAGCTCAGTGGTTTGAGTATTGGCCTGCTAAACCCAGGGTTGTGAGCTCAGTCCTTGAGGGGACCACTTAGGGATCTGGGGTATTTGGTTCTGTTAGTGAAGGTAGGGGGCTGGACTCAATGACCTTTCAAGGTCCTTTCTAGTTCTATGAGATAGATATATCTCCAAATAAAATAAAAGTGTACTCCAAATTAAAGAAATGTAAGAGGACCAAAAAATGCTACTATGGCTAAACAGAGTAAAAGAGGCAATTAGAGGCAAAAAATTGGAAATCAAATCCTAATGAGGAAAATCAAAAGGAGCATAAACTCTATCAAGTCAAATGTAAAAGTATAATTTGAAGAACAACTAGCAAAAGACACAAAAACTAACAGGCAATTATTTTTTGAAGTACATCAAAAACAGGAAGCCTGTCAATCAATCAATCAGTGGGACACTTGTACAATCAAGTATCAAAGGGGTAGCTGTGTTAGTCTGGATCTGTAAAAGCAGCAAAGAGTCCTGTGGCACCTATAGACTAACAGACGTATAGGAGCATGAGCTTTCGTG
>NC_048305.1:56625266-56874605 GCF_013100865.1 Trachemys scripta elegans
CGCTGCGGCTTCCTGCAGCCCCCATTGGCCCAGGACGGCGAACCGCGGCCAGTGGGGGCTGCGATCGGCCAAACCTGCCGCGTCAGCAGGTAAATAAACTGGCCCGGCCCGCCAGGGTGCTTACCCTGGCGAGCCGCGTACCAAACGTTGCCAACCCCTGATATAATGTATTTAAACTCTCAGAAAGATTTGACAAGGTCCCACAACAAAGGCTTTTAAGCAAAATAAGCAGTCACGGGATAAGAGGGAAGGTCCCCTCATGCATCAGAAACTGGTTAAAAGACAGGAAACAAAGGGTAGGAATAAATGGTTAGTTTTCACAATGGAAAGAGGTAAATAGTGTTGTCCCCTAAGGATCTGTATTGGGGACTGTTCTGTTCAACATACTCATAAATTATCTGGAAAAGAGCGTAAACAGTAAGGTGGTAACATTTTGCAGATGATACAAAATTAATCTAATCCAGAACTGACTGAAAACAATTACAAAGGGATCTCACAAAACTGGGTAACTGAGCAACAAAATGGCAGCTGAAATTCAATATTGATAAATGCTAAGTAATGCACATTAGAAAATATAATTCCAACTATACATACAAAATGATAGAGTCTAAATTAGCTGTTACCACTCAAGAAAGATCTTGGAATCATTGTGAATAGTTCTCTGAAAACATCTGTTTTAAACATCTGTTTAGTGTGCAGCAGCAGTCAAAAAAGCTAACATGTTAGGAACCATTAGGAAAGGAATAGACGATAAGACAGAAAATATCATAATGCCATTATATGAATCCATGGTGCACCCACACCTTGAATACTTTGTGCGGTTCTGGTCGCCCCATCTCAAAAAAGATATGCTAGACTTAGAAAAGTTACAGAGAGAAGGGCAACAAAACAGAACAGCTTCCATACCAGAAGAGATTAAAAACACTGGGACTGTTCGGCTTAGAAAAGAGATGACTAAGGGGTGATATGAAAGGGCAGATGAAATTTAATGTTGATAAATGCAAAGTAATGCACATTGGAAAACTTAATCCTAACTATACATAAACAATGATGGGGTCTAAATTAGCTGTTACCACTCAAGAAAGAGATCTTGGAGTCATTGTGGATAGTTCTCTGAAATCATCCACTCAATGTGCAGCGGCAGTCAAAAAAGCGAACAGAATATGGGAATCATCAAGAAAGGGATAGATAATAAGACAGAAAATATCATATTGCCTCTATATAAATCCATGGTACGCCCACACCTTGAATACTGCGTGCAGATATGGTCGCCCCATCTCAAAAAAAGATATATTGGAATTGGAAAAGGTTCAGAAAAGGGCAACAAAAATGATTAGGGGTATAAAACAGCTTGTGTATGAGGATAGATTAATAAAACTGGGACTTTTCAGCTTGGAAAAGAGGCGACTGAGGGGGGAAATGATATAGGTCTATAAAATCATGAGTGGTATAGAGAAAGTACATAAGGAAGTGTTATTTACTCCTTCTCATAATACAAGAACAAGGGGCCACCAAATGAAATTAATAGGTAGTAGGTTTAAAACAAACACAAGAAAGTATTTTTTCATGCAATGCATTGTCAACCTCTGGAACTCCTTGCCAGAGGGTATTGTGAAGGCCAATACTATAACGGGGTTCAAAAGGAAGATAGATAGATTCATGGAAGATAGGTCCATCAATGGCTATTATCCAGGTTGGGCAGGAATGGTGCTCCTAGCCTCTGTTTGCCAGAAGCTGGGATTGAGTGACAGGGCATGGATCACTTGATGATAACCTGTCTGTTCATTCCTTTTGGGGCACTTGCCATTGGTCACTGTCAGAAGACAGCATACTGGGCTTGATAGACCTTTGGTCTGACCCAGTATGGCCGTTTTTATGTTATGTTCTTATAGGATAGAAGTCTATAAAATCATGAATGGTATAGAGAAAGTGAATAAGGAAGTGTTATTACCCCTTCACATAATACAAGAACTAGGGGTCACCCAATGAAATTAATAGGCATTAGGTTTAAAACAAACATAAAGAAGTACTTCTTTACACAGCGCACAGTTAACCTGTGGAACTCCTTGCCAGGAGATGTTGTGAAGGCCAAAAGCATAACTGGGTTCAAAAAAGAATTAGATAAATTCATGGAGGATAGGTTCATCAACGGTTAATTAAATCAGTGCAAGTCCTGTGTGTAGACAAATCCTAAGTGTGGCCTTAAATCAGAGGCTAGAGTAAATTGAATTGCATTGTACCAAGTCTAGTTGTCTCCACTCTAGATTTGTCAGAATGCCAATTAAGTGGATACATATATGTTTAAACAAGAGTGATGAAGAGTGCACGCAATGCTCCTTGCTGATGCTAATGGAAGCACTCGCCTTTGTTTCAATGAGAAGATGGTATGAGCAGTGGTGAGCTGGAGCCGGTTTGCACCGCTTCGCGGGAATCGGTTGTTAAATTTGGAAGCCCTTTTAGAACTGGTAGTCCCGGGGGACAACTAGTTCTAAAAGGGCTTTTAAATTTAACAACCAGTAAAGCTCCGGCAGCTCTCTCTCCCGCCTCCGGCCCCAGCTCACCTCCACCTCTTCCCCTGAACGCTCCACCCCTCTTCTCCTCCCCCTCCCCTGCTTCCTGCGAATCAGCTGCTCACGTGGGAAGCCTGGGAGGGCTGAGAAGCAAGCAGCGGCTTCGCGCAGGTGAGCTGGGGCGGGGGGGCGCGAGGAGGGTTCCAGGGAGGTGCGGCCCGGCCAAACGGCCTCAACCCCGGCAGACCTGCTCCGGCCCCGGCCCAGCGGCTCCGGCCCAGCGGCCCTGGTCCAACTGTTCTGGGCCCGGCCCCAGCCCAGCGGCTCTGGCCCTGGCCAACCTGCTCCGGCCCAGCGGCCCCAACTCTGGCCGACCTGCTCCGGCCCAGCGGCCCTGGCCCCGACTCCTGCCGACCTGCTCTGGCCCAGCGGCCCTGGCTGATCTGCTCCGGCCTCGGCCCTGGCTGACCGGCTCTGGCCTGGCCCCAGTCCCGGCCGAGCGGCGTGGCTCTAGCGCCGCCAGCCACCTCCAGGCAGCGTGGTAAGGGAGCAGGGAGCAGGGAGGGGGTGTTGGATAGAGGGCAGGGAAATTCAGGGTGGTGGTGGGGGGTGTGGATAGGGGTCTGGGCGGTCAGAGGGCAGGGAACAGGGGGATTGAATGGGGGCAAGAGTCCCGGGGGGCAGTCAGGAAGGAGCAGGGGTTGGATGGGGCAGTGGGAGCTAGTTGGGGCAGAGGTTCCAGGGGCAGTCAGGGGACAGAGAGAAGGGGTGGTTGGATGGGCCAGGAGTCCCAGGGGGCCATCAGTAATGAGAGGAGGGGTTGGATGGGGCGGTGGGGGGCAGTCAGGGTACAGGGAAGGGGAGTGGATGCGGCAGGTGTCCTGGGGGGGGCATCAAGGAACGCAGGGGGTTGGATGGGGCAGGAGTCCCGGGGGGTGGGGGCGGACCACGACCCCCTCGTGGGGTGAGGAGGACGGAACTGGTTGTTAAGATTTTGGCAGCTCATCACTGGGTCTGAGGGCAAGTCCATGGCTCCTTTTTCCACTCTGCATCAGTCAACAGAACTGACCTTCTGCTGAAGGTGTCAAGTATCAGGGGGTAGCCGTGTTAGTCTGTATCTACAAAAACAACAAGGAGTCTGGTGGCACCTTAAAGACTAACAGATTTATTTGGGCATGAGCTTTCGTGAGTAAAAACCTCACTTCTTCGGATGCAGTGAGGTTTTTACTCACGAAAGCTCATGCCCAAATAAATCTGTTAGTCTTTAAGGTGCCACCAGACTCCTTGTTGCTTCTGCTGAAGGGTGCACTCAGTACACTTTCACCAAGCTGGTGGGACTGCCAGTGCAATATGTATTCTCTGGGCACCAAGGAGAAATGCTGTCAGAGAACCAAAATTTCTCTAGGGGGTCCTGCTGCTCTCCTCCCCCAAACCTGAGACAGGTCTTAAAAGCCACAGTCTATTGCATAATAAAATAAATATATCACTATACATGGTGCATCACTTTGGTTAATAAAAGCCTTCCAACAAAGACCAAAGATGAACTCAGTGCTTCAAACTGTACTTTAAAGGTACTGTTTCCGCAGGTTGGCTTGGAAATAACTTGTAATCTTTATTTACTAGCTCCATAATAGAAGCTGTGGTAGGTGATTGCATCTAATTACTCCTTAAGGTCTTGCTGGCAACGAGTTACAGGCCATTAACACAATTACAGACCTGTTAAGATAAAAAGGCTTGTCAGCAAGGCATAGAAGGAGGCAATCCCATTGAGAAGAGTCAGCAATGAGATACCCTTAAGCACTGTTTTGTTTTCCTACAAGGCAGGAATTGTGAATCAAAAAGGCCTTGCAGTTGGAGGATGTAGCAGAAGCTTCCCTGCTGATTTAGGTTAAATGGCTGTTCATACAAGGCAGAAGAAGAAAAAAGGAGTCAATAGAAAAGCTTGTAATTATTGTGAACAAGAGAGTTCTTAAATGGCCATTATAATTACCCATTTACAGCCTCCAAGCCAAATCCGGCTGTTTAGATGGAATGTAATGATAAAGCAGGCCAGAATAAATCCCATTTAATGAACACATCCTTTGAAATCTACTTTGAATGCAAAAGTAGTAACCTGTAATGCAACTGTAGTAACCTGTAAATAACTATATGTAAATAGAATCTTACAATTAGCACACCCCCTCCCCCATCTCCTAGCTATGATGGTTTGAATTTCCTCAGCTTGCATGGAACAAATTACATAAAAATCAAAAAACTGTCTGATACCACATTTCTTAATTTAATAAAAAAAATACATCTTTATTCTTCACCTACATATATTTTGAATTATTTTTTTGTTTTGTTTTTTGTTTGTAATAATGTTCCTGGAATGTTCCAAGTCTTGCAAATGTTTGTGCGATGAATATGTGTTTGCACAAAATTTCACATAGCAAATGCTTATGCAGCTGTCTTTGCATCTTTTTGATTTCCTTCCTTCTATTTATAAAACATTCAGCCAGACAATCAAGGAGCAAAAACGACAATATGTGACTTTATGCAACACAAATAGGCAAAAAACATAGTTTGAAAACAATCCAACAGCTTTAAATTTGTTCCTAGATGTTTGCACAACACCTAGCACCATGGGGCATAGATCCTGATTAGGGCCTCCAGGCTAGGGTTACCATACATCCGGATTTTCCCGGATATGTCCAGCTTTTTGTTCCTCAAATCCCCGTCCGGGAGGAAATTCCAAAAAGCTGGGCATGTCTGGGAAAATAGGGAGGGGTCGTGGGGCTTTGATCTGGGCTGGAGCAGCTGGGGCCGGAGCCGGTGACGCTGGGGTGCTCGGCTGCCGGCCTGTGCCGCTCTGCCAGGGCCAGGCCGGAGCCACTCGGCTGGAACCGGGGCCCGAGCCGAGCTGGGCCGGAGCCGCTGGGACCGGGGTTGGGGGTGCTCGGCCGGCACCGCTTGCCCAGGGCCAGGGCCGGGCCGGAGCTGCTCGGCTGGAACCGGGGCCTGAGCCGAGCCGCTGGGACCGGGGCTGGGGGGTGCTCAGCTGCCGTCTGGCACCGCTTGGCCGGAGCTGGGCTGGAGCCGCTCGGCTGGAACCGGGGCCTGAGCCGAGCTGGGCCGGAGCCACTGGGACCAGGGTTGGGGGTGCTCGGCCGCCAGCCAGTGCTGCTCAGCCGGGGCTGATGCCCCGGGGCCCAAGCAGAGCTGGAGTTGCTGGGGCCGGAGCCGCGGGGGCCGGGGCAGGCCGGAGTCGCTTGGCTGGAACCTGAGCCAGCGCCCCAGGGCCCGAGCCGAGCCGGGCCGGAGATGCCAGGGCCAGAGCCGCTCGGCCGGGGGGGCTGGACTAGGCCGCGCCTCCTCGCACCCCCCCCACCACCGCCCCAGCCCCAGCCCCAGCCCCAGCTTACCTGCTGCCTGCCTGTTTCAGGCTTCCCGCGAACATTTGATTCGTGGGAAGCAGGGGAGGGGGAGGAGCAGGGGGAGGAGCGTTCAAGGGAAGGGGCGGAGTTGGGGCAGAGACTTTGGGGAAGGGGCGGAGTTGGGGCCAGGCTGGGGGCGGGGAAAGGGTGTAGTTGGGACGGGGGCGGGGCCCTGTGGAGTGTCCTCTTTTTGTGTTTTTAAAATATGGTAACCCTACTCCAGGCTGTACTACAATAAAAAGGTTATTATTAATAAACAATGTCACTAATACTCAAGTCTCTGGATAATTTACTAACAGAAATATTCGTCACATGTATTATTTGTTATGAATAGTCCACCCAGTTCTGATCCTTGGCCTGTTTTGCTTGCATTAAGATTTTACAGCATCTGAAGAAGTCAGGGAAAGCTTTGCAAAATTTTTAATTGTGCTATAAATGTCTTATACAGATGTCGTATAAAACTACGAAAAGAAAACTTTGTTACTCCATTTGTCCAATGAACATTTAGCAGGCAATTAACTCTTGATAACAGGAGTTATTTGGTATTGTGTTTAATATTACTTTGTATCCTTTAATATTGTTAACAGCTGGTTTATATTAAAAAGACTTTACATAGTGATTTTCTGAGGTGAAAGGCTAACTAATAGAAATAAATAGTGGTTGTTCCAGTAAGACAGACACCAATTTGTCATAATGCCTAGATGGCTTATTGTCCAGGCAGCCAGTTATGGAAAACAACTGCTTCATCTAAAAATAATCATGAGCAGAGTTTTCACTAGATCTAAGAAATTATACATTTATGACTAGATAAAATAATTCCTCTCAATCTGTACTCCCAATGGAATGAGGAGAGTTAATAGAGAATTTACTTTGTAGGTAAAAATATACAAATCAGGCTGCATTCTCTATGCATGAAGTTTAGGGAAGACTCTGGCCATTCTTATGTTAATTACTTGCCTGCCTGCCAGACAAACTGCTGAATTGCACTTAAAAATCCTGTTTGCATTGACTGGCATGTCTCACCTTTAGGATGGAGATGAAACCTGCCGTCCTCTCTGTTTGCCTAGTTATAATCACTGGAGGGCAGATTTGCCTGCTAGATTTGCTGAATTCCTCTTCTTGGCTCTGTTCAGCAAATTGCTGTCCATATTACACTTTTGGAAAAGTTTAGTAACTAACTAATATATCAGAGAGATAGCCGTGTTAGTCTGGATCTGTAAAAAGCAACAGAGGGTCCTGTGGCATCTTTAAGCCTAACAGATGTATTGGAGCATTCGAAGTGGGCATTCACCCACGAAAGCTTATGCTCCAATACATCTGTTAGTCTTAAAGGTGCCACAGGACCCTCTGTTGCTTTTATCTAATATATGACTACACAAAATTGGGAGAACTATATTTTCTTGATTTAAATGCCAGATTGTCTTTGCCAATTCACTTTAAGTAGAACTTTCTAGCATGAATGATTTTCTTAAGGAGGTACTATCCATGTGGCATTAAAATAAAAAAATTCCTTCACACACACATCAAAACAATGTTTTAACTCTTTGATTTATCTCTCGTTTTTGGGCTGATCCTGCCCTCCTTGCTTCTAAACTCCTATTGACTTCAGTGAGAGTTTTGTTTGATTAAGGATTGCTGGTTCAGCCTTTAAAGCTCTTACCAGCTCACTTGCAGAGTGGCTGGGGCTTTCTGTGAGTGAACATCATTATTTCTAAAATAAACAAATTGAATAGAACAGATGGGAAGTTTAAGGAGTCTGGAATTTTCTTTTCAGAAGTACAAGTATGAAGCATATTTGCCATGCTCAGAGCTTTTACAATCATTTACTGTACGTTTGCAATGTTGTTGTTGTAGCTGAGCTGGTCCTAGGATATTAGAGAGCAAGGTATGATTCATAGATTCATAGATTCAGGGGCTGAAAGGGACCTCGAGAGGTCATCGAGTCCAGTCCCCTGCCCTCATGGTAGGATCAGATACTGTCTAGACCATCCCTGATAGACATTTATCTAACCTACTCTTAAATATCTCCAGAGAGGGAGATTCCACAGCCTCCCTAGGCAATTTATTCCAGTGTTTAACCACCCTGACACTTAGGGTGGTTAATTTTTTCCTAATGTCCAGCCTAAACCTCCCTTGCTGCAGTTTAAGCCCATTGCTTCTTGTTCTATCCTTAGAGGCTAAGATGAACAAGTTTTCTCCCTCTTCCTTATGACACCCTTTTAGATACCTGAAAACTGCTATCATGTCCCCTCTCAGTCTTCTCTTTTCCAAACTAAACAAACCCAATTCTTTCAGCCTTCCTTTAAGACCTTTAATCATTCTTGTTGCTCTTTCAGACCTTTAATCATTCTTGTTGCTTTTCTCTGTACCCTCTCCAATTTCTCCACATCTTTCTTGAAATGCAGTGCCCAGAACTGGACACAATACTCCAGTTGAGGCCTAACCAGCGCAGAGTAGAGCGGAAGAATGACTTCTCGTGTCTTGCTCACAACACACCTGTTAATGCATCCCAGAATCACGTTTGCTTTTTTTCCAACAGCATCACACTGTTGACTCATATTTAGCTTGTGGTCCACTATAACCCCTAGATCTCTTTCTGCTGTACTCCTTCCTAGACAATCTCTTCCCATTCTGTATGTGTGAAACTGATTGTTCCTTCCTAAGTGGAGCACTTTGCATTTGTCTTTATTAAACTTCATCCTGTTTACCTCAGACCATTTCTCCAATTTGTCCAGATCATTTTGAATTATGACCCTATCCTCCAAAGCAGTTGCAATCCTTCCCAGTTTGGTATCATCTGTAAACTTAAGAAGCGTACTTTCTATGCCAATATCTAAGTCGTTGATGAAGATATTGAACAGAGCCGGTCCCAAAACAGACCCCTGCGGTACCCCACTCGTTACGCCTTTCCAGCATGATTGGGAACCATTAATAACAACTCTCTGAGTACGGTTATCCAGCCAGTTATGCACCCACCTTATAGTAGCCCCATCTAAATTGTATTTGCCTAGTTTATCGATAAGAATATCATGCGAGACTGTATCAAATGCCTTACTAAAGTCTAGGTATACCACATCCACAGCTTCACCCTTATCCACAAGGCTCGTTATCCTATCAAAGAAAGCTATCAGATTGGTTTGACATGATTTGTTCTTCACAAATCCATGCTGGCTGTTCCCTATCACCTTACCACCTTCCAAGTGTTTGCAGATGATTTCCTTAATTACTTGCTCCATTATCTTCCCTGGCACAGAAGTTAAACTAACTGGTCTGTAGTTTCCTGGGTTGTTTTTATTTCCCTTTTTATAGATGGGCACTATGTTTGCCCTTTTCCAGTCTTCTGGAATCTCTCCCGTCTCCCATGACTTTCCAAAGATAATAGCTAGAGGCTCAGATACCTCCTCTATTAGCTCCTTGAGTATTCTAGGATGCATTTCATCAGGCCCTGGTGACTTGCAGGCATCTAACTTTTCTAAGTGATTTTTAACTTGTTCTTTTTTTATTTTATCCGCTAAACCTACCCCCTTCCCATTAGTATTCACTATGTTAGGCATTCCTTCAGGCTTCTCGGTGAAGACCGAAACAAAGAAGTCATTAAGCATCTCTGCCATTTCCAAGTTTCCTGTTACTGTTTCTCCCTCTTCACTAAGCAGTGGGCTTACCCTGTCTTTGGTCTTCCTCTTGCTTCTAATGTATTGATAAAAAGTCTTCTTGTTTCCTTTTATGCCCGTAGCTAGTTTGAGCTCATTTTGTGCCTTTGCCTTTCTAATCTTGCCCCTGCATTCCTGTGTTGTTTGCCTATATTCATCCTTTGTAATTTGTCCTAGTTTCCATTTTTTTATATGACTCCTTTTTACTTTTTAGATCATTCAAGATCTCATGGTTAAACCACGCTGGTCTTTTGCCACATTTTCTATTTTTCCTAACCAGCAAAATAGCTTGCTTTTGGGCCCTTAATAGTGTCCCTTTGAAATACTGCCAACTCTCCTCAGTTGTTTTTCCCCTCAGTCTTGATTCTCATGGGACCTTACTTATCAGCTATCTGAGCTTACTAAAATCTGCCTTTCTGAAATCCATTGTCTCTACTTTGCTGTTCTCCCTTCTACCCTTCCTTAGAATTGTGAACTCTATGATTTCATGATGACTTTCACACAAGCTGCCTTTCACCTTCAAATTCTCTTTGAGTTCCTCCCTATTTGTTAAAATCAAATCTAGAACAGCTTCCCCCCAGTAGCTTTTTCACCCTTCTGAAATAAAAAGTTGTCTGCAATGGAGTCCAAAAACTTATTGGATAGTCTGTGCCCCCCTGTGTTATTTTCCCAACATATATCTGGATAGTTGAAGTCCCCATCACCACCAAATCTTGGGCTTTGGATGATTTTGTTAGTTGTTCAAAAAAAAGCCTCATCCACCTCTTCCACCTGGTTAGATGGCCTGTAGTAAACTCCTAGCATGACATCTCCCTTGTTTTTTTTCCCCTTTTAGCCTAACTCAGAGACTCTCAACACTTCTGTCTCCTATGTCCATCTCCACCTCAGTCCAAGTGTATACATTATTAATATATAAGGCAACACCTCCTCCCTTTTTTCCATTTATCCTTCCTGAGCAAGCTGTACCCATCCATACCAACATTCCAATCATGTGTATTATCCCACCAAGTTTCGGGTGATGCCAACAATGTCATAGTTATATTTATTTATTAGCACTTCCAGTTCTTCCTGCTTATTACCCATACTTCTCGCATTTTTATATAGGCATCTAAGATACTGATTTAATCTTGTCTCCCAGTTTTGCCCTGACCCTCCTTTCTCTCTGCCATTATAGCCCACGCTCCCTCCTATTTCCAACCCATCTCTCAGGTCTCCATGTTCTCCACTTACCTGTGGGCTTTGCTCACCTGTCCCCGTTGAACCTAGTTTAAAGCCCTCTTCACTAGGTTAGCCCGTCTGTGTCCAAATAGGGTCTTTCCCTTCCTCGACAGGTGAACACCATCTCTGCCTAGCAGTCCTTCCTGGAACAGCATTCCATGGTCAAGGAAGCCAAAGCCTTCCTGGCAACACCATCTTCGCAGCCAGGCATTCACCTCCACGATGCACCTGTCTTTGCCCCAGCCCCTACCTTTCACAGGAAGGATCGAAGAGAATATCACCTGCGCGCCAAACTCCTTCACCTGTACTCCCAGAGCCCTGTAGTCACTCTTGATCTGCTCACTGTCACACCTCGCAGTATCATTTGTGCACAAATGGATGAGTAGCATGGGGTATTAGTCAGAGGGCTGGATAATCCTCGACAATGCCTCCGTAACGTCTTGGATATGGGCCCCCGGCAGGCAGCATACCTCCCGAGATGAAATGTCAGGGCGACAGATGGGTGCCTCCGTCCCCCTCAGCAGAGAGTGAGCCAGGGACGGCTCCAGGCACCAGCGCAGCAAGCAGGTGCTTGGAGCGGCCAAGGGGAAGGGGCGGCACCTCTGGCTCTTCGGCGGCAGGTCCGTCGGTCCCTCTTGGAGGGAAGGACCTGCCGCCGAAGAAGAAAGCGGCGCGGTGGAGCTGCCACCAAAGTGCCACCGATCGTGATCGCAGCTTCCCCCCCCACCCCCCCGCCGCTTTGGGTGGCAAAAACCCTGGAGCCGGCCCTGGTGGCAGCAGACCTCCCAGCCTTAGGGGTACGAGGCTTCTCCTTCTCTGCTGTAGGGGGTGATTCCTTCTCTCCTGTATCAAGAAGAGCATAATGGTTTCCTATTACCACGGCGGGAGGGTTTGGAGCAGGGGTGGAGCACTGCCTGCTGCCAAAAGTAACCAGCTGCCAGTGTCCACCCTGAGCCATCTCTTCCTCCACCAGTGGTGTGTCAACAGTCCTGTGTACTAGGACAGCTACCTCAGCTGTCTCCACGTGGACACTGTCCAGGAATTGCTTGTGGATTTGGATGCTCCTCAACCTAGCCACCTCCTCCTGTAGCTCTCCCACCTGCTGCTAGAGAGATTCCACCAGCAGGCACCTTTCACATTGGATGGTCCCCCCAGCCTGGATATCAGTAAGTGGTAATTGCAAGTTACAGTCCCTGCAAAGCCACACCAGGATCTGAGTAGAAGCATCCATGCTCAGGTGCTCTATCTGGCTACAGGCGCAGGTGGAGGAGACAGAAGCAGTGCTGGAACAGGTGTTGCGGGTCTTCCTAACCATCGTAGGCCTCCCTCTGTCAAACTCCCTCTCAAACTCCCCTGTCTGCAGCCCCCGTCCGCTTCATCTGCTTCATTGCTAAAGCTTGAGTGATGTTTGTTTAAAAAGAGCGCTTATTGTCTAATGGAAATACAAGGGTAAATATATTTTCTTAATATAGGAAGTAAACCCATGAATTATGGGAAATTATTTACACTAATCTTTTGCTATCTTCTGTTGGGTTTTTTTGCTTTACAAAATTACCCGTATACTTTATAACTCTCTAATCTTGATTGCTTTGCTCATACACATCCCCCCATTGCAGTCATGCAACCATGTCGAGCAATGTTTGGCCTCATATGGATGCCCATCATAGTATGTCCTTGAGGCATATCACTTTCATTCAGTCTCTCTTTTCACAAGCACTAAATTCAGAAGGGTCCGTTATCTAGAACAAAGGCTTTTAAATGGTTAATTTTGTTTATAACATCTGATATCTTCTTACTTAAAGTCTAGTGAGCTCAATGGACGCTACAAAGGACTGCAAAGTTTGAAGTGCAAATTGCTCCAACAGTGTTTCAATTCAATATTTTTCAGACGTCCAGCAGTGGAAGGCACTCTGTTCGTATAACAGGTCTCAGTACTATTGATTTTCGAGCTGGTTTTTCTAGAAAGCCAACACTAGACTTCAAAAAAGCATCCAGCAGACCAGTGCAAGGTCAGTTTGTGCTCCATTTCTACTGTATTAATTGTTTGGGGAGGCAACATGCTCAGACCGTAGGGAAGAAATATATACTTTGTTGTTCTCTATAATTAGCCTCTGCTGAAACTCGGACCATCATTGACAGGTTCCGAAGGGAGCCATGCCCTGTCCTTAATTCCATTCATGATGCCATTTCCTGTTATGCCCCATAATACTATGCTACGCTTGTGTATTAGAGTTTTTATGTCCCGTAAATCCCAATGTTTTTATTTCTGGTGTGGCTCAGAGTTACAACTTCCCTTCTTTTACTTTTAGAGACTGTAAAATGTTTCAATTTGGCCCCTTGGGGGGTGGGAGGGGGGTTAATGAGGCTTTATAAGCACCTGTTGGAAATTAGTAATTGAATCCTAAATAAAGCACATCGTGTTATCACTGTTAACACACTGTTTTGTGTTTCTTAACAGCTGGTAGAGAGTGCTTTAAACTGAATTGTGTGCATTTACTGGGGGGCTGGAGACACACATCTACCAGAATTTAATCTTTTCTTATATTTTATTAACACTTACAACAATATATTTCTGTTTTCATAGGAATACCTACCTATGTGCTATTGAATACAACAGGGATCTCTCTTCCAGCTAGAGTGGACCGTCTAGAACTTCTGAGTATCACAGGGGAGATCCTTAAGACGATGCCTGTGAAATACTATCCTGATCGAAAACCCTATGGAATATGGAATATTACTGACTTCATCCCACCAAATGAAGCCTTTTTTGTTAAAATAATGGGGTATGACAAGGATGATTATCTCTTCCAGAGAGTGTCAAGTGTTTCATTTTCTAGTATTGTTCCTGGTAAGATTTATTTTATTTTATTTTATTTTATTTTACCGGTATTTTACTTCAGTGAACATTTATTATGCCTGAATTAATGGAATGGATGACTTATGTTTTTTTTCTACTTGCCCATATAATGAGGAAAACTTCTCTTACCCCATTGCCTACAAAACTTGCAACTGATACAATGCACTCTGAACATCTTGGAGGCATCTACTAAGGAGAATTTTAGTTCGAAATTGAATTTCGTGTACAATAATCTAACAAGTGTTGAAAATACAGCTTGCCTTGTCTACACTGAAATTTTAACATGAATTTTCCCAGAGGGAAGACAAGGTCATGGAGAGAAAACATTTGGATAATAAAGGAAGATACTGTATGTACAGTAGTGTGGGGAAAAAATTGTGTTCTACTTTCACATGTAAGAGCTTGCCAAACTATTCAAGAACTGCCAATTTTTAAAGAAACATTTTTCTACACTTAATATTTAAGTGACTTAATTTGATTTCTATTTTCTAGGTAAAATTTTCTCATTATAGAAATAGGTGTGAGAGGGAAGTAAGAGATAAACCCACACTACTAGCAGTTGTTGCTATAGAGCCAGAATTAGCAAGGAAAGGATATTCAGGGCCTGATCTTGAAAAAGTGCTGCAAACCACCTGATAGATGCTTGGGCCTCTCAGATCCCATTCAAACCAATGGATGCCCACGACCCTCAGTAGCTGCTCAGCATGCTTAAGGATCAGGCCCTTATTGAGCTTGTCTTCTCTAGAGTTTTTAATCTAGAGTTAATTGTTAGGTAGTTAACACATTTGCAAAGGCTAGTAAAAACTGTAATGTAGTCATACCCGGAAGTGTGCTAGGAATAAATGTGTGTTCTTAACATGAAGACAAGGCAAGTTTGAGTTTTAATTGGTGTTAGCTAACTGAGGGACTGACTGACTAGGGAGGAGCTTATGGTTTCATCTTGACCAGCTAAGGCTATAACTACACTGTAAAAAGGTGTGTGTGTGTTTTATGTCGAGTTAGCTATCTACTACTCCTTTGATTAGCTACATCAAAGTAAAAACTACAGTGCTTTGTCTTCACTAGGATTTTACACTGAGATTGCTAAATCGATGTAAAAACACACCTTTTTTACTATGAAGATATAGCCTAACAAGTGTTGAAACTACAACTTGCCATGTCTACACTGAAATTTCATCATGAAGTAAACAGGAGTTAAGAACACACTCTTTCCCAGAGTGAAGACAAGGCCACGGAGAGAAAAAAAAAGCATAATAAAGGAAGATATTGTACATTCAGTAGTGTGAAATATAATTGTAGTGGTACTTTCACTTCTAAGAACTTTCCGAAGTATTCAAGAGCTGCCATTTTCCAGACAGACATTTTCCCATACTTCCTGGGTTTTTTACTTAATTTCTTCTCTATTTTTTTGGGTAAAAATTTGTCTCGTTTTATTTTGTCACTCTTGAGATTCTGTGCTGAATTGCTGCTCCCTGGGTCCTAGGTTTGACTAGGATTTAAAGGTCCAATGTTAGATCTTGTTACCTAGATAAACTATCTTGATCTAAGTAATGTCTTCTAATGCTCTAGTCAACGCAAAGCAAATATTACTTTAGCATTCGCTAATCCGACAGAGTTTAACTTGGTTCCCATTGAAATCTGTGGGAGTATTACCACTTCAGTAGAAGCAGAGACTGACCACTTCTGAAGATTCCAATTTAACTCCACCAGCTTAACACATACTAAAGTACAGCTTGCCTTGTCTTGATCAGAGGTTTAGAAGTTTGGTTAGGCTGTGCTAGCTAACATGATCTAATATAACACCTTTAAATCTTAGCTTCACCTTGGCCTTGTTTAGGCTAAGGGCATTTCTACATTAGAAACGCTACTGCGACACAGCTGCAGTGCTAAAGTACAGACCTTAACTACAGTGACAGAAGGGGTTCTTCCATCACTGTAGTAAATTCACCTTTCCAAGAGGTGGAAGCTAGGTTGATGAAAGAATTCCTCTATTGACTTAGCGGTGTCTACACCAGGGCTAGGTTGGCTTGAGTATGTTGCACAGGACATGACATTTTTCACTGCCCTGAGCAATGTACTTAAGCCAGCCTGACTTTCTAGTATAGACCAGCCCTTAGTGTCTTGATAAATCTGGACTTTAAGGAAAAGATTATTAGCATGTGTATTAATCACAATGAATGGAGTGTAGGTGAATAGCTGCTAATAACTTGTTTATGAATATTTTGCTTTCTGTAGATGCTCCGAAAGTTATAATGCCCAAGAAAACTCCAGGATACTACCTGCAGCCAGGGTATATATCTTGCCATGTGGAAAGTCTTATACCTTTTACTCAGCGTTTCAGCAGAAATGGAATAAAACTGGGAATGGATCAGTTCTTCAGGTAAGCAACCATTCCCTAACATAATTTTGGGCATTTAAAAAAATCAAAATTAAACTTTGGAGCAGCTTTTGTAGCTTTAATCTGGGTGATTGTATTGTACTTTGTTCATAATGGTGAATGCCCATTTAAGGTGGGATTTTCCAAAGTACTCAGCACTGGCCTAACTCTGCTCCACTGAAGTCAGACCTATGTAAGACCGATATATGACAAATCTTACATAGTAATCATGTTAATGATTTTTTTGGATCAGTTGTGAGAATTTAAGCAAATAACAAAGAATAACAAGCAAATAACTGCATGAGGAAATTAAGATTGTATATTGTTGTGGGTTTGTGGTGTGTGAGGGGATGGGGGGACGGACACATTTTCTGTTTGTAGGCAGAGAGATCACATGGTTCCAGCAGAAATCTATGTGCTTTGCTTTATTATGCTCCAAGGGCTTTATCATTCTCTTCTTTGGGAAACCTTCCACGGAATACATCACAAGGGTCTCTGGACTCCGTCTACACCACCACCATGCAGACACCAAGGGAATAATAGTCTCTTTCTCTATAGAACAATCCAGGAACAATGAAATAGTAATCAAACAAACAAAAAAACAATACCCCCAAGTCTAAGAAAATATTTCCTGGAAAAGTTAACCACGATCCCCTCTTTTAAAACACCAAACCTTTCAGAAGAAGAATGAAGACCACATTCTATAGCAACTATACCTGATAACAGAGCAAATAAATTCTGAAACCCTCCTGTAAATTCTTGGCAGAGTAAAATTCTGCAGCCCCATTTTTTATGAGGTGCTATTTACATTTAGACATTCTAGGCACATACTTCTCCTGCTCTGTAATTCTCTTCATACTTCAATGATCAAATATCATATTTTACTTATTTTTTTCATAATAGGTACCAAGCTGCATTTTTAGTGATCATGTTACTTATCTGTAGAATGGAGCTGAATATTACATTGACTTAACAAAATATTCTTCAAGACAAATGCTACTGAGCAAGATGCACAGCACTGGTGCCAATTGGGGGCGCTGGGTGAGGACAGATGCCCTTCCCAAGTTTTATGCACTTGCTCAAAGTCCCCTAGACCTCAGAACTGGGAGAGCCATTTCCTGACAACTTTAAGCAGTGGTCCTATACTAAATCAGGACAGCTGCTACTAGAGCAGTCTAGAGGCATGCTTACAGTGCCACTGAAATTATCTCTAGCCACCCCTCTGTACAGATAGAGGGGCAGCCGGGACAAATTTCAGTGGGTGGTGTTGCAATCTGGTACACAGGGTCACAATACCACTAAAATTTGGTGGAGGTGCATCCACGCCAAGTCATGCTGTGACCCGGTCCACTGGGAATCTGTTCCTGTATGGTGGAGCGCAGGGGAGTCTACCAAGAACTGAGATCCTGGCAACACTGCTCATGCACTGTGTGGGTAAAAGAGAGGGGATTCTCCTTCCCTGAGGGAGACCTAGGGTCCCTGTGGGGGGGGGGGGATGAGTAGGGGCTCCCCCATGAAATATCTGAATTGATGCCACTAATGCACAATTTAATTAGTTATTTTGGCTGCTTTTGGTGTGATTTACTAGTACATCTCTACCCCGATATAACGCGACCTGATATAACACGAATTCGGATATACGGTAAAGCAGCGCTCCCTGGGGGGCGGGGCTGCACACTCCAGTGGATCAAAACAAGTTTGATATAATGCGATTTCACCTATAACATGGTAAGATTTTTTGACTCCCAAGGACAGTGTTATATCAAGGTAGAGGTGTACTGAAGTTCCGTACTGAACTGGTCCATCTTCAGTTATTTATGAATGGTTTAACTGTATAATTGGGTTGTATTATTGCATTTCATCTGATGAGTTTTATTTTATACTTTGATGATGACCAAACTACATCAGTTTATTAAATGGTTGTTTATATGCTTGGTTCATATATTTGTATATTTTATTGATCATGAGAGTTGTGTATTCTGGCTGTGGTATCACATTAGGATTAATATGAGTTAAAAGCATTTACAGTGGACATGCTTAAAAATAGTTAATTCTAGTTCTAGATATGTTAGTGGCTCTAGTGTTATGCCCCATTTTAAGTGTCGGGAATATTGCTGGAATCAGAAATATCTCTAAAACTGCAACAAATTTTTCAGTGTGCCCACTGTATAGTGTTGTGGTCCAGTCAAAAGATCTTGCTATGATCCTATTGGCAAGTCACTTACTCCTTGGTGTATCAGTTTCCCATTTGTAAAAGTAGCACTAATAAGGCTTACTCATCTTTGTGACACACATTGAGATATATGGTTTTCTACATAGGAAGTATGAAGTATCATTACCGTAACTATTATTTTAGCTGAAGGAGAATAGAGTGGTGAGGGACTCAGAGTAACTGTGCGTTCAAAAGTCTGATGTTTTGTCCAAGTGACTCCTGGTTTGAAAAGACGCAGGGGAAGACTTTCAAAGGCACAAATGGCAATTAGGCACCTCATTTCAATTGAAAGTCAATGGGAGTTTGGTGCCTCACTGCCATTTGTGCCTTTGAAAATCCCCCCTGTGTTTGTTGTGTAGGAGAGAAATGTTAAATGGGATCACCAAAGAATATGAAAACTGAAAATGAAATATGCAGTTTTGGCAGCAAAGAATGCAGCCCTGAGCCCGTTTAGTAAAAGCTATGCACTGTAAAGCCACTGATGTTCGTGGTTCAGTTAGCTAAGTCTGTATCCTAGTCAGCCAAACACACAGAATACATTCCTGAATGGATGCAAGAGCCTATTAGCCCACATTCTTTCACATCTTTGCCTTGATGTCTGCTAGCATCTGGAGACAGGTACAGTATGTACAGCATGTACAAGGAACACTGTGCAGTGTGCTTCCCTTCTGCCCCTGAGGCATTCTGTCCATATTCACTCTGTACAGGCAGATTGGGGTGCCACATCTACCTACCCTGAGGTGTTCATTTCCACCCCACCTGAGAGCAAGGATGGTACTCAGCCATCAGCATTTGCAGCTTGACCAATGGAGTGGGCTAGTATTTCCTTGACTGACAAAATAAGCATCTTGATCCACAAGTTGCATGTATTTTTTTTTAAATTGAATAAGTAAAATGTGCAGTAAAATAAATTAAAACAATCTGAGCAAAGACAGGGCCTGATGTTGAAAGGTGCTGAGCACCAAGAACTGACATGGAAGTTGCAGGGAGTTGGCCAAATTATATTTCAAGCACATATTATGCTTTTTTGCCAGTTTAAGTTTTTAAATAAACAGGCATTGTGATAGGGTAACTTAAGGTGTATAAGATAAAGTTGGAAACAGAAAAGGAACAAGATTGTTAAAAATGCAGTTATGTATATATTCCTTGAAGAGCAATTCTACTTTATATTTGGGAGAAGCATGCAGATCTCTTAAGTCAGGGGTTGGCAACCTTTGAGAAGTGGTGTGCCGAGTCTTCATTTATTCACTCTAATTTAAGGTTTTGCATGCCAGTTATACATTTTAATGTTTTTAGAAGGTCTCTTTCTATAAGTCTATAATATATAACTAAACTATTGTTGTATGTAAAGTAAATAAGGTTTTTAAAAATTTTAAAAAGCTTCATTTAAAATTAAATTAAAATGCAGAGCCCCCCGGACCGGTGGCCAAGACCCGGGTAGTATGAGTGCCACTGAAAATCAGCTCATGTGCCGCCTTTGGCACGCATGCCATAGGTTGCCTACCCCTGTCTTAAGTGTTCTTACCATCTCCTGGCTGCTAGCAGTAACTAGCATTTACATTGCTGGCAGTGCACTGGTGAATGCCTTGGAACAACAGCTCTGATATGTGAGTTTGTAATGAGCATGGGGTCCGAGGGAATAAGCAGAAAGTCCAAGATTACTCTGCAGTTGTTATCTGTGGCCTAACCTTTTGTGCAAACAGATTCTATTGCCTCACAATGCTGAAGCACTGAACTTTTTACTATAATACCAAATTAAATGTGGCCTTATTTCGTATCTAATCTTTTCTTCCTACTGTATCCCAGACCATTTTATGGAGTTAATCCAAGACTTTGGGCAGATAAAAAAGAGGGCAGGCAGTGGGAACACTAGTACACAGCTTTCCCATATTGTGGAAGGTGTTTTGCCAAAAGCATCATGCTCAGCCTCGTCTTCATCAGATATATTTACTTACTGTAGCAACAGATCATAGTCAGCAGTGGGATACAGAATTAGAAGGCCATTGTAATACTTGCACCATATCATGCCGTAAAAAATGTAGCTGCTGAATCTTAAGAAGACATCACAATTTCTTTAAGAAGCACACACAGTAACACTTTTTCCCCCTGTAGCATTATAAATGACAAAGGGACTATAAACCAGCAGATTTACTTGTGATATGTCCTATGGGCAAAAGCCAGGTATTTCAAGAGTGCTCATTTGATTATTTTACCCACATCTGACTGCAACTTCTACCAAACCCAACTCTCACAGACTTTACTTACTATTTTCTGTATCTTTCTGTATTTACACTTACTGCTCCATTTGCTTCCATGTGTGTGGCTAGTAAGCTGACATGGAGAATGCTGAATTACTATATTTGTTCCTGGTCCTACTTTGGGGTCAAAGAGTCTTCTGCACACAGACTCACCATGCTATTCTCCTCATTCAAGGGATAGGGACAGATAGGGAAGTGCAGAGATTGCGCCATGTGTGTCTTACGGGCATAAGGTACTCCAAACCAAAGCATGGGGTGCAGAAAGTATGAGTGAGACTCCATCCCTCACTGCACTGGCCCTTGGAGCTGACCCACACAATTAGAAGGAACAAGTCTGCATCATTGTAAGGGATGGTGCATTCTGTGCATACTTTGCTGATAAATGATCAATATAACAGTATTTCATACTTTCTTCCATTTTAAAAAAATCCAAGGCTGATCCAAGAGTAGAAATAGCTGAGTGAGCGACAACAGTTTTGTATTTTACCATGTGACTACTTGTCAAGGTTTTTTTTTTCAAATGTCTCCATGGATTTATTGTGTAAGGAATCCATGCTTTTTAATACTCATAAAAGTCTAATCACTTCCCCCACCTTCTTATTTAAATCAGACCCTAAAAACTGCATGCAATATAATGCATAAACAAAAGGGATTTAAAAAGGGTCTGCTTTTTCCTCCGTATGTGAAATTTTCATTAGCCTTACAGAAAGTTACATGCCAATCAATAGGAAACTAGACCCTTTCATGCTCTCCTCTTCATCCCTTTCAAGCAGTTACAGAGGCTTTATAATTTTACAGAGAATCGTCTAGTGTGAACTGGGAAATTGCCAAGGTCTCCTTGTCTGATGAAGGATATTATGAATGCATTGCTATTAGCAGTGTGGGCACTGGACGTGCTCAGACATTTCTGGATGTGTCAGGTAAATGTTGTTTACTATTTCTGTATTAGATTACTAAATTGTAAAATGCTGGCATACGGTCATTTTTACTTAACAGAAAATAGCAACATTGGGTGGCATAAATTATGGCAATCCAATACCAATAAAATGTTTTATGTTAATGTATGTTCTTTTGTTGCAATATAGCACGTTTCAAAACCTTAATGGAAGCATTTAGGCCCCAGTTTAAAGCATTTAAGCACATAAATAAATCCATCCGTATTAAGTAAAGTGCCATCGAATTCTTTCTAACACTCTTCCATGAAGTCAGTGGGATTTCAGCACATGTTTAAGTGCTTCCCTGAATAGATGTGAGCGGCTGAATTTCTTTTGGAGGCACTTGGAGGCAATTGCAGCCTGAGAGAATCTACCCATGTTTTTTTTGTCTGAAACCTTAGCAATTACACTCTTAACTCCCCGATTGTACGCACAAATCAGATAGCTGTGAAATTACAAATATTTGCATCTAAAATTAATTCTACTTTGGTTTTAAAGCAAGTTCCTAATGATTTATTGGAAATTTGGATTTTTTTTGTTTTTTATTAATTATTATTATTTTAATTCCTGTTAGGATTATCAAGAAATAATTAGATGAAATTAAGTAAAGGAAAAATTAGGTTGAATCTAGAAACATGCCTTCATAGTGAAATTCATTATATTGTGGAACATTGTCCCAAAGAAGTGGTTGAAGGCTCATTACTTGGGTCATTTAAAACTGGGCCAGACAAAAGCACTAGAAAATATATTGTAGGAAACAATTCCTGTTATGTATCATTCATATGGGTATTCTTGCAGAATAAAGATGCTATGAATGTGAATTATTATATTTGTTTTGAACTGTGCAGTTGGGATGATGTAAGGAAGACACTTCAAAATTCTTACACAAAAATATTTGAAACAAAATTATTTGAATTTTCTTACTCCCAGCAAAATAAACTTACTCTTTTCAAGTATTTTCAGTTTATCAAGTTGACAGACAGTATATCACAGATTGTTCATTTTTGTCAACTGCTGTAGGAAAGGTACTGGAACGATCTCAAAATTCTTCAACTTCAGAAAAAGCAAACATTTGCATTTGTTTTTTCCTGCTAGTATTAAATCTTAAATTGTCAAATAGCTTGTTAGTTTGTGCAGACATCTTAAATAAAGGGCCAACAAAGGCATGTGTACTGAGTGTGAGGAATTTGGTTCTGTGTTTGAATAAAACATTGGTAAATACAATGTATGTGTATATGAGATCAACAGGAGGTAGTGTGTTCTAGCGGATACAACACAGGACTGGCACTCTAAAGACCTGGGTTCCGTTCCTGTCTTTGCCTCTGGGTTGCTGAGCAAGTCCCTTCCCCTCTTTGTGTCTGTTTTCCCATCTGTAAAATGGGATAAAGATATTGACCTACTTGGTAAAATGCTTGTATATCTACAGATAAAAAGCATTAGATAAAAGCTATATATCCATGTCAAAAGGTGGAGTAACTTACCAAAGATATGACTGTGTGTGCAAGGTGCAGGAGCAAAACTCAGTCCTTAGTAAGCAACTCTGGCTTTCTTTCCCTCTCCCCTGGCTTGGGTGAGCTGTGATGGGGTGGTGGCTATAAGGATGACTGCTGCTGGGGAGCCCACGGGGACTATACTTGTGGGAAAGCAAGCCTCCAGACCCAGGTGCCCAGGGCTTTTGAGGAAATTCACCACTGTGCAGAGATCCAGCCCAAGGCCTGTGCACCTACTGTGAGATCTTAAATGAGCTGATTGGGTGTCCCTCAGCACTAGGGTGACCAGGTGTCTAGTTTTCAACCGGAACACCCGGTTGAAAAGGAACCATGGTGGTGCTGGTCAGCACTGCCGACCAGGCCGTTAAAAGTCCGGTCTGTGGTGCTGCCTGGCTAAGACAGGCTAGTCCTTTTCTGGGGGGTGGAGGTGCCTGTGGGTGAGAGCAACACACAATCCCGTCTGCACGCCTCTGCCTAGGAGCCGGACCTGCTGCTGTCCGCTTCTGGGGCGCAGCGCGGTCTGCGATGCCAGGACAGGCAGGAAGCCTGTCTTAGCACCCCTGCTGCTTCGCTGACTGGGAGCCGCCGGAGATAAGCCTGTGCCCCAAACCCCTGTCCCAGCCCTGAGCCCACCCCCCCGCAAACCCGGAGCCCCCTCCTGCACCCAAACCCCTCATCCTCGGCCCCGTCCTAGAGCCCCCTCCCGCACCCCAACCGCCTGCCTCAACCCTAGCCCAGAGCCCCCTGCCACACCCTGCCCTGCTCATCCCCAGCCCCACCCCAGAGCCAGCACTCCCAGCCCAGAGCCCTCACCCTCTCCCACCCCCCAAACCCCTGCCTCAACCTGCAGCTGCCTCCTGCACTCCGAATCCCTCAGCCCCACCCCAGAGCCCGGACCCCCAGCCAGAGCCCGCACCCCCTCCCACACCCCAACCCCCTTCCCCTGCCCAGTGAAAGTGAGTGAAGGTGGGGGACAGCGAGCCACCAAGGAAGGGGGAATGCAGTGATCAGGGGACTCGGGGGAGAGATGGGAGAAGGGAGCCGGCCTCGGGGGAGAGATGGGGCTAGGGTGTTGGGTTTTGTGCGATTAGAAAGTTGGCAACCCTACTCAGCACAGGGATGAATTTTTCTCCATTAACAGAGAACTCCTGTTTGGTTATCTTTGCTTTGCTTATGGTAACTGTTGACTTCAGTCCTATCTTGGTAAATTACTCCACCTTTTGACATTTGTGTCACACTCAGACTATTATCCTCTGCAGATCTGTGTTTCTGTGTTTAAGAACAAACGCCACTGGGTTTAAACAAAAGAAGTGTGGGGCAAAACCCCAGTAAAGCTATATGAGTTTAAATTTCCTTTCCTGTTTGCATTTGTTGTCTCTTTTACTCAGGGATGACTCAACAAGGATCATTCGACCTAATTTGAAACCATTGTGTGTCTAAAATTCAATCCAGTTCAAAGTTACTGAGTTTGCATTCTGCTGAAGGGGAAGTCAGTGATAAAAAGGAGCAGAGAGGGAAGTCAGAAAGAAAACAACAAAATATGGGGGGAATTGCAGCATAGACTGGGCACTGATGTGAACAAAAAGATTAAAATCCATTAAAACCCAAGTTGAGACTAACATTTGAAGAACACAATGATAATATAAGAGCTGTTTAGTGGCACTGGAAAAAGCCCACATGTACAGTATTGTTGTCTTCAGGGTAGTTCTTCAGTAATCTCTTTTTCACACAGCAGCCTGTACAAATCTAGGACCTGATCCAGATCTCATTGAAAGGCTCCCTTTGGTTCAGTGGGCCTTGGATCAGACCCCAGTGTGCTGGCTTCAGTGCTGTGAAATGAAACTAAGTATGAAATAACCCAATGGTATGCCTTTTTACTTCTACTACTGCTGTCTTATCATGGTTACTTACAAAGTACCTACAAGTGAGCCTAATAGTTTCTGAATTCTCTCTCTTTATTCTTTCCATGTAGAGCCCCCACCTGTGGTTCAGGTTCCTAATAATGTCACCGTCACCCCTGGGGAGAGAGCCATATTGACCTGTCTAACCGTAAGCACAGTGCGTTACAATCTCACCTGGCAGAGAAATGGCAATGACTTGAGGCTTGTGGAGCCCTCCCGAATAAGGATGATGAGCAATTTGTCTTTAGAAATAAAATCTGTAAAGCTCACAGATGCTGGCGAGTACAGTTGCACTGCTTCCAATGAAGGTGGATCTACTGTGGCTTCTGTCTTCCTCACAGTACAAGGTAACAAAGAAGATGCATGTTAATCTCCTTTTGAAGCATATTTCTTTTCTTTTTCCGCCCCTCCCCCCTTTTTTTCTTCTCCTTGATACCAACTTTGCCCGTTTGAACAATTTGGTAAAAGCCTGTGGAAACTGAGAGCAGAGCTTAAAAAAACCCCAAAAACAAAACAAAACCACAAAACCATGTGTTAATATTTTATTAAATTTCAGAGGTCTTCCATGAGGGCAATTGTTCAAGGCCATTGAGGGGAGAAAGAGAAGCATTCTTACAGTTCCCACCCCACCCCTTCATGGGATTTAGATTTTCTTCCTAATGTCTATAAACCAGTTGGGAGGCTTAACACAATTACTAAATGACTTCTGGCAGGTTATTACAATAAAGCTAAAGAGGTTGGCTGCTGTCTCAGCAAAATATTTAGTTTCAAATCACTTATATATGAGGCTGGTTATATCAAATAGATCAGAATTACATTTTGGCTGGTTCTGGTATTGCTAACTGTTTAAAACATGCCTGAGATAACCTCTCAGATGGTTTAGACAGGGTCAGTTCAGAGACTGACAGTTGTTTTCTTTTGAGTTTGATGAAAGATGCTTGGAATATCACTAGTAGGTAGTAAAACTAAACTGCAGCTGAATGTGGCTATCTGCAGTTTGCAGTGTTGTAACTGTGTTGGTCCCAGAATATTAGAGAGACAAAGTGGGTGGGTGAGGTGATATCTTGTTTTGGACCAACTTCTGTTGGTGAAAGAGTCAAGCTTTTGAGCTACCTGGAGAAGAGCTCTGCTTAGCTCAAAAGCTTGACTCTTTCAACAACAGAAGCTGGTCCAATTAAAAATATTGCCTCACCCACCTTGTGCCTCTGATTTCTGCAGTGGCATCCTCCTACTTTCTTCTGGAGTGCGTAATCCACTTCCACACTCTGAAATATATTGTGTATGGAAGCTGAAATGGAGTTATGTGGTGTCATGTTCTATGATCAAATACATTTTAGAAATATTTTGAACCAAATAAAGTACCAAATGTATGGAGTTGCAGTGTTGATCCATGTCAATAAATTGCATCAAATACAGCACTCACTACTGGCTAATCTATGGAATAACACTCAGAGGGAATCTATTGGGAAGTAACCTTGTGCTTGCACATCTCTCTGGCCTGAATATTGGGCAGCAGAAGAATGAATCTGGCTATAAATGAAGGGATGAAAAAATGAATCTCATCATTAATAACATTGTAAAGAAGGAATTTGTGGCCACGTCAACATAGTGGGCTGAATACATGCTTGGTGAAGTCTTGTGGAGTTATACCAAGGATGAATTTAGCTCCTTAATTCATATAAAGCACACTGTTATAGAGCTACATCTAACATGAAGAAATTTACTACATTTTGGATCATGAAAGAATTAGTTTCACTTTTTTCTTATGTTCTTTGCTGTAGAAAGGTGTCATTAACTCTAAAAATGAGTGGACAGAAGCTGTTCATGTTAGTTTATTATTTTAAACCTTTGTTTTGAAAGTTATAAGTTAAAATAGTAAGAATAGTAATGAAGAAATGCCAATTCTGATTTTTGCAAAAAGGGGCTATATGATCCTGTAAGTTAAATCTTAAACTGGAAGTATTCCCTCTTTTTTTGATGGGGTACATCCCATATTAATGGGAGCTTCTTATATTAATGTACTAAGTGCCCAACCCTTACTCACGTTGAGTAATAGCTTACTCCACAAACAGTCCTATTGAAAATCTTGGGGTTATTTGTGGAGTGATGTACAAAACAATGTGAATCAAGGTATCAGAACTGAGCCTTAAAGAGCTAAATTCTAGTCCTACTGAAGTCAATCCTGCCATTTTCACTCACTGAATGGTAATTTTGCCTTAGTAAGGTGTCTAAGGACTTGTCTAGGATTTGCTGCTGTTGTTGATTTGGCTCAAAGACTGTTTTAAGGTAACTGCAGGGGTCAGGATTCCCCTACCCCTCCAACAGTCTGTTTTCTTGTTTTGTTTTGTTTTCTTCCTCTGAAGCATCAGAGATGGCCCATCTGGAGATGGGACACTGGACAGGGCCGAGCTGGTGCTCTAAGATGGTCATGAGAATTTTCTCTCTCATATTCTTGGCTGGCTGGTTTTTGCTTACATGGTCAGGGTCTAACCAATTGCCATATGTGGGATTAGAAAGGAATTTCCCCCCAGGTCAAATTGGCAGGGACTTGGGGATTTTTCACCTTCCTCTACAACATGGGGCACACGTTGAGTGCTAGGATCATCTGGGTGTGTATCATTAATCAATTCCCAGCACTGCAGGGGCCTTGTCCTTTGGTGCATCCCAGTCCCTCTGATTATATGCCTGTGGCACACAATATTTTAATCTCCTGTGGGTTTTGACATTTTATCTAATTTGGGTTGTTGTGTTTGGTGTGCGGGTACCGAGGTGCTGTTGATGGTCTGTAATATACAGGCGGTCTGAGTAGATGATCCCTTTTGGCCTTAAGCTCTATCATTCTATGAGCTATCCACTATGAAAATGACTACATGGTCTGGGGGTCTACACAGCACTAACAGAACTTCCCGAAGTTCTGTCTCATACCAGATTGGGGTCTGGTGTTGAAACTGGCGTGGATTGTTTTCTCTTCGGTTGCTTCAGAACACTGACCAGGAGCCTGGAGAGTGTCTTCTGAGCATGTGACAGTGTGATGGTAAGGACTGTCCAGGAGCATGAAATGTTAATCAGTATATCTTTCTAGGATTATTTTTTCCACAAGGAGGAGAGAGAAATTTCATAATCATGTGATCTTTGCCTTTTTCCCCAGCTTTTCAGTCTTATAAACAAAATATTAACTTGATACATGCATGTATATTAGAGTAGATCCATATTTGAACACGTTGTCCTGATAGTTGTATAATATTACCAATGTTTCTCATATCTGGGATTCTCAAATCTTTCTGGCTTGGAAGCATAAATGAGTTATTTTTGTAACCAATGTCCTTTTTGCTGAAAACATTCATTTTTGGTAATCTTTGACTGTTGAATTTCATGTGTACCATTAAAATTCAAATCCTCAAAACATTACATATTGCCAAAATGTAATTTTATTGGCAAAATCTTGGTTTTGTAGATTTCCAGCTCTGAATATTCCAGCAATGAAATACTATCATAGAATTTGGACTTTGTTCTTTGGCTCTGCAACACAGCTGTATTGTGTGGGAAAACCTTTGTGGTTTGGGTTGTGTGTTGGTCAAGGATTAATAGAGAAGTTTAGCTTTCAGCAGTTTCAGCATTTCATGCATGATTGTAGCAACAGATTAATAAGAAATGAGGTATGTTGTGCTTTCATCTCACAAAAATAGGGACTTGTTGAAGGTAAAGAAGCATTGGCTGCTGGTGGTTTAGCCTATTGATAAACACCATATAGGTCAGCTTTTTGTGTCGATGAGCTTATTTACATGAGTTGTCACATTCCAATAAGAACGAAAGCTACAAACTTTTTGTATTATATTCCAAGCATCACATGATAAATAATTAATTTGGTGTATTCATAGTGTAGTGCCCCCTTTCCACCCGGTTACATTCTTGAATGCCAATCTGCTTAAAGGTTTTGATGGACAGGTCTGGGTTCTTCTGGATCCGACCACCCACTCAGCAGGGTGTATCTTCTGTATTTTTTCCTATGAATTTATTTGGCGGTGCCTCCACCCCCCTCACTCCTTCCTGGCAGGGTCACCAGGGCAGCTTGGGAGGAAAATTCTAACCACAGGGTAATCCCCACTTACACGCTAGATAGTTGGAGACTTCCAAGAAATAACAGAAACACAATAATTATATTAAACAGGAGACAAATATAACATAACAGGGTAAAACACTATTCTGAGGGTCACCGGTGCCCATGCTCATAGTACCCGGAACTTTCCCCAGTCACGTGACCTGATGTAGCAGATGTAAGATTAGTGTCCCATTGGTACGTGTACTTTGTTTGGGGCCCTTGATGACCTATGACCACAATATCTTCTCTGCAGTGGTTTAGCAGTGTGGCTGACTGGGTTCAGTACAGCCCAAAGGACTCACAAATGGGAGAAGGTGATAAGTCCTTCCACAGGTTTAATAGGTAGCAGGTTATAAAATCCCCAAACCCTTACTCCCTGGCTTGAGGACACAGTACAGGGAGTAGGGGGTCCCCAAAACAATTTCCCTGACTGACTGACTAAAGGATGGTGCACTCACAAACACCATGAATGATCCTCAGGTTCAGAGATGACTCTGGACTCCTCAGTCACTGCAGAGGGGCTGATCTCTGCTGGCAGGGATCCTCTTCAGGCAGGAGTCAGGCTGCTTCGATCCCAGGATTTCCCCTCACCACAAAGGAGTGCAGGGTTCAAGGTGCAGATTACACAACTATACTAAAATCCAAAATTAGTCTCCTAGCCTAACGTCCAGACACACACACAGCAGGCAGCAGCCCTGGACTAGCAGCCAGAGCAGAGCTGACCACGTGGTGACTGGTCTCACCTAGGGAGCTGGAGGGCTAACTCAGCCTGGCTGGGGACGTTTCCCAGCAAAACTCTACAAACTGGGAGTCATCAGTGGAGAGGGAAAAGCCCAGCTGAGGGATCTTGCTTTCAGGTTCCTAAAGGCCAGTGCTCAGCGGGAACCCTGCATGCAGGCCTGGGACTCACCAGCTCCCCACACAACCAGTCCTGCCCCGGCTGGCTCCAGACTGACTCAAAAATGGCTTCTCCCCTTTCCTGAGCTCCGTTGGAAGGGCATCTCACTCCCTATTGGTTGCTGGGCAGACTTGAGTCTGCCTTGGCTCCCCCTCCCTACCAGGGACAGTGTGCTTCTCCCTGAGCTGCCAGCAGACAGAGCCCCAGGAATCTAGGTAATCTCCTTGGGGGTTACAATAGTCTCACAACTTTATTGTCTATTTATTTTGCTAAGCATTTTTGTAAAGGTTCAAATGGGATTTTTCTTGTCACAACTGAAAGGTTTGCCTCAGCCTGTTACAAGTGGTGCTGTGATAGAAAGATCTCAGTGGTGCCCAATACAGGAATTCAGTGAACATACTGTGGACACTGTACTACAAAAACTGCATGTTTGACATTAGGTGTCAAATATGACAACTTCCCCCACCTACCTCCTGCCAAGATAGCATTTGAAATAATTTCACTCCTGATGATGTAGATAGAGTCAAATGTGTTGAATACCTGTTGTAAGAAAGCATTCTCAACCTCTTGTCCTAACAAGTCAACCACATTTCTATTCCAGGGAACAGATTTGGATAAATCACTGTGATTTACCCCAATGCAACTCAGAATCAAGATTAGAATCTGGCCCTGGGCGTACTGTACATCAGTGGTGCCCAACCTTATCACACAAGAGGGCCACATAAACATAACCACAACTTTGTGTGGGCAAACAGATTCTACATATTTTAATAGGATTTAAAGTCACCTGTATTGATTTATATTGTCAGTTCAGCTTGTTTCATATGTATTTAGATAAGTTGTTTCTAGGTATAGTGTTGTCTATTTATACACTTTTGCAAACTAAAATGATGTAAACATGATGACAAAATACTAATGAATCGGCCCTGAGTATGGTCTGTTGAAGCAGGCCACAGGCCTTATGAAATGCTCTAGTGGGCCATAAGTTGGGCTCCCCTGCTGTACATGGTTTGGCCTTGTCCACAACAAGGACAAAACCATGTTTAGCTCTGGTTGAGAATACTAGAGGGCAGCAAGCAGTGTTGAACACAGCATGATATCTAATCACAGTCTTTGGGCCTGAATCTCTGCTCACCTATAGTAGTGTAATGAAGCAATTCCAGGAAAGTGAATGTACAGTGGTGTAAGAGGAAAATCCAACCTTTTTTCTCCTGGGGAATCTTTTGCCCAAAATATCTTTGGTGTATTCTCTGCTGGACAACCCAGCATTAATATTCCCCCTGTGCTGGTGAGACAAGAGATTAAGCATTATGAATGCAGTTTGGCAGCAGTTGTAGGAGAAAAAGAAAGATAACAGGGAAATAAAGACATTATAGAATGAAACGTTTGTATACATACCATTCATTCTCTTGGCATGACATTCCCAACCCCAAATACATAGCGCAGATTTCCATATAAAATGAAAGGAATAGTCCATAATACAATGCTGAGATCCTCCCAGCACAAAAGGGGAAAAAAAGATAATGAAACTGGAGTATTGAAACCTCGTTTGTTGATACTTTAAAGGGGGGGAAATGCAAGATTATTCAGCCCTAAAAAAATTAAAACATTAAGCAGTCTGATAGCAAAGTGGTTCTTTCTCCACTGTTAGGGTTACCATATTCAAACATTTAAAAAAGAGGTCACTCCACGGGGCCCCGGTCCCGCCCCCGGCCCTGCCCCAACTCCGCCCCGGCCCCACTCCAACCCCACCCCTTCTCCGCCCCCATTCCAACCCCTTCCCCAAAGTCCCTGCCCCAACTCTGCCCCCTCCTCTGAGCACCCCGCATTCCCCCTCCTCCCTCCCGCTCTGATCTTGGTTGGGGGTTGCTAAGTGCTTCCCTGCTCCCCACTCGCCCCGCAGCCCCTATGCCTCTGCCTGCCCTGCTCCTCCTCACCCTGCAGCCTCTGCACACCCTAGCCCCTGCAGCCTCTGTGCCCCCTGCTCCCCACTCGCCCTGCAGCCTCTGCGCCCCCTGCCTGCCCTGCCCCTGCAGCCTCTGCGCCCCCTGCCTGCCCTGCTCCTCCTCACCCTGCAGCCTCTGTACCCCCCCGCCCCTGCAGCCTCTGTACCCCCTGCAGCCTCTACACCCTCCCTCCGCCTACCCTGCTCACCCGGCAGAGGGAGAACTGCGGGCTCCACGTGGACTCAAACACTGCCGCGCTGCTCTGTGGGGGAGGAGGGGGAGGGGAAGGGACTCTGGCTGCTAGAAGCCCTAGTGGCTGCGAGCGGCTTTCAATCAGGCCAGGCGTCCAATCAGCTGCGCCGCACTCTGCATGAGGGGAAGGGGGAAATCCCCGACATTTCTACTTTATTAGAAATCCCTCCCGGACGGCCATTTAAAGCTGAAAAACCCGGACATGTCCGGGGAAACCTGGATGGATGGTAACCCTATACACTGTTCTTGGGAGCTATCTAAGATGATTAAAATACACAGCTTGGAAAAGGTTATTAGCTAAAGTCTCTTATCGCTATGGTACTTCCACTCTTTTCAAAACAGGAAATAAAACAGTTAAACTCCCAGCAATGTTCTTTGATACAAAAGAATTAAATCAGTAGGTATCCATATGTCTGGATGGCTCAGCTGCTGCTAATTACCATTCACAGCAGTCTCAATCATAGTCATTACATTGTTTTTTGAAGTTAGTCTCTTATACAGGAAATACATGTGTTTGGAGAAGGGGGTCAGAGATTGCTTGAGCAACCTATCCAGAGACCTGAAGAAGAGCTCTGTATACAATGAAAGTGTGTCTCTTTCATCAACAGAAGTAGGTCCAATAAAATATATTACCTCACCTACATTTTCTCTGGGAAATTAGTGAGTATCACAAGTTTAATAAACTCTCTCTCTCCCAGGGTTTCCCATTCAATGTCTCTAGCTAGATCAGACAGAGAAATAGTCTTTTTTCCTTCCTGCAGTGAAAGGGAATTAGGGGAAAAATCTAAGTGAAGTCTGTGTTTGCATTGTTAAGCTTCTCTGTGGGTTATATTTGCTTAGGTTTGGGAAGCCTCCTCAGATAATATTCCCTGGATGAGATCATCTGCAGAGTGTTACAATTTAAAAGCTAAGCAAACAAAGCTTTCTCATCAAATACTTCCCATGCTTTCAACATGTGATTGTTTGTCATTTATGAACCTCAAAAAGAGGTTATTACTATTTATTATTTTTATAGTATTCAAAGTGTGCTGGGCACTTTACAGACAGTAAGAGGATAAGAGCCACTGCTCCAAAGAGATTATGTGTTGAAGGAAACAAAGTACATGCAAAGAATGGGGAATTAAATGCAACAACAAGCCAAGTGACTGAATGACTAGATGTATCACGTCTTGTTCTATGATTTGGGGTTGGATTTCCTGTTCTATATTGCCAGTTTGTTAGCATTTCCTTGGGGGAGGGGGAAGAACTAGAATCTATAGGCTTTTTGAAAGATGACTGTTTTAAGAGGAGGAACTTAGAGGGATGGAGGAATGGCTACTCCTGGGAGGATTCTGTGCCAAAAATTTCAAAATTCTGCATATTTTATTTGTCAAAATAATGCAATATAATCACACTAGTTTCAATTGTTTTGGTAATTTATTTAACCTACAATACAGAAAAAGTCACAATAACTATTCAGCATTTCCTAAACACATGAAAGTTAACTTACAAACACTTGGTAGCTAATATCCTGCTTCCAGTTATAATCCTGGATTTTCATTTAAATCACATTACAGAACACCACAAACAACAACAACAATAAAAAGTAGAATGTCATTTTAAATTGCTCATACTTTCACACATGAAAGTGATACAGTTTTGTTAATCATTGTCCTGGATCTGGCTGGGTACTTTGGGAAGTGCTTGGTTCTGATTTTCCTGACATTTCATTGACTGCTTGGTAAATGTTTTATTTGCCCTCAAAGTCTTTTTTTTTTTAAATGGGTAAGTAAAATAAATCCTGAGCTGTAATCTAACCCTGTTGAGCCACGTTGGCACAGGAAAAAAGTGAAAAAGCACATAGATCTTCCTAGCTGAGGATTCCCTTACTATCATTTATAATAAGTCTCCTTTACATCACTCTGGCAATGTAGGGGCCTTAAAACTCTTACAGGTTTTATGCTCCTGGGGGAATTGATTGAGAATGGGAACAGTTAACTAACAATAGGAACAATAGGCATGCTGCTACACTTCTGCCTCAGAAAATGAGATCAATTAACCATCAACAGTAACTTTAACAATGTTACTACACAGGCAGGCTGCTACATTTGTGCATCAGAGAATGAGATCAATTAACTAGCAGGCAGGCTGCTACACTGCCTCCCGGACATAGCCTGCCTCGTGCATAATAAAAAGCCCTACCCTTGTACACCAGCGAGCTGCAGTAGCAAGCGAGAGGGATAGAGTTTCTCTCTCTCTCTCTCTCTCCCTTTTTTTGGCACACACGTATGCCCAGACCCCCTCCACAGTGAATAACCACACAGGCATGCGTGACCAGCCCCATCTTCCCTCCCACCCCCTGTTTCTGAGGCTGTTTCAAGCATGTTGGAACAGATGCGCTGCTGGGGAAGAGGTGCATGTCCCCCTGCAGATATTTTTTTTAAAAATTCTGGTTGGGGGGGCACAGAAATATGCAGGCCATAGAAATTTTGTGCCCCCCGTGCTATTCACAACTTCACACAATGCACAGTCAACCTGTGGAACTCATTGCCGTGGGATGTTGTGAAGGCCAAAAGTATAGTTGGGTTAAAAAAAATTAGATAAGTTCATAGAGGATAGAATAGTGGGACATGGCCAGGAAGACATTTCCAAAGTGAGATGTCTGGTAAATGCAGAAGATTTTAGAAGTGCATATAAAAATAAAATAAAGGAGGACTGATCGTATTTGTAATCCATGGACAAGGATAGGCCAGCTACTCTCCTCTGAGATGCCATTACGCATTACCATACAATGACCCAAGAATGAGACAGACTTTGGTCTTTCCTTGCTGTGACATTAGGGTTTAGAGCATGCTTTGGTGCCTCATGTTGTTTTGTGTAGCAACACATAGCTAATTTAGGAATCTGGTTAGGTTTGGAGGAATCAAAAGACATAGGAAAGAGGAGGATAGAAGTAGTAATCCTCAGGGTTCTGAGAGGTCCTTTGAGGAATAATGGTGAATATGGCATACTTTTATATTAATGTTCCCATGATGCCCCTTCTTGCAAAAAAATACATTATATTTTCAACAATTAATATGCGGTGCATCTTCCATGCGTCAGAGAAGGAGAACTATTCCCTAAGATTGTACTTTTCTTTTAATTAAGTGCATGCAATTGTGGCCAATACAATCTATGTGGCTACTTGATAATGAAGTCTTCTGCATGTATCTAATAAATATTATTTATTGATTTTGATACACACTTTAACAAGTCTATTCTTCAGACCTGTCATTGCAACAGTAGCTGAACTGTGTTTGTGAGCCTTCTTTTTACACAGCTGTTTTCATCTAGTTCACAATCCAAAAATGTGAAATACTACAATGACTATTTAATATGAAACCATAGAAAATCCAATGCATATTGGTAAATACAATCTAAGCTAATACAAGTCAGATGAGAAGGAAAGATTCCTTTTGAAAATATATTGACTGTGTATGTGCATATGCATAAAGATAATCTTTCCTAGAAATGGATCCAACTTGGATTCTGTGCCAGAATTGACTTCAAAGTAGAAATACCAGTCTGTGGCGGGAATGCACAGTATCATCCTAACTCCATCCTCCCTTTTCTCTCAGCAACATATATGTTAATATCTGTTGCAAGCAGGTTTTGATCTTATTGTAGTTTTTTGGCATGTGCATTCATGACACTAACATACTGCAGATGTTCAAAAAATTGTGTGCCTCCATCCTGGTACTTACAAATGCAGAATTAAAGATCTTTTAACAAATCGATGGCCATACAGAACTTCACAGGCATCCCTCTATTGCATGCTTTGACCACATAGTGCTTCATGGTTATAAGTGGAGATGATTCTTCTGATCCAAAAGTACAGAGCCCTACCACTGAAATTAAGACATATGATACATATTTGCTCACATCTGAAAATAGACTATTAAACTAAAGCCCATTAAAGTTAATTGGGACTCTTTCCCATTGGGAATTGAATCAGGCCTATAGAGAGTGGCCAGTACATGGTGGCTCTAATCCTGGTATCTGATCCAAGCTATCTGATCCATGTAGGCAGATACCGATGTCTCTGTGAAATCCTCTTGAAGATAATGGGGCGCTCTGCTTGGTTGCAGGTAGGCCAGATTGTAAGGACTGAGATTTGCCTAGTTAGTGTGGTCAGTATGTTATAGAAGTGAATTTTGCAAAAATCACACCCTATCGGCAAAATTTGCAAAATGTTTATGCAAGTCACTAAAACTATTGCCTTTTTCTGTGATAGCTTTTGATTTGGACACAATTAATTGGTTGTACTTGTTTATGCATTGCTAGTTGTGCGAACAATTTAAATCACATGCCTTTCCAAAGAATTGTTGTATGAGGCGGTAAAGAGACAACAAAGAATTACTGAATCTCTAAGGTGCTTCAAGACAATCCTCCTTCATGTTCTATTAAAAAGTCATATGATTATGTACAAATGCTGTTTCAATTACTACTATCCAAATGGGTTTTTCCAAACATACAGTGAAAGAGCATGATAAAAGGTTGCTTAGAGTAATGAAAAATATTTTTGTGAAATAATTTGTTCATACTGTACATTATGCCATATATTTCCTGTTCTGTTAATAGAAGTATACAATATTTTTCCATATGTTAAAAATTAAAAATCACTCTGGGTTTTTAAATACTAATTTTAACTTTTTGAAATTGTTTTAATGAGCATTAGTGCCAGCAAAAAGTGCAGGACTGACAACAATGGAGCCTGAAATCCTCAGGTGAAATTCAATTTCTGCAGCGGCCCAGTGTAAGATCTGTATACCACTCAGGGTCAGCTCCAGGCACCAGCCGAGCAAGCTTGTGCTTGGGGCGGCAGGTTCTAAGGGGCGGCATTCCGTCCAATCCTAGGGTGGCACAGCCGCCCTTTCTTTTTTTTTGGTTCGCAGGCTCCAGCCGCCCTGTAGGGGGTGGCGGTGCAGAGGAGGGGAGCGCCCTGCTGGGAGCAGGCTGCGCGGTCCATCTGCCCCAGCCGGTACCAGGTCTGCAGCAAGCCCGGCAGCCCGAGTCCTTCTCTCCCTGCCAACCTTCAATTCACCTGCAGGTGGGAGCGGCGTGGAGCCCTCCTGGCAGGCGGCACGGCAGGAGGGGCCGAGTGGCGAGCGCCCAGGCTGAAGGAAGCCCTGGCCGCCCCTCTTCTCTCTCTCCCCCATGCTCCCTCTCCCTCCCCCTCGCTAGCTGGGGTGCACACTCCACTGCCCGGGGCACGTCTGCAGCGCAGGGAGTCCTGCTAGCCAGCGCGGCTGGGGGAGGCAGCCACGAGCTGCCAAGTAAGTGGCACCAAAAGTTTACACCCTGGCTCCGGCCTCCCTGAATGTGGTTTTTTTTTTTTTGCTTCGCTGCTCCGGCTGCCCCGCTCGTTTTTTGTTTTTTTTGCTTGGGGCAGCAAAAAAGCCAGAGCCGGCCCTGATACCACTGAAGCTTTATTTGGAGACTTTACTAGGAGTTAGTGATATATAGAGCTGTGTGAGCCCACCCCTGCCTGTGTCACATCACATAGAGGTACTGCCCCCACCTCTGCCCCCACTGGCATCATCTTGTATGCAGTCTCCTCTTCTCGTTTTCACTGGACAAAAGCCACTTCTGGTGCTAAGACCCTACTGGACAGGACGAGTGCTCTGTAAAACTAGGATTGTTGGCTTTAAGACAGACAATGGTCTCCCTAGGTATGTCTCAGATTGTGCCTCCCAGTAACCTGATTCTGATGCCTGACCTCCGCTCCGACCACTAGGTCAGATAGCCTACATCCTAGTCATGACAGTGTTGTTATATCTATTCTATAGATAGTTAAAGGGAAGAACTGGGAGGTTTAAACTGAAGAACTGTTAGGGTAAGGCCTAAACATAAATAAGTGAGACCATAAGTTCATGAGCAAAAATTCATAGGAATTTGCTTAACTACATTGGTGTCCATATTTACTGAAACTGTGCATGTAAATCAGTTGCTGTCCTAACTAGTTCCTTGCTCCGTAGATGCAAATGTGGTGGTTGCCTTTGGCAATGTAACTCTGCATAAATTTTTGCTTATGGACCTTAGAGCTCTGTCAAATGTCACACAATGAGTCATTGAAAGAGCTGGACACAGTCATGAAGTCCTGAATATGATTCCCCTATTCTGACCACTAGACAACACACTTAACCAGAACCCTGCATTAAAATTATGGGCTGATGTTCCCACTAACTAAACTTCAAAAATACTTTTAGAAACCCTTGGAGGAATTTATTGTGGCATCTCTGATGTTTGCAAACAATAAAGCTTCTGGTATCCGTGGTGATGGTATGTATTTGCCTGCTCTGCAGGGGTAGCGAGACTTAGTTGGCTAATGTTTACAATCCCAGTTGGTTAAGGAGTCTCATCAGCCCATTGCAGGTACAGACTATGTGTTAACTCAAATGTGAGTCTGGCCTGACTAATAGTGCTTATGCCTCGGCCAACCTATATTGCCCCAAATGTGTAACTTTCTTGATAGACCTTTCTATGTAAAAGTTATACCATTACTAAGGAGTTACCATGGACTTGCTGTGTAACCGTGGGCAAACCTTTAAATTTTTTTTTTACCTTGGTTTCTTCATTTGTAAAATAGAGACAGTAATACCATCCTCTTTAAAGTATATTGAAATCTCTGCAAGAAAAGTGTTATATAAGTGCTGCCTTATTATTTGTTAAAAATATTGATGAAAATGGCCAGTGATGTTATGCAAAAATATATCAAAGAGGGCTTCATTGCAGTGTTTAATTTTATAAACCTATAGGATCAGTTGGTACTTTGGATGGGTATAATCCTAAATCATTACCCTATAAGCTGTACTCCGATTCAGAAGATAGAAACTGTCATGTATTTATTTTGCAATAACATAGGACTTGTCTTTACTACTGCACTAAATCAGCACTGCTGCAGCACGTCTGGTGAAGACCCATTGCATCGACAGCAGAGCACTCTCCTGTCAAGATAATTACTCCACGTCAATGAGAGGTGGAAGCTATGTTGGCCGGAGATCTTCTCCCGCCAACATAGTGTGGTGTAGACACCACTTTAAGTCAATGTAAGTTACATTGGTCAGGGTGGTGGCTTTTTCACATCCCTGAGGGACGTAACTTACATCGACTTAAACAGTCATGTAGACAAGCCCATAGTAAACACATTGGCACTATATAACAGTTGCCATGTAGTTAACTGATTGAATGACCACATACTATGAATATATACGGGGACCTGTATTTGCTTCAATGGGGGTTTACATGTTATTTCTGCCCTGTAACAATATGTAGTGAACTACTTCTCTTTTCTAGAAAAAAGAAGTATAGACTGGTCCTGATAAGTGTTAAGGAAAGATAGGATGTAGGTCATCAAATGGAATGCAGATATAAATCCCTCAAGGAAGAAGAATGTGAAATTTACAGGAAAAAAATTCATCCTGTAAATTGACTCTTTTCACATCATCTTAAACTAAGTGTGGAGGGATCTCCGTGACTAAACTAGGAAAAGTTATGTCGTTAATCATGCAGTCATCATAACCTTATTTCCACTATGTTTAGTTGCTTATCCCACACACAAATGCATAATTTGTATTAGCATTGTGCTAATATTTTACATATTTTTTCCCTCAACCAATACAATAAAATAATATGCTATACACTCTGGGTCTTATTTGGCAGCCTTTCCCATTGAAGCAAATACAGGTCCCCCGTATATATAAGTATGCCATATATGGCCGCCTTTACTCTCTGAAGGTGAAGGAAAGGGAGAGTATACATATTGATGTATCACTGTGTGTTACCTGTAAATTACGTCTCTTCTTGACAAGTTCTTATATGTGTTTAAAAAAAAAAATTAAGCTGTGGGAAATAGTGGGACTGTGAGAATGCTGCTATCAGTTGCCCATGCTGATTAGGTAGCCTGTGACCATCCAAGCATGAACTTGGAGTCCTAGATTAGTTTTTTTTTAAATCTTGTCCTGATTGAACTAACCTCGTTATCTCCATACTGATTTATACCTGCCTCTGGAGATTTCCATTACTTGCATCTGAAGAAGTGAGGTTCTTACCCACGAAAGCTTATGCTCCCAATACTTCTGTTAGTCTTAAAGGTGCCACAGGACCCTCTGTTGCTTTTTGCTGTTGCTGTTTGTTTCACTGTTACTTTTAATGTCAGCAATAATATATGTATATTTCCAGCACAAGTGCAGATTTTACCCCACCCTCTCCCAAGGGATGATGTCCTCACACCTGTGTGCTACACATTTATTCACTGTGTGACCCTTAACAGTCTCTAGCTTGGCTTTAATTGCAGAGTGACTCTCTTAGCAGTATGCATCCTGGTCTTTGTAACTTGACTCTTGAAGTCCACTTTCACCTTAATACTCAAACTGCCTAACCCTAACTGTTCAGTGTAATTGGTGGTTGCCAGCAAGGAGACTAGCCATCTGTTAGAAGGACATGTATTAAAACTCCAATGGTACACGGTTGGCACTGATTGTAAAGACAGATGCAGTTAAGGCAATTGTAACACAGGCTGCAGCAATGGAGGCAATAAGCTGCTAATCCAATAGTGGGTGGTGGTGATGAAACAAATGCAACATTACTGTAGAAGGCATTAGCGAGAATCATCAGCAATTACTCCTGAAAGAGTCTTCTCCTGATAATCCATCAACTGCTGCTGATTCTCCCCTAAAAGTGCATGAAGGCATGTGAGGCTGTGTTGTAAAAGGGGCACATTCATTACTTGCCAAAATGAATGGTAGTGATAGTCTGCTGGCTTTAGTGGGGAAATCAGACTAGGGCATTGTTGAGCAGCTTCATTGATTCTGATCAGTCTCTTCCCCTAGAGAACCCATTATAACACTATGGGTATCATCAGCACCACAGATGCAGATTGGCTCCACTATGGCTGCTGATGATTTCATTTAAAATATTATATTTCAAGTCTGTATTTAATTTTGTCACCCAGGATTAAATGTATCCCTGTAGAGAGGGTTGCTAGAAAGCCTATGAGCTGCCTAAATGCTGCTTACACCCTGCTGGTCCTTTGCTCCCCCATCCCTAAATAGTCAAGGGGTGTTATCCAGAACTCATTGGTCTTTTAGTCTTCAAGGATTTTTAATAGTTTTTTTCTTAAGTCTCCCTTCTTGTGGATTCCCACTCAGTGAGTTTCATGCTGACATCTGGGCTGGAATAAACACACAAAACACACAGCTGAAGTGACTAAGTTTTGCCTGGTTTGGAGTTGAAGCCATTGAAACTACAAAGTTTCTCATAGTTTCCACTCAGAGTAATAAATTGGCACCTCTTGCTCATAACTCAGCCCAGGTTTGTGAGCCTTGGTGAAACTTTTTGGTAAATCTGGCTTAGGTTTTAGGTTTGTAACAACACTCAAAAGCATGTAAAACTGGCACCCGCTGCATTTGAGATTTGGACAGTTACATTTTAAAACAAATTGAAATAAATGAATATGTGGGTTTATTTTCTGTTTGTAACCTAAATACTCTCTTTAATACTACTTTTTCATCTAGCCATGCATGTCTCCTGCCAAGGCTTGGGGTTGGGCAATTGGGAGGGGAGGTGTCTACAAGAAGACCTCTCTAGTTTAAGAAGTATGTAATATGAAACATTTTGAGAACCAGTCTAGATAAAAGGGATTCTATAAATAGATAACCACTATTTATACTTTTGAGCTGCATCTGCTGCTTTGTTACTCTTTTCACGCAGATTTCAGAATCATCAATAGTATTAAAAAAGAGGCAATGGGGGAAAAAATTCTGGTCAGTCCTTTCTTAGTGGTGTTTTCCATCATAAGAATGTGTCTGAAGCGTGTATAGACCAATTTTTTATCAAGGTTTTCTGTAAATGGCTGTAAACTTGAACATCATAAAAGTCAAGCTGATGTTTCAATATTATTATTATTATTATTTTATTTTTAACAGAACCACCCAAAGTTGTCATATCACCTAAGAATCAGTCTTTTACAGAAGGCTCTGAGGTGTCTATAATGTGTTCTGCGACAGGTTATCCAAAGCCAAAGATAGTCTGGACACACAATGACATGTTTATCATGGGATCAGACAGGTATGGTAATGGGCTTGTTGCCTTTCCCTCTTTTCTATTTGAAGAGGATAGTGTTCAGGAATTATGAAATGTTCTGAATGAAAATTTCCTACCAACCTCAAAGGCCTGTGAGACTTGTAAATAGTGCTTGAGGGGAAAAAAAGGAAGCTGAGTAAACTCCAAAATCTGGCCCTTTAATCTCAGTTTTCTCATATGTAAAATGGTGATATTATGATTACCCCATTTCACAAGGATATTGCAAGACTTAATTTGATGATGCTTCCAAAGCACTTTGAGATGCTCTGATGGAAGTTACTATTTATACAAAATACATGCATGTATGAAAACCATCTACACACGATGTTGCCACTACATGAGATTGTTTTCGCAATGACTACTGAATTTTGTTCATACTTTTTTTTCCTCCCCAGATATAGGTTGACCCCAGAAGGCACTTTGATAATTAAAAATGCCGTTCCAAAAGACGCAGGATTTTATGGTTGTTTGGCCAGTAACTCAGCTGGGACAGAGAGACAGACTTCTACCCTCACATACATTGGCAAGTATAGAAAGAAACAATTAAGTGAAATTAAAAAACAAACAGATGATCTGAGGGGGAAAGTTGAAGAATATTGATAGAGCCGTTCAGAACATTTCTAATGAAATAAATTTTCAAATAAAAATTAAAAAATCCTGAAAATTTTAACAAATTTTCCCTCTGTTTTCTAACAAACTGTAAATATTGATAATGTTAAAGGTGGTGGTTGTTACTGTTTCTTCATTTATGGCTCTCATGTTTCTGTTTATTTTAGTTTTAATTTTACAATAAGAAATAGTGTGTTTAAAAAATTAGATCCGCAATGAGCAGTGCTACCTGCCAGTGAACATAGGAGGCAAATGGGCCTCAACTGACTTCTCTCTTTTTCCTTATCCCTCCCACTGGATAACTTTAATCTAGTCTTCTCCCATCACCCTTCATATTAGACCAGCTCTCTGGTGCATGTATTACTCCTGGGGGAATTCTGCTCCACTGCGCATGCGTAGAATTTATGTCCCCTGCATATTTCTTTGCTTTCCTGCAGAAAAATGATTTCCTCGAGTGATTGGTTGTGTGCATCGTGTGCACGGATGTTCGAAACTTTTTCCCTTAGCAGCTCCTGTTGGGACGGCAGGGGAGCCCCCTAGAGTGGCACTCTTATGCTGGTGTATATAGTACCCTGCTGGCCCGAACCCCCTTCAGTTCCTTCTTACCGTCCGTGATGGCGTTGGAACGTTTTCTCTCTCTTGCGAGTGATCCTTAGCTTTTCAGTCTTCTAGTTAGAATTGTTCTTAGATAGTTAAATACAGTTGTATTCAGGTGTCTAGAAGCTAGTTCCAGCACCAGCCTTGGGCTGCAGGGCATGCCGCAAACCCAGGGTTTCAAAGCTTGTGCCTCGTGCCTAATAGCGATCCTCACGACTCCTGTCTCCGGTGTCTGGGAGAGGCACATCAGGCTGAGCGCTGCAAAATTTGCAAGGCCTTCAAACCATGCACTAAGAAAGAAAGAGACTTTTGTCTTAAGCACTTGCTCATGGAGGCTGCGCTACAAGCACCAGCCCCAGACCGCCCGGCAATGGGCCCGGGTTCTCCGTGCAAAGTGCCCCGGCATTGGTGCGTGATCAGGCACCACCCAGGCACCGTAAATCGCCGGCACCGAGGTGGGCCACCCAACCTCGGCACCGATCGACCTCTCTGGAACCGACTAAGCTTCATAAGAAGGGGGAAAGAGGGCACTCTCCCCAAAGAGCTGCCAAGATGCTTAGAGAGGCTTCTGACGTGCAAAGACAGGTTGCGGGCCCGAGCCAAGAACTGGCACCGTTGACTCCGGTGCCACAGGCCCTGTTGAGTCCGGTACCCAGCGAATTCAGTGCTGATGAGTGTCTGAAGAAGGTCCTGGAACACCCCTCCACACCCGACACATTTGAGGCAGGGAAGGACCTCATCGAGCTGTCGGTGCCAAATCCCCTGCCATGCAGGGAGAAGCCTCCGGCACCACCCAGCAGGGTGCTGTCCAGAGGGAAACCAGCAATGGTGCGCCGCTCAAGGTCACCGACTCGGCACCTTTCCTGTTCGAGCTCAGTACAACATGAGCTTTCGGCACCGGAGGCAGACGTACCCGCGACACCTGCGTCAGCGTTTAGATGCCGTTCCATGATGCCATCGATCGCCCGGCAGTGGAGCGTGGCACCAGCAACCTTCCCAGCACCGTGTGAGGGGCATCAGTTCCAGTCCCAAGACTCCCTGTACCGTTTGTTGTCCCGATCATCCAGGCACCGGTCCCCGGCCTGTACCTCACAGCACCCTACAGCTGCTCAAGGATCGGCACCTCCTTGGTCCTCTCTGTCGGTATCCTCCAGCTTCGAAGCTGACTCCAGTCGTTCCAGCTACAGCAAGCACCGGACCATGGCCAGCAGAGACTCACACTCAGCTTGGCAGCCACAGTGGCCACCTCCGGAACAGTGGCCCTTCTGGACCCCATGGGCCTACCATCAACAACAGTGCACTATCTCCAGAGCCTCTAGGTCCAGGCACTCTACGCGATGCCATTCCAGGTCACCATATAGGCATGCTTCAATGGCGAGAGGGGCCACACTCTCTACGCCGCCCTCGGATCCCCAAGAGCAGCTGACAGTGGCAGGCACAGTGCCCGTGGTGTTACCAAGTCAGACGATGCCTCAGGAGATGGCAGCCCCATCAGGCCCCAACGTGGCCCAGGCCTATGGGGACTTGCAGGAGGGTCAGCCCGAGGGCAACCAAAAGCAGCTCACGTCCTCTTCTTCCCCAGATGAAGCAGTGGCGGGTACATCAGTCTCAGGACCACCACCGATCGACATAGGGTTCACCAAGAGCTTCTCCACAGGATTGCCCTCAACATGGGCCTCCAGGCGGAGGAAATGGTCTAGCAGGAGGATCCGATGGTGGACATCCTGGCTCCTGAAGGTCCCTCCAGAGTTGTGCTCCCTCTGATAAAGACCATACAAAGCAATTATAATACTATATGGCAAACCCCAGCCTCCATCACGCCAACGGCCAGGAGGGTGGAAAGAAAATACTTCGCCCCATCCAAGGGCTACGAGTTCCTGTTCTGCCACCCAACTCCCGGCTCTCTGTCGTTTCAGCAGTTAACGAAAAGGAACGCCAGGGTCAGCAAGCTTCGGCCCAGTTCTCCTCCTTCCCTTCCCCCCACCCACCTTCCCCGTCCCTCGTCAGGGACCCCTCTCATGAGCAGCTCCTTATGCAGGAGGTCCGTTCACTCCTCATAGTGAGGGGCGGTGGAGGAGGTTCCGCAGAAGCTAAGGGGAAAGGGGTTTTACTCCTGTTACTTCCTAATCCCCAAGTCAAAAGGGGGTCTTCGACCCATTTTAGACCTTCGTGGACTCAACAAATTCATAGTCAAACTCTGGTTCTGCATGGCCTCCCTAAGCACTATCATCCCATCACTGGATCCGGGAGATTGGTACGCTGACCTTGACATGAAGGATGCTTATTTCCACATCACCATCCATCCGGCACACCGACGCTTCCTCCGGTTTGTAATAAACCAAAAACGCTACTAGTTCACGGTACTCCCATTCAGCCTGTCCACAGCCCTGGCATGTTCACAAAGCGCATGGTGGTGGTGGGGGCCTTCCTGCGAAAAAGGCAAGTTCAAGTGTACCCCATACCTTGACAACTGGTTACTGTCAGGTCAATCCAAGGATGAGGTCCAGTCCCAAGTGACAATTGTCAGGGACACCTTTCACAGGCTGGGGCTCCTCCTCAACATACCTAAGTCCTCACTTCAATACCTCACCACGACAGTCAGGTGTTGCCTGCAGCTAATCGGACATATGGCAGCCTGCATATATATGGTCAAGCATGCCCGACTGAGACTAAGGCCCATACAAGCATGGCTTGCACTATGTTACTGCCCATCCCGAGACCACCTGGACCTTGTGGTAATGATTCTAGGACAGGTCCAAGAATCCCTGCGTTGGTGGCTGGACTGACCAGTAGTCTGTGCAGGGGTCTCCTTCGCCAAGCCCTACCCTTCTCAGATGCTAGTAACAGATGCATCAGGTCTGGGCTGGGGCACACACTTAGGGGATCTGAGGACACAAGGTCTGTGGTCGAGGGATGAGATACCTCTCCATATCAACCTGAAGGAGCTCAGAGCAGTTTGTCTGGCCTGCCAAACCTTTCACGCCACTTTGCAAGGTCACAGCGTGACAGTCCTGACAGATAACATCACTGCCATGTTCTACATAAACAAACAGGGTGGAGCCCGCTCCTCACCCCTCTGCCACAAGGCTCTTCTCCTCTGGGACTTCAGTATAGCCCGGTCCATTCAGCTGGAAGCATCCTACCTCCCCGGGGTATGGAATGAACTGGCGGATTGCCTCAGCAGGTCCTACTACGTTCATGAGTGGTCGATCAGATCGGACATCATACAGTCTATTTTCCAATGGTGGAGCTATCCCCAAATAGACCTCTTTGCCACCAAGAGCAACACACAGTGCCCTCAGTTCTGCTCATTTCAAAACCACAGTCCGGGTTCGATTTCTGACGCATTCCTAATTCTGTGGGGCGAGGGGTTGAAGTATGCCTTCCTTCCAATCCTGCTGGTCCACAGGGTTCTACTCAAAATTCGCAGGTACAGGGTGACAGTAATCATTATTGCCCTGGCTTGGCCGCGGCAGCATTGGTACACGATCCTCCTAGAGCTGTCCGTAGACGCCCCGATAGCCCTGCCCCTCTACCCAGATCTGATCACACAGGACCACAGGCACCTTCTCCACCCGAACCTACAGACTCTGCACCTCATGGCTTGGAAACTCCGTAGCTAAATCCCATGGAGAGCCAGTGCTTTCAGCCAGTGAGACAGATTCTCCTCAGTAGTAGGAAACCTTCCACCAGGGCAACCTACATGGCAAAGTGGAAAAGGTTTTTCTGCTGGTGTGAACCCAAGCATCTCCAACCGCTCCAGGTTCCTATCCTGATTATTTTGGACTACCTCCTACAACTCAAGCAACAAGGCCTTTCTCTTTTGTCCATCAGAGTGCACCTGTTGGCTATCTCAACATTCCATCCAGGGGAATCTGGGTGCTCGGTGTTCTCAAATCCCATGGTGGGGTGCTTCCTTAAGGGACTGGAGAGGGTGTTCCAATATTCTCGTCCACCAGTCCCAACCTGGAACCTGAACCTGGTCCTCTACAAACTCATGAGCCTCTCCAAACTTCGAGCCCCTAGCCACTTGTTCCCTCCTCTACCTTTCATGGAAAGTAACATTCCTGGTGGCCATTACATCGGCAAGGAGGGTGTCTGAGCTGAGAGCTCTCACCTCTGAACCCCTTTACAGGTGTTTCATAAGGACAAGCTACAGCTTAGAATGAACCCTAAATTCCTCCCCAAGGTGGTCTCCCAATTCCACATGGGCCAGGACATTCGCCTACTGGTGTTCTTTCCAAAGCCCCACATGAGCCCGCAGTACCGCAGCTTACACACACTGGATGTTCGAAGAGCCTTAGCATTCTACATAGAGCGCATGAGGCCTTTCTGCAAATCAACCCAATTGTTCGTGGCCATAGCCGATAGAATGAAGGGCCTTCCAGTTTCTGCGCGACGCATATCGTCCTGGATCACAGACTGCATTCGCATGTGCTATGAGCTGGCCAAGGTCCCAGCCCCACCAATCATGGCCCATTCGACCAGTCTTTCTGGCGCAGGTCCCCATCCAGGAGATTTGTAAGGCAGCTACCTGGTCTTCAGTCCACACGTTTACAGCCCACTATGCTGTCAACCAACAGGCTAGAGATGATGCAGCGGTTGGCAGGGCTGTCCTCCAATCAATCATTCTGTGACTCCTACCCACCTCCGATGGTAAGCTTGGAAGTCACCTAATTGGAACAGACGTGAACAATCATTCAAAGAAGAAAAGACGGTTACTTACCTCTCGTAACTGTTGTTCTTCGAGATGTGTTGTTCACATCCATTACAATACCCACCCTCCTACCCCTCTGTCGGAGTCAATGGCAAGAAGGAACCAAAGGGGGGTTGGGCTGGCAGGGTACTATATACTCTGCTGTAAGGGCACCACTGTAGCTCTCCTGCCGTCCTGATAGGAGCTGCTAAGGGAAAAAGTTTGCACACCTAATTGTAATGGACGTGAACAACACATCTCGAAGAACAACAGTTACGAGAGGTAAGTAACCATCTTTTTCTGATGGGGAAGCAAAGGGAAGCTACACAAGCGGTCATGTGATCCTTCCTAGCAATATGTTTCAGGTGCCCAGGGCAGCCGGCAGAGAGGTAAATCATTATGGGGCAGAGGGGAAGGCCTAGCTGATGGCTCCTACCCTGAATCAGGCTCAGCTGCTAGTCTCGGCTGGGCTGGGAAGGAGGGGACTTTCTCTTCCCCTGCATGACATCTGGGGCTGGGTTAGACCCACCCCAGATTTCTCCCTCAGCTGTAAACTACCTTCCCTCAGGTTTCCTGCACCCATCGCTCCTCAGCTGCAGGGGGAGGGATCATTGTACGGGGAGCTGCTCCCCCACCTGCCCAACCTGTGCATCTAGACCCTCCCATAGAGCCTCCCCCCAGATCCAGAACCCCCCCGATGAGCCCCACTCCCCCTGTACCTGGACCCAGTGATGAGCTCCCAAATCTTAAGAACCGGTTCCCTACCAGGCCCTCTCGGCGGCACTTCAGCGGTGGGGGTCTTCACCGCCGAAGTGCCGCTGAAGATCCGGTAGGGAACCGGGAGGTGAGTATGGGCCCAGAGCCCTGGGGGTAGCGGGGGGCTGTGGAGGCTATTTAAAGGGCCGGGGCTCCAGCTGCCTGTGCCACCCTGGTCCTTTAAATAGCCGCGGGAGCCCTGCCGCTTCCCCAGGGCTCAGGCACTATTTAAAGGACCAGGGTGGCAGAGGCAGCTGGAGCCCTGGCCCTTTAAATAGCTCCTCAGAGCCCTGGGGTAGCGGGGGACTCCAGGGGCTATTTAAAGGGCCGGGGCTCCAGCTGCCGCTGCCACCCTGGTCCTTTAAATAGCCATGGGATCCCTGCCGCTTCCCCAGGGCTCAGGAGGCTCTCTGAGAGGGGGGGGAAGCAGGGGAGGAGCCGGGGGAGCCTCGGCCTCCCCAGCTGGGAGCTCAGGTGGGCCAGACAGGACAGTCCCGTGGGCCGGATGTGGCCCGCGGACTGGAGTTTGCCCACCCGCCTGCCCCTTTAGGAACCGGTTCTAGACCGGCTTCTAAATTTAGCAACCAGTTCTTGCGAATTGGTGCGAACCGGCTCCAGCTCACCACTGCCTGGACCACCCCAATGAGCCACCCACACCTGGATCCCCATCCCACTGAGCCCCACTCCCCCATCATCTGGACACCCCCTCTGCCAGCTTTATCCCTCCCACACCCAGATTCTCCCCCCCCCCGCAGCCCCAACCACTTTCACCTGGATCCCCCTGCAGCATCCCATTACCGTTGCACCCAGAACCACCCAATAAGCCCCTGTGCAGCCAGATCCCTCTATACCTGGATCCCCCACTGAGCCACCCCCACCCAGATTGCCTCACACAGAACCCTCTCAATCCACACCTGGATCACCCCACACTATGCCCCTCTACACTTGGACCCTGGCTGGTTGAGCCTGCCTGCATCTGGCACAGAGGGGCAGGGCCCTGGGGTGTTTCTGGGGCAAGCCCGGCCCTTGCACTGTGTCAGGGTTGGATGCAGCCTCACTGCTGAGTCTGTGTCCCAAAGGGAGCTGCAGAGTCCACCTCTGTGCAGCCAGTGGCCTGTGCTCCCCAATGCCATGCTGGAGCCTCCACATTTATTTGACAAATAAAATTGAGAGAATTTTTAATTTTTTAGTGCAGAATTTTTAATTTTTTTGGCACAGAATGCCCTCAGGAGTAATAATAAATGTGTCTGTAGCGCAGCGAGCCCAGTATGTCTCTGAGCACTACAGCATTGCACCTATTTAATATTGGGAAGTAGACACCGAGAGAGAGTCTCTGAATCTTTCCAGATCCTCTGGATATTCAAATCCTCTCACTTCTTATTTCTCACTCCTTATTCCACTCACCTTTCAGTTATCCCGCCACTCCAGTTTCTTTATTCTCCCCATTTCCCTCAATATTTTGCAGCTCACCTAAGATTCTCAAGCTTGACCAGCTTTAGTTAAAATATTCTGTCTAATGTCCATGTAACAAGAGGAAACTGGAGACCATCCTAACTTAAGTAACAAATATTTAAACATTCTTTGTTTACTTGAAAACAATTCTAATCTTTTTCTTTTTTTCCAGAGGGCCCAAAGTTGACTGTAGTTCACAGTGAAATTCTGGTTGCCCTTGGAGACACGACTGTAATGGAATGTAAAACCACTGGGATCCCACCTCCTCAAGTTAAATGGTTTAAAGGTGCATTTTTTCCATCCATCTGGATCTATTTTGCTTGGTTTGGTTTATTTACTGAACAATGGTATCTTATTCAATTACTTCGGTTTGTGACTTAATAGTGCTAAAAGCTGGTTTACTATCGAAATGGTGACTAAACCATGAGGTTCTAATTTTGGAGATACAGCACTAGACCTCTAAGGTCTGATACATTACACTTTGTTTTACTGTTTTAACTCCATGGACTTTGTGAAGTTACACTAATGTAAAACGAGTGTAACAGAGTGATGAGTCGAATCTTGTATCTTCTAAATAATGGCCTTCTTACTTTGTAGAATGTTTAGATATATGTGACTAAAATCTCAAATGCATTTTTCTATGCTTGGTAATTGAATCTCCAACCCCCTCAAAAAGCCCAAGGAGCCCTTTACTTCTCCTACCATCAAGATTTTAGAGACCCCCACTTTTGGAGTGGAAGGGCACTCAGAGAGTCATCATAGAGCTACATGAGGTTCTCCCTCACCCTCAGAAACTGAATTATGAACTCCAAGAAAAAAGGGTTTATTGTTCCATGCACAAAGGTGTAAACTATTGAAACAGGCTGAATACTAGAAAAGACTTCAATTAAACATCCTGTGTTTTCTGGAATCCCAATAGCCCTGGTACATAAGAATTGCCCTAAAAGATCAGGCAGATGCATCCTCTGGTACATGTTTCTGTCTCTGATAGTGGTTGGTACCAGATGCTTCAGCAGAAGATGCAAAAAACTCCTAGTGAACTATTCTGCCCATAAGGAAAGTCTCTTCCTTACCCCCATCAGTTAGAGGCTGGCTTATTCACTGAAGAAAGAGGCTTTATAGCTCTTCTTAAAAAAGTGATTTTATCCAGTCTAATGTAATGGCGGACGTTCTCATTCTCTGTTGAATGGAAGCCAATGTATTTATCTGGGAGTGCATAATTAAATACAATCAAACAATGATGTAATCTCAAATTGGGAATGAAAAGGATATTTCTTTCATTGGAAACAGTTTTGGAAATACTCTGTTATTTCATGTTATCTTTTTTATGTGGACCTAGGTGACCTAGAGTTGAGGGCATCGATGTTTCTTATCATTGACTCTAATCGGGGTCTTTTGAAGATCCAGGAAACGCAGGATCTGGATGCTGGTGATTATACTTGTGTGGCCAGCAATGATGCAGGAAGAGCATCTGGCAAGATAACTTTAGATGTTGGTTGTAAGTATCCTGTATTTAAGTGCATTAACTGCCCGTGATTTAAATGTTTCCATTTCCTGACATTGGAAAGACTCACAATTAGAGACCTAGGCTTCACATTAACAACTTAACCTGTGCTTATTAGTGAAGGGTTGTGCAGATCACTTAACCTTTCACTCTGTCAATATCACCAAACTCCATTCCTCTTTCATCTCCTTTCAAAAATGTCTCTGTGCCTTCTTCCATTCAGCTCTGTATACTTGGAATACTTTCCAGTGTAGTTCATCAAGCCAGCTCCCTTGCCTCATTCAAATCCTTCCTACAACTTTCCCTCCTCCTCACTTCTTTTTGCAAAGCTCATGAAAAGTGAAGGGAGGGGAGAAACATTCCCCCCCCCACTTTTTTTAAAGCAGTGCAAGCATGAAGATGTGCACATGCACTGACCTGAATAACCACACAACATTATTGCCACTCTTGCCCTTCCTCTCCTCTTTCCCCAACCCTTTTTGGTCTGACAATGACACTGACTTGTTGTACTGTGTTGAATATTGGCTCCAGTTCTGTAAGTTACTCTGTGGAGGCAGATCTTTGTGTCCATATGGAGTCCTGCTTTTGTCAGAGAGGGTCTTTGCTAGTGTAGAGGTCATCCCATGCAGTGTAACTTACAGGGCCAAGGTCTTAGTCTGTAAGCTCATTTGCACAGAATTGGGTATATTCTTATTTCAGTGAGGTGCCTAGAATATTGTTGAATACCCCCAAAATAAATAAATGATGATGCAAGACTGCAGTTGCAAGGTTTTGCTAAATTTAGAACCTATTTGGATATTAGGTGCTGTATGATGGGACATATAATTGAAATTGTAGTTTAACCTAAACTGCAAAGGAAATATTAATGCCATGTTATTTCTCTGTTTTATGTCCTGTGTATTCCATCTCTTCCAGCTCTCCCAGTTTTCACACAGGAACCTAGTGATGAATCTGTGGATATTGGATCAAACGTGACATTGCCTTGCTATGTTCAGGGTTACCCAGAACCAAAGGTTAAATGGAGACGGTTGGATGGCGCCCCTCTTTTCTCCAGACCCTTTGCAGTTAGTTCCATCAGTCAGCTCAGAACGGGTGCCCTGTCTATTAACAGTAGGTAGACAAAAATCTATAAAGACAAGATCATAACATCTATACTGTATAAAATGTATTTATCAAAGTTACTGTAATACTGTAGTATTCATTTTGCCTTTAACAATGTCAGTTTTTAGTACAGACTGTATCCGTTTGACACCAAAATTCCACTGGCATTCTGGCGGCAGGAATGAATGCACTTCAGTTACCATTTGAATCTCTTTGTATTTGAGTGAGAATAATGTCAGTGCTGTAGAAGTACAGTGTTTGGGGTAAAATTAAAATTTGGGTCCTGGCCAATTGTTGACACTAAAGATTCCATGGAATGTTTGCAAGAGAAGAGGATGTTAACTCCATTGTTTGTGCCAAGTCCTAGTTTGGGTAGCTATTGTACATTCTGCCTGTCTAATTTCTTCTTGCAGCTTCAATTGGCTATTGTATTCTTCACCTCTTGTTCTAAACAGTTGTGCGGTATTGTTCTGCGTTGTTAAACAGCTGCCTTGTTCCCTCCCAGACAGTTATATTCTTAGGTGGGTGAAGTGATTCCAGTAGGTACTGTTTGTAAATTGCATTAAAATCCTTTGGGATGAAAAGCAGTATATATATACATAATGCGTTATTCCTCTTCAAGTTCTCTTATGTGGACATTGGTTCTCTCCATTGTGGCCAGTGACAAGGAATGGTCAAGTAAAATTATATTAAAAGTGAAATATTTTTGCATTGCAACCTTTTAGTGCAAAACAGTTTAAGACAATGCAATCTCGTCCTTTTTCAATGTAATTTGTTTTTAGATTTGTGGGTCAGTGATGAGGGAACTTACATCTGTGAAGCTGAAAACCAGTTTGGAAAGATCCAGTCACAGCCGGCCACAATAACAGTAACAGGACTGGGTAAGGCGGGTTAACATCTCAATCTAACCTAGCAAAAGGATTGACTGATAGAGGTTCTATAGCTGTAATATATCTGACCACTCTTTCGTTGGATATGAGCCCAAACCAAATACTTCGAATTGAAACATCCCCAAATTCTGATGGTATTTGAAATCTGATCCTGGAATTGAATCTGAACTTAGCAAATGCTCCCTCTTTTTATATTGGGTGAACAAAAATCCTGAATGTGAATACTTCTGAACTTTGGGGTGTGGGAATTCCAGACTTGAATTAGGTGCTGTGAACCCATCTCTAATTTTTTTGCCAATAATTTTATTTTTATATAAGAAGTAATTAATAAACAAGTTAATTTCTTCTGTGTCCAAAATAGAAGAATCCGTTTTTTAAATTAGAAGAACTATGTTATGAATACAGTTTTTTTTTAATTAAAATAATAAGCCTAATTCTGTGCTGATTTACATCCAGTGCAGACCCTTGAGTTCATTGGGGCTGCACAGGAGGTAAGCCAGTTCAGAATTTGGACCTTAGTGAGAACTATTCCTGTCCAAGAGTATAATTTATTTTCATACAAATTTGTTTAGAAGTTTGGGGCCTGTTCCTTGTTGGGGTCTGTTCCTTCCTTTGGGGCCTGTTCCTTCTCCCAAAACTCCCCTTAGCTTAAATAAGAGCAGGATTAGGCCCTTGGTTATGCCCGATAGCCTTAAGCTTCTATACTGAATTCAACACCTTAAGGGACCCTAGGTAGGATTTTCAAAAGTGATTGAACTGGCCCATTGAAGGCAATGGTAAAACTGCCATTAACTTTAATGCGAGCAGAGCTTTTGAAAATCCCACCCAAATCTTCATGCGTAGTTTTATGCACATAATCATTTGACAGAACTTGTACAAGAAAATAGGATGTGTACTTGCAAATCAGACGTGTGTGTATATATACATACTTATACTAACTGAAATAGGAATATCTACATGGAACAGTATAATCTAAAATCATTGAGTTTTGCACATTAGAACATTTTTTTTATCTTTTGACTTGCTGCAAGACTTGAATTAGTTCCAACTATACTTAATTAAATGGATCTTCAAAAAGGTACTTATCCTTAGTTTTGTTTTATCCTCCTCCTCTTAGAAAAGTTTGTTAAAGGCATAAAAATCTTCATCATGAAAACATTTTGTGATGGGGAGTGGGAGAGGTTTCCTGCCATAATTTATCTTAAAAACTGAAGGTAGCAGGGAGAGTGCTCAAGGCAACTTCTTGATAAAATTGGAGTATAAGAAATCTCTGTGATTTAAGAAGACAGTGAATGTATAGTTTGTACAAGAGTTATCTTTAAGTAACTGGTTTTATTGTAGAGAGTGGGAAATGAAAATAATTAGACATAATGCTGTTTGAAATGTGTACGTTTGTAGGAGGAAGTGAATGGGGGTCCATCTATGCATCCAGTAAAGTGTTTATTATCTTGGACCACATGTCAGGAATCTTTACATTCATAGCAAGCAGCATTTTATAAACAGTCAGTTTTTGACCTATCTAAACGTTCTGTTTAATCTCCGCTATTTCAAGGTCACTTTAAAAAGCAAACAAACAAGTGAAGCTGTTTATGAACTGGTAAGCAATATGTTAGATGTTTATTGGCATCCAGAACTTTCTGCCGAGCTGTTGACCTTTCCCATGAGACCTAATAGCTTGTGCTCAGAAGGGAAGTCACCTCTTGGTCATGGCTCTTGTGATCCTACCTATTTCTATTCCTAGAAATTCTGCTACCAACAAGAAATAAAAAAAAATATTTTGACTTTAGATCAATAGAATTTGAGTGTACAGGAAATGCAGGGTCAAGCCCAAAGGGAATACTGTTTTTATAGTTTTGAATGGACAATCTCTGACCTATGTTGCCTGACTGTTTGCCTCAACCCCTGCACTCACTGTCTCTTCGCTTCAGCATCGCTTCACACCTGCTTCTCATGCTTTCCTCTTCTCTTCTCTCCTGTGCTGTGTCCTCATTGCCCTCATACCTTCATTGTCCCCCATCCCTTCCCTTGTCTTTACATTTAGCTAGTTGTCTCTTGACTGACCCTCTTTCCCCCCCCCCCCAGCCCCCGCAAAATATATCTTGGCACTAACATGACATTTGCCGGCCATCACGTTGTTCACTCTGCCTTTCCTCTACCCTTTGTCTGTCTTGTATATTTAAATTATAAGGTCTTCAGTGTTTTTACTGTAGCTAGCGCAATGGGGCCCCATTCTTGGTTGGTCCTTAGCCACTATTGTAAATCATAATGATAGTAAGGAGTATTTCATTTTTTGCAAGCACATAGAAATGCCTAAATATCTTTTTTTTTTAAATTCAAGTTGCGCCCCTAATTGGAATGAGCCCAGCAGTAGCCAATGTAATTGAAGGACAGCAGCTTACTTTGCCTTGTGTACTGCTGGCTGGAAACCCAATTCCAGGGCGGAGATGGATTAAAAATGATATGGTGGTAAGACACTCTTTTTGATTTTTATGTATAGTCTTGCAGTTTTGTATTTCCTGAGGGAGAAAAATATGCATTTAACATTTTAAGGCATGATATAAACTTAGCACAGTGTAATATAGCTACTGTTCTTAAGCAATAAATTTTTTTGTATGGTAGAAAAAAAGTTGTAAATAAAAGATTGCAGCAAATAATTGGTATTTCATCACTGAAGGAAGTGATCACACGAGAGTTCCATGTAAGAAATATATCTGTCAACATTAAGGTTTGCTAGCCTGAGATTCCAGCTGATAGGAACAGAAATTACAATCCATAAAGGGGCAATCCTTGTGGAGACTCATCAGTTGATCATGTGAGAAACAGGCCCCTGGGTTCATTCCCTGATTCCAGGTCAAGCTTTCCAGCTGGGATAGTTCCTTCTGCCCTTTTGGGTATTCTCCCCAGAGGACGTGGCTGGGCCTGCGTTCTGCCCACATGGGTTTCTCCCTCAGCTGTCACTTCTTCCACAGTGTCCTGTCTTGGACCTTGTTCCCCTCCCGGAGGCTCTTGTAATTCCTGGGGGCAGGGCAAGAAGAGCCCCTTGGTGGGCGCTTTCACCTTGGCCAGCCTTCACCTCTAGTTGTCTTGGATTCCTGGCCCATCTGGTTTCCTTTTGGCATCCCTGGCAGGCTGTCAGCAGCCATGTAGTTTTCCATTAAGCTAACCACTTCAGCCAAGGTCTCTAGTTGGTGCTTCAGGACCCATCCTTGTCCCCCAATGGGGAGTTTTGGGTGAATTTCCCCATCAGAATGAGTTCAGCAACCTGCTCCCCCATCCAGGTTTCCAGTTTTAGCTAGCACCAACAGTGCACCCTCAATCTCTGGGCCACCATGTGGGGCTGGATGCCAACGGATACTTCTCTTCCTGAAAGCAATGATGGTGCATCTCCTCTGAGGTATCAAAGTAATGAAGGATTGTTGCCTTGACTCTGGGGTAATCCTGGATGGTTGTTGGGTCGAGCCCCCAGTAGGCAGCCAGGGCGGATGTGGTCAGATGAGGGGCCAACAAGATGCCAGGGCCCATGGCAGTGCTACTGCTACCTGATCAAAGGTGGTAAGGAACATCTCCAGGTCGTCACCATTTTTGTAAGCTTCACTGGCATTCGTGTGGCCAGCGGGGTGGGGTCCCTGTTGATGAATCCCATGAAGACAAGAAAAAGGACAGAATTTGTTGCACTAGGCATTACTGCTGCTTCTGTGGTTGTACTGCTAGGTCTCTAATTAATTGTTGCTGCTGTTGCACCATCTGTGGTTGCTGTTGGAAAGCCAGCTGCTGCTGTTGCTATCGCTTCCGGTTTTCTGTAGCCAACTTTGATAAACTATCCAGATCCGTATTTTTTTAAACAAAGTCCCTTCTCCTTATACCAGAGCTGATCAGTCTACCCATATTCTCCTCCAGTTGTCATGAATCTGTCATGGTAGCACGTCCCCTTCAGGCTTTATGGGGAGTGCATGCACATGAGTCCAATTACTCCATCTTACCCCAGTGGGTGCTATAGGACATCTTTTTAGCAGGCTGGTGCTCACCTTCCAGCCAAAGCCTCTCAATTGTCTCATCTACTCTTTGTGTCCACCTAACAGCCTGTAGTTAGCAAAAGGGGTTAAGCAAAAGAAAGGCAAAGGAAAAAAACTCCCTCCAGGATATGGGATATGAACAGCTCCCTTCGGGATATGGGCCTCTCTTTCTTCAGAGGAGTCCTGGGAGAATCAATGTCCACCTCAGTGTTCAGTGGGCTCCAGTGCCAGCCTCAGTTCTTCTCCACTTCAACTCAGGGGTCCTGCACCCTCATTCTGCAAGGGCAGCGGCTCTGTAGGCTCTATGTCCTCTCTCCAGGGCTGTTGATGCTTAACAGCCTGTTCCCTTCCCATGGTTGCCCCCATCCAGGTCGAGTTCCCTCTTTTTACCTCTCCAGTCCTGGCACAATTTGCCAGTGTGAAAGGCCACTCCAGCCCAAAGCAGCTCCTTGACCCCTTCCATGCTAATGAGCCTGGTCACAAGCACCCATTAGCATTAACTGGGAAGCATGTTATGTATGTGTACTATGTCATAGAGTAAATACTCTTTTTCTGACTCCAGCACTAAAAGGTGCCTTATTTGATGTTACTGAAATCCTATTCAAAATATATTTCATGTGACAGGTGAAGGAATGTTCTTTTGTATGAACATGATTTTGGAAAAAAAAAGGCCCGAGTTATTAAACCAAAGCCACTAGTATCTGAGATACTTAGGGCTATAATACAAGTATGTATTTTCCATAGTTAAAACGTACTTTCCTCTTTCTCTAGTTGGTCCCAAATCCCTACGTTAATGTTCGCAGTGACGGGAGTCTGCACCTTGAAAGAGTTCGGCTACAGGATGGAGGGGAATATACTTGCATGGCAAGTAATGTAGCTGGGACAAATAACAAAACTACCACCGTCAGTGTATTTGGTAAGGGAAATGGTCTCAGGGCTTCCATTTGTTTTCAAAATAAGGTTGCACTTTTTGGAAGCAGTAGCTTGTGGAGAGAACTTTTTTTTAATTTAAAATTACAATAATACCTCAAATCTACTGGGCGCAATGGAATTACAATGTGGATTAATGCAATGGAGAATCTGGACCCTGCATATAATGCAGTTAAATGATCAAGCCTGCCCCTTTTGAAAAAGAGGTCAAAAAAGACTTTTGACATCCATAAAAATCTTTCTATTTAGTTGTCTACAAGTGATGGGTTTTGCAGACTCCCTTACTTTATTAACAAAACAGAGACACAAGTGGGAGTTTATTGGAGTACTATGCCAAGTCCTGTCTAAGAGGTTACATAACTATTAAAAGGGAGCACAACTCATGAGAGTACAGTGCTTAAAAATAAATCGTTTGTCAAAGCTGCATTTTTAATGCCATCAAAAACGGCAGTTTCTCACTCACTCATGGTGAAATGAATGTTTGCACTGTAGTGACCCAGTAGTGTCATGGTCTGAAATTCTTACATGTTAAATTAATCAAGGGAGACATATTTTAAATTTCACTGAGAATGCTGAAACATCCTTTTCAGTACAAAATTGAGCACTGTACATGTCATTATTAGCCAATGCTTTGCAACTGTTTTGAGTTTGACAAACTCTCTCTTGTGAGCAGCTTTTTGGGAAGATTTTTCAGATCTTGGGAACATGAGGTGGGGTGAAAAAGTTGGTATGTGTTGTTAAAGAGTCTAGGATATAAGGGTAGGATAGCATAGGAATATGAAGCCTTTTGTCTCTGTCACTAAATAGGAATCAGGCCAGTTTGATAGTGAACTAAAGTCTTTATTATCTCTTGGCTGTTTGGGGTCTGTGGGAACTGATTTGGAGGTCTCAATCAAGTTGCTGCAAAAGCCAGTACATTCCCTACAAAAACCTTTACTGGCATTTTTAACAACTAAAGCTTGAATGAGCATGGAGAGTGACCTACCTCTTGCCCTTGGGCCTGGAGTGGTCTGTCCTAGAGAAGTTCCCCATTGATGGCAGTGGGTTCATCAGCAGATAAGCTGCATCCATTTTCACTGCAAGTGCAGAGGAGAACAAATCATGCCCAGCACCATTTCAGAAAACCTTGCTTAAAACTTTCTTGGAGGATGTCCTAACCATGGCTTTCTGAAATTATGCTGAACATAGTCTGTCATGGTTTTACACATGTTCTGAAGTTGTGTGCACCCAAACTAGTATTTAACTTGCTGATGACACTCATTGTCAGCAATAGGTAATTTTTGTACTATAGACCACACCTTAGGGGCGGAAGTGCCAAGTCTGTGTTGAGTCACTGAGGGCAGAGTGAAATTTCCCCACTCCCTATTCTAATAGGTATTTTCAAGGCCCACTTTATATAGATTGAGTCTTCTTTGCTGAATAGCAGTTGATTGGGTACAGAATACAGTATGATAATTATACCATGGTTTAAAATAAGTATCTGTGTGTATGTATATATTTTTAGTTCTACCTATCATTCAGCATGGACAGCAGATATTCAGTACAATTGAAGGAATCCCAGTAACATTACCATGCAAAGCAAGTGGAGTTCCTAAGCCATCCATCGTCTGGTCCAAGGTAACTTCTAAACTTTGAGCTGTTTATGTTAAAAGATGAACTGAACACATGATTTAGCTATAACAGGAGCTATGTACAATGAAGGCAGCCAAAAACCTCTATCCTAAGGGACCTAGAAAACACTCTTTATTCATATCTGCTTCTGTTTTTCCATGCAGTACTCTCTGGCTGCGACACATTCAGCTTCCACACTTTGAAAAGCTAGAAAGACTTTATTGGTTATCTCTGGATCCTTTTTTTTTTAAAAGCCTTGGAAAATGTAAATATAATTATTGTGGTTTGAAAAATTAGGGATGGGCAAACTGCCACAGATTGAGAGTTCAGATTCATTTTGGAGGCTTATTTAAAGTGAATTTCTGCTCTGAAAAGTGAGTATGTAATTATGGCTTCTTTGGGGGACATTATGTAACTGATTGGAACTCAGTAAACAATTCTGTTCATGGTACTCAAGAAGGAATAGAGTCCAGTTCAGTCTCTCTCAGCTGTGTTGGTTTTACAAGGCTAATGGGAGTAAAAAGCAATAAAAGCTTATTTTTGTCATCAAACTTATTAAATATGATTCTTGATGCACAAAGGGAGCAGACCTTTTGAGTAAGAAGGTGCCTTTATAGTCTTATTTCAGATTAGAATGACAATTTAAGACATGGTAGAAGTCTCCAAATCTCTTGAGCCTCCAGAATTAGGATGGAAAGCTCACAAGGTTTTCTGTTATGATTCCCTGCACTTGCACTCATATTGCTTGCTGAAAAGAGAAGCAAAGGGTGGTCCCAGAAACAGTGTAGAACGTTATCCAGATGTTTCAGAACTTCTGGTCATTCCTAATATGGGTGACGATTGGGTCAGAGTTCTTATGGTATCCAAGCTATTTTGTTTTCATCTCTGATATAATCATTGGGCCTGCATTCTACCCTCATGTACTATTCTGTTGACTTCAGTAGGATTGCCTGGAGGTTGTATTGCTGTTATTAAGGGCAGAATTTGGCCTACTGAATTATGTGGATATTACATATTCCTCAACATAAAGTTTAAAGCAGCAGTGTTGAATTGAAGTCTGTTGTCCCAAATCAAGTACTCAGATCCTTACTTATATACAGTGAGCCAAATTCTCTTCTCAATTATGCTGGTGTTATCCAGTGAACTTTAATGACACAGGTGAAGCTGAAAATTTGGCTGAAAATCTGTATAAAAGAGACATATATATCTGTATAAATGAGTATTTGTAGATAGTTAATATAAATACATGTAAGGCATATAAGAATATGTACCATTGTTCATAAGTTTGTAAGTTACATAAAGTTATTGTGCATTACAAGTAGCTTCCTGAGTGCTTTCTTATCCTTGTGTCAGAAGTCCAGCTCTTAAGGGAGCCTTACACCTGGAACATATTTTGGGGGATGAGTTTAATTATTCAACCGTTTGAGATGCAGTTTGCGGTGTACCTATCAATGACTGTTTTCAGATGAGGGGAGGGGAGGAAGCAGTGGTGGACTGGACTAGATCGAGGTGGGCAATCTACGGCCCGCAGGCTGAATCCGGCCCATCAGGGCTTTCAATCTGGCCTGCAGAATTGCCAGCCCCATGGTGCAGCGGGGCTACGGCAAGCTCCCTGTCTGCTCTGGCCCCACGCTGCTCCCGGAAGCAGCCGGCACCATGTCCCTGCGGCCCCTGGGAGAGGGGTGGGTGGGCAGAGGGCTACGTGCGCTGCCCTCGCTTGCAGGAACCACCCCTCACAGCTCCCATTGGCCACGAACAGGGAACGGCGGCCAACGGGAGCTTTGGGGGTGGTACCCACAGGCGAGGGCAGCGCACGGCAGAGCTGCCTGCCCCACCCCAATTCCCAGGAGCCACTGCTGGACATGCTGCCCACTTCCGGGAGCGGCGCGGGGCCAGGGCAGACAGGGAGCCTGCCTTAGCCCCACTGCACACTGCTGCCACCCCAGAGCCTCTCAAGGTAAGCAGTGCCAGGCCAGAGCCTGCACCCCGCACTCCTCCTGCACACCACACCTTAACCCCCTGCCCTGAGCCCCCAACTGCACCCTGCACCCCTCCTGCACTCCCACTCCCTGCCCTGAGCCCCCTCCTGCACCCCAATCCCTTGCCTTGAGCCCCTTCCTGCACACCGCATCCTCTCCCACACCCTGCACTCCCTTCCACACCCTAACCCCCTGCCCCAGCCCTACATTCATGGCCTGCATACAATTTTCCCACCCAGATGTGGTCCTCGGGCCAAAAAGTTTGCCCATTCCTGGACTAGATGAACTGTTCTAAGCTACTTTTAGCCCTAACAAGTTTGATACTTCTCATAATTTAAATGTTTCTATTAGGCTTCATTTTATCTTTGGAAGCTTTGATTTCTATTTGATCAAGCACTTGTACATTGAATTTTCTCAGAAAAAATAGCATAGGGTTTTTATTATTTTTTTTATTTTGCACAGAAAGGAGAGCTGATTCCTCCCAGGAATATGAAATTTTCTGCTGGGTCTGATGGAAGTTTGTATGTAGTTTCACCAGGAGGAGAGGAGACTGGGGAGTATATGTGCACAGCAACAAATGCGGCTGGTTATGCAACACGGAAAGTCCAACTAACTGTTTATGGTAAGTATAAGTTAAAACCAAACATATTTAGCCTCCAACAAGCTCTGTTTTCAACTGCAAAATGCACTCAATTGGAAAATCTGAAGTGAAACTCAGGTTTACTAAACTTCCCATTAACCAATATCTAATTGTGGCCCCCAGGGTTGCATGGTAGTGAGATTAAAGGGATTATGCTCCAAGAAGTATGATTCCTTTAAAGCAGTCTGGTTTGTACAGTTGTCTGGCATTCACTTCTTTGAGCTCTTTGACTAGGGACCTCTGGCCTTATTCTGATTTCATTTATACTGGGGTAAACTGGCAGAAACTCTACAAAAGTTAATGGAATTACACCTTGTGGGAGAGAAGAGTGAAGCCCTTTGAGTGCCCCTTTTGATGCTTTCTGACTATCTCTCACTATCATCTGAAACCCTGTTTATCTGAAGGTTTGGACTATGCTCCAGGATAGTCAGATAAATAAATTTGGATTTTTGTATACTGAATATGATGTAGGATAGTCTAATCTGAAAAAGTTTAATTTACAGCACATTATTTTATCTTACGCATGTATAAATAGACAACATATTTATTTCACTTTATTAATATGTTTTTTATTTTAGTGAAACCCAGAGTGTCCAGGCCTGGAAACCAGCAAGGAGGTACATATGACAAACCTATAGAGATTTCAGTGACTGCAGGGGAAGATGTCACACTTCCATGCGAGGTGAAGAGTTTGCCACCCCCTATAATTACCTGGGCCAAAGAAATGCAGCTTATCTCTCCATTCTCTCCAAGGTAACAAAATGTGATAGAAACAAAACAAAATGCAATTTCTTCTATGCTCTCAGATTTTTGGAAGTTTTTATTTTTTTTAACTGCCTGTTCCATTCTGATGAGTGAGTAAGGCATTGGAAAATCTGTACTTCTGTGTCAGCTGGTTTTGAAATTCTCATTCCCAAACTCAGCACATTTTTTACCTTTCCTCCAGTGTAACACCAGAATTAGTTTATTGTGGTCACTGGACTAACTCTGCATTTACACTGGGAGGGGGCGGGGCGGGCGGGTGGGAAGGGAAGTGAGAGCAAAATCCATCTCTTAAATTCTACAGGCCTGTTAAAATCCCACTATGGTCTTTGTTGGCCTCTATATTCTGTATAATACTGTGTTGTTTTGACTAGCATATTTCTTACAACATGTATCACAAAACACTTCATAGATGTAAATAACCCAATTTGAAAGAGAGCTTTTAATCCTCGTGGCTGTCTTTTAAAGCTCTGAACATTACTAAAGCCATATTTCAGTCATGGTACATATTGTACTCCAATATGCATTTATAAGCAAAAACAAGCATTAGAAGTCAGCACAGTATTTCATTCCTCTGGAGGCCAAGTCCAAATAGCCTTCTGTACACAGACACCTCCTTATTATGATTTAATATTTATTTTATGGTGACACCCAGAACTGATCATCTGTGCTTGATCTTAAATCTTTAAAAGTTCCATTTTATTTTACGGTTATATCTTTCATCGCTGAGTTATGGGGAGAATTGTCTGTATTATATGAAATATGAATTCCTAATAGAATATGAATGACAGTTAATGTTTAAAACTGGTTGCACGCATCTACTTATTGCCATTGTATCTTGGATTCAGAAACTCTCCAGCTGCTTTTAAAAACGTGAAAACATATTAGTTTAGGGCTTATGAAAAGTGTTGAACTGGCTGCCCTGGAGACTGAAGTTCTTTGTCTGCCCATCAGTTATAGCATGGGCAGCAGTGGTACAAGCTTTCCTCATGATGCCCTGTTAAGGTACCTCAGTCCTTATGTGCAGGGACCATCTTTAGGGCTGAGATGGTTTATTCCCCAAGCTTATTCTGGGCCAGATTGTGCCCCCACTCTTGTGGTGTTGTACAAGATTGGGGAGGGCTGAAGGAGGTATTTTCTCCCCCTGTATTCCCCAGCTAAGGGGTAGGCACAGTTTCAGTTCCCCTGAATAGAGGGCCTGCTAACACTATCAGGGCCCCAACCCATCTGAAAAGGGGGCATGGACCTGTCCCCACCACACCAGCCAGAAGAGCTGGCCAGACATAGGGGAGAGCATGCTGTGCCCTTTTAGAACCTTCCAGAGACTGCCACGCAGTGGGGTGAAGTCTCAGCCCCCAATATGGGCCAGTGCCTTAGGGTGTGTATACACTGCAGGATTCTTTCAGTGGCATGTAGTATCCATACACACACAGCCCCCCTAATACGGATATAAATAGTAACATAGATGGTGAGGCATGGAGTAACCCAGTAAAGACATGGCTGAAAGGTGTGAGTATGTACCTGGGGTACATATCCTACATGTTCTTTACTGGCCCAAAGCATGCCTCCTGTCTATGCTGTAGTGTCCTGCTACTAGAGTCTTTCCCTTCACAGGAAAAGGTTCCAGCAGCGGGGAAAGGGTCTGGCAGCTCCCCTCTGTTGGAGACCACCTCCTCCAAAGGGAAATGTTTGAACAGCAGGGAAGCTCCCTGCCGCTGGTTCCCTTCTCCACAGCAGGGAAAGGCTGTTAGCTCCCCCCTCTGGAGCTCTTCCCTGCCACAGGGAAAGGCTCTGGCAGTGGAGAAGGGCTGTGGCCGGGGTGGTGGCTCAGTCTTTTCCTGCAGCCTCCCCTCTGCCACAGCATATCCTGTTGCTGCAGTCTGGCAGTGGGGAGCAGCTGAAACCTTTCACCGCTGCCTCCCCTCTGTCAGAGCCTTTCACTGATACGTGTAGCTACACACTGCAGTGTCAACAGGGTGTGCTTTTCACTGTGGCATGTAGATGTAGTTGCACCTATGCTGCACATTGTAGACATGGCCTTAATGACAAAGTCTGGCCCTCAGATTTTGCCCTTTCTCCTGAGACTGCAACAGTTAGAAATTCCAGTTGTGCTGGTGGTTTTTGTAATGAGTGCTCTTGTGTATGGGGAGAGAATTTATTTGTAAATTTTTGTATGGTTGCTGTAGCAACTCACACTTATTCATTTTTATTCACATCATCCCTTTGAAGTAAGGAAGTATTACTATCCTCATTCTACTCTGAGGCGCAGAGAAATAAAGTTACTTGTTCATGTCACTGAACCAGATGTTCAAAATGGAACCCAGCCTTCCTGACTCTCTGATTAGTGCTTTAATCACAAGACCATCCTTATTCCCTAAATGAAGTGGACTTCACCAAATGGACTAAACGTGAGCAATCAGTTAATAGCAACTTTCTGTTGCTGCTGATTTGGGCTGACCTTGAGCCTGTGACTTACGTGAAAGGTTACATACCTTATTACCAATCCCATGAATCACACATTCCTCAAAAAGTTTGTTTCCAGTAGAAAAATAACAGGATTTAAGAAGTCCTGTGAGTATCTGGAACACCTACAGTTTGTCCTGTGGATCCTGCCATGTTTCAGATGATTTGCTTTGTATTCTGAATTTATTGATTCAGTAATGAGTTAGGAAAAATTTTGGAATGATAAATCACAATTATAGTTAAATAAAAACCTGCTCAACTGCACTAAATGTCATGCTAAACAGGATTATTTTAGTTCATGGCAGAGCCGTCCCTACCCATACGCAAAGTACGCAGCTGAGTAGGGCACCAGGAAATTTGGGGCAGCTGCGTGCTGCGTCAGCCCCTGCCCCACCCCCATGGCTCTGCCCCTGCTCCGCCCCAAACCCCCTCCCCACTCCACCCCTTCCCCAAAGCCCCCACGCCTGCTCTGCCCCCGCCCCACCTCTTCCCACGGAGGGGCTGTGTAGGGCCCCAGAATAGCTAGGGACGGCCCTGGTTCATGGTATTTATTAGTAATGTCTAAGTAAAGCTCATTCTTCTCTCAATAAATATTTATACAGTTATACATGTTTCCTATTTTTCCAGACACACCTTCCTTCCCTCAGGGTCAATGAAGATCACTGAGACGCGAGTTTCAGACAGCGGAATGTATATCTGCGTGGCCACAAATATTGCTGGGAATGTGACGCAGTCAGTAAAGCTAAATGTATATGGTGAGTTATTTAACTACAAGAATAATCCCTTGTGGAGGTTATACTAAGGAAGCAACTGGAATTGAAGTGCCTAAACTTTTTCATAGTGTGAACCACCTCTCATAGGCATCTCCCTGTCTCATTTAATATCACATGGACTACACCCTCCTCCCATTTGCTATCACATAACCTACTCCTTCTCTTCTCTTAATGTGATTTAGAAAGTGGAAATCTGGAGGAAATATAGCACCATATGATCAGTTTGCCCTCCTTGAACCACCAGAGCTTTATGGGCTGAGAACTGCCGTTCTAATGCAAAGTAGCCAGAATGTCCACAAATATTTACAAAACTTTCATTAATATTTACCTACCTAGGGGGCACACAGAATCTACTTGCCTGCCTTTTCTCATGGTGGTATAGTTTAATGGAAAAACTAATGATATTTCAGTTGGGCATCAAAAAATTGCACAGACTCCATTGCAATGTTGAGATACTGGTAAGCATTATAATGGCAAGGGCTGCAGTCTTGTTCATGTGGTATATTGAGAAGTGTGCTGGAATTGCAAGTGATGTGTGTGTGTGTGGGGAGGGACGGGGGGGTGTTCCCGGTTCTGCTCGCAGGCTGCAGGACTCTATAGGAAAACATGGAATCACAGTCAGTTTGTAACCATCCATCCTAGAGAAAGATGGGGTGAGTTGCTAAGTTCCCTCTAAGTCGCATGGCCGTGCAGCAGCCTATTAAGTGTCACAAAGGCACTCAGGGCTGTGGCGGGGAGAGATGCCTCTCCCCCCGGCCCCGGACTTGCCGCCGTGCCCCTCCCCCAGCCCCGACCCAGCCCGGCCTGGAAGTACCGGGTTTATAATGGCACCAGGCCCACACTTAGCCTGTGGCCTGGCCCTCCACTTCACTTGTGCTGCAGCCCAGCAGCTGAAGCGCTGACTCCTCTCTGGCCCCTCCCCCATGCGCCTCTAGGCCCACTGGCCCAGGGCTGCTCCTCCTCACTCGCGCCCCCCCCCCTTGCTCCTGTCAGCTGGCTGGTTGAGGGCTCCTCTCTCTGTCCCCACCCTCCATCAGCAGCAGGCAACAGCCGCCAGCTGCCTGCCAGTGATGGGAGTGGGGGGGTGGAAAGGAGCCCACAGCTGCTGCCACTCCTCTAGCCACCGGTGAGGGACCGTCTGCTGCTTCGGACTCACCCGGGGAGCCCAAAGCAGCAGACCGTCACTGGTGGCCCGGACTGCAGACGGACCTGCCGTGACCTGGGGAGAGGTGTCCTGACCCCAGCCCAGACCTGCCATGGACGGGGAAGAGGCGCCCCAACCCAGCGCTGGCCCGGATCTGCCACAGATGGGGAAGAGGTGCCTATTCCATAGCCCCAGCCTCGGAGCTGCTGCGGTGGGGAGAGGCGCCTCTCCCCGCCAGACCAGGTGCTGCTGTGGGGAGAGAGAGCTGGGGGGAGTCCTCTCTACCCACCGTAGCCCCGGGGCAGCCTGCACCTCAAAACCCTCATCCCCAGCTTGCATCCCCAGCTTGCATCCCCAGCTGGAGCCCTCACCCCCCGCACCCTAACTCCCTGCCCCAGCTCTCTCCTGCACCCCAAACCCCTCATCCCCTCCTGCGCCCCAACCCTCTGCCTCAGCCTGGAGCCCCACATCTTCAGCCCCACCCCAGAGTCCTCACCCCCCTGCACTCCAACCCTCTGCCCCAGCCCTGAGCCACCTCCCATACTCCGAACCCCTCAGCCCCACCTCTGCCACATGAATTTTGTTATGTGCACCAAAATGGAGGTGATATGTGACTCCATATTGGTGCACATAACAAAATTCATTCCGCACATGTGTAGGAAAAATTAGAGGGAACATTGGTGAGTTGTGCCTCTCTGTTTTAGAGAGCAGCCTGCTTTGTCTTTCTCTGGTTTGGGGTTCATGTGTGCTACTGTTCTGAATTCAAAGAAATAAAGTAGTAGCATGAGTATATACATTATTTTATCTAAGTTCTCTCTTTTTATCTAACTTCTCTGCCATGAACATAACAGTTAATTGTTTCAGAGATTCCTTATGTGTAGGGCTGCAGTTTGTCATGGTGGTGAAAAAGTCATGGATACCATGGCTTCTCTGTCCACAGCTTCCATGTAGGAAGGCTCTAGGTGGGTTGCTCACTGGCTAATGTGGAGGGCAGGCCAGGGAAGAGGTGGGGTCAGAGAGTGAACCTGCCTCACACTCATCCCGCAGCCTCAACCCATGTCATGATAGGGCCCTGACTGGGCGAAACTTGAGTGAACGGTATTTCAGCAGAGAGGCAGCAGGCACTGTGACCCAGTGTGCCAAGGCACAATGCCTGGAGTGGGGAACCAGGCCTGGGACCCAGGAGCCATGGCTGCCCATGCCCTCAATGAGCATGGGGCAGGCTTGCTCTCAACACCTAGCCCCAGTCCTGCTGGGCACAGGAGCTGCTGCTGCCCAGGGTGAGTGCAGGGTGGACTCACTCTCAACCCCAGACCCAGCTCCATGGGACACAGGAGGAGTTGCCACTTGCCTGTCCCTACTTGAGTCTTTTTATCTTTAGTGATTCCTATAAAGAAAAGCATTGGGGCAAGGCAGTTATAATGTTGATTTACAATGCTTTTATTCTTTGCGACCAGCAGAAATCTATTCCAGCCACATTTTATCTTCTTGTCTGAATTTAGCCTAGAAACATAGAATCTCAGGGTTGGAAGGGACCTCAGGACGTCATCTAGTCCAACCCCCTGCTCAAAGCAGGATCAATCCCCAGACAGATTTTTACCCCAGTTCCTGAAATGGCCCCCTCAAGGGTTGAACTCACAACTCTGGGTTTAGTAGGCCAATGCTCAAACCACTGAGCTATCCCTCCCCTCATACATAGTTGGGATTAAGAGGAAGGAAGTTAGAATGTTAAACAGCAAATGTAATTGACTTTATCTTAAAACTTTTGAGTTGTTTTGTACTATGGGCAGCCAGTACCCAGGAGTTCTTTAAAATGTGCTTGGAAGAATGAGGGTACAATACTTCTTTGGAAATAATGTTTTAGGATTTTAAATGTAGAGTCTCCAAATGACTTAAGCAATGGCGTACTGTAAATCTTGTCTTCAGGAACATTCAGTTCTGATTGCTTGATATTACTTAGGGACATTAAATTGCATTGGGCAAGGGAAAGGTATTTTCTAAAAGGATAACACTGACCATATTTCCTCCATGAATAGTCTGCCAGATCTTCTTTTTCTTATTACCATTGATTTATTTGTCTTGCCTAGTTCCTCCAAAGATACAACGTGGGCCTCGAGTTATGAAAGTACACGTTGGTCACAGAGTTGATATACCGTGCAATGCTCAAGGGATCCCTCCCCCAACAGTTACCTGGTTCAAAGGCAGAAATACCATGCTAATAGATGGAGGACAGTATATCAGCAATCCGGATGGAACACTGAGCATCAGCAAAGTCCAGCTTTCAGACTCTGGAATCTACAAGTGTGTTGCTAGTAACATAGCTGGCAGTGATGAATTAGAGATAACGATACAAGTTCAAGGTATTTATAACATGGCCTGAGTCTTGGACTTACAGCTGTGATCAAGTGTAGCTTTATTTTAATATATGATATACCTTGTGTTGTGGGGGAAGATAAACTGTTGCACTTTCAGAGAGGTAGACTCAGTGAGTCAGAGGATCTTTGATTCCACTGACCTGTAACTGAGCCTACTTAGGAAACATATCACTAATGACACTGCTGCCTGACCCAATGTCAAAATCTACATACGTTTCAAATGCGGTAATATGATATGATTGTTTTGAGCAGGGGGAGGCACAAAGAAACATTAGATAGTTTGCAAAAATATGAAACAAAACAAAACTTTTTAATTCTTTTAATTTTGAAAGGGACTTTCTTGTGGTTGGTTGATATTGCAAGGAGGATCAAAATCAGCCTTAATTATGGTGCTCCAAAAACACAAACCTCTGTCACTTGAGCTAAAGGAACAGGTCTGTTAGCTCTACATGTAGGAGGACTCTTGTTCCTTTTAAAATGCAAACAGCCAACAGTGGGCAACAGGTTCACGCAAATATAATGTCTGAGTCTTCCCACACTTACTTGCTTTACATGGATACAATTCCATTGACTTCAGTGGGGGTACTTCTCATTTTATAATGGTCTTAAAGCCCATATTCTGAGCATTAACACTGCTTTGGATTTGGCCCATAATTCCTATTTAAAACTGTTAAACAGGATTGGGTTCAGAACGATCTACAACAAAAAATGTTAATAACTTTGCTTAATTATGAACTATTTTCTTCAGATACACCGAGCACGTGAATTTTCAAGGAGATGGAAGACAGAAAGTCAGAATGGGTAGGATGGTGTCTTTGAGCTACAGGAAAACAAAGAAACATTAAGAGAATCAAAATTTCAAAGCAGGATAATTCTTTTAATGATCTGTAGCTCAAAACAGTTTGTCCAATTTCCATCACATTTTGCAGAAACATCCTCTGCCTTCAGAGTAAATATAGCAATTGTCAGAGCAAACCAATTTGGACTAGATTCTGAAATCTTAATTCACACAGAGTCATAGTTTACTGTTTAAGTAGTCCCAATGAAATAAATGGGACTGCTGGAATACTACCATCTACTGAGTGTGTGTAAGGATATGAGAATCAGGCCATTTGAGAATGGGAAGGAAAAAAGAGGTGTAAATTGCCTGTGTACATAGTATGTTTTGACATTTGAGAGGAGGGACTAAGATTATTTACTCTGTTTCTGCTTTTCTTTTAGAACCTCCTACAGTAGATGATCTTGACCCTCCTTACAACACTCCATTTCAAGAAAGAGTTGCAAATCAACGCGTTGCGTTTCCATGTCCAGCAAAAGGTGTGCAACACTGTAACCATTGTGGCTGATAACTATCTTTTTTTCTCTTAGGCACTCATAGTTGCAATGCATCTTGGTGTTTTCTGGAAAGTAAAAATGTATAGTCCTTCTTAAATACAACATCTCACCAGGATATTAAAAAAAAACCTTAACAGTAAGAAAAAGTGCCATTGATACTAAGTAATTTAACTAATTAGGTAGTATATTTTTGTAGGACAACGACAGTGCAAGAGTTCTTCGCATTGCCCAATGGTTGGAGTGGCAGGGACTACCTCTAAGCATGAAGGAGAGTTCAGTCCCCAAGCCCTTTTAGCCAGTTGTGCCAGTTCAAACTGCAGTGTTTTATGATTTACAGAAGCTGCAGCAAAGATTTTTCTTACTGTACATTTTTATCCCATGCACTGCTCTAAAGTAATATCAATCCTTCTTTTTTCAAATTAAGCAAGAAGTCTCTTGAACTTCTATAAATTTCTCTCATTAGGCACCCCAAAACCTGTCATCAAATGGTTACGTAATGGCAGGGAGCTGACTGGCAATGAGCCAGGCATTTCAATTTTGGAGGATGGGACACTGCTTATCATTGCTTCAGTTACACCGTACGACAATGGAGAATACATCTGCCTCGCAGTGAATGAAGCAGGAAGCACAGAAAGAAAATACAATCTGAAGGTTCATGGTAAATAACTATAGCTCTTAAGGGGTAATTTTCAAAAGGGCAGTTTCTCCTTTGTTTTTTAAAATTGCGCACACAAAATGTGTGCCTGCATTTTTGTAGTTGTGGGAGCAAATCTGAGTATTTGTACCTGTAGCTACCTGATTGATTGTTAGTTCTATTTACTTATGCTTAATGCAGAAACCAACTTCTGTTTACACAAATAACCAAATGATTATTGTAGACAACCATAAATTTACATGACACTTGGTAAACATATAAAAGACCAGGTGTTTGCCCCCAAAGAGCTTATAGAATAAGTGCTAGATATGCCCCTCTATTAATGCAGGAGAGGGGAGTCATTGCTCGAAGAACTTAGCATAGAATGGAGAAGCAGCTGCTCCATGACATTCTCCCCTCTCCACCCCACAAAGCTCCTACCACACCACTTGGTAGGGGGTCTATTACAGCATGTATCAGGAGACAGTGGACAGTCATAGCACCTACTCTGTGTAGTGTACTTCCATCCTAACCTGGTTTAATTCCAATAGGAAATTCCCACAGGAATTAACACAGCCCCAAGCAGTGTTAACTCCCCCTCTATGTCTTCTACTCTATTTAGCAGGGGGAGGTAGGGCACAGGCATGCGCAGACAGCCTATGGTTACCTCGCTCCCTCAGTATCATTCTTTCAGAGGAGCACCATAGGCAGCTCTGTTTCCAGTGCAGTTACCATGGGATCCATTAGGATGTTGCCTGCTTTCCCTATAGACCATAGGCTCTGTGGAGTTCCAGGCTGCTCCTTGATATTTGCAAGGCAGCAATGTGGAGTTCCATCCACACACTCATGAGACATTACACCTTGGTCCAATTCTCCTTTGGGACAGCGATTCTACAAGCAGCTATACCACCTGCATCCTCATAACCTCATCCTCTCTGAGTTACCCACACTGGAATATGTGTGGACATATGGACCATCACTCCAAGAAGAAAGGGAAATGACTTACCTTATTGCAACTGGAAATGTTCAGTATGTATGGTTGCCGTCTATATTCCATTACTCATCCTCCTTCCCCTCTGCTTTGGATCATGTCTGATTATTTGGTCTGCACTGACTCTTAAACCGTTGGCAGAGATTACGAGGAGAGTAAGGGCCACTACAGAGCAATAGACATTACTTGGAAGAATTTTCCAGTCTCAGGCATGTGGAGCACATGCACACCCACAGTGGAATACAGATAGGGACCATAAATCTCAAAGAACTTTGGTTACAAAAGTAAGTAGCTTCCCTTTATGCCTATACAGGACAGGAGCAGGCATCATGCCTCCAGCTGCATTTGTAGAGAGAGTGATCACTAGTGGCCATTGCTACACCTCTGGAAAAGGTGTAGCGTATGCTTTCTTCAGTGCAGCTCTGCATTCACAAGTCAGTGTACAATGTGAGGGACCAGAATCATGGTGATTCTCCTACCCCCTGGAGGTAGGCCCCTTGTGGGACACTGAGCACTTCCAGTATTGTTAGTGGGACTCCCTCATTCCCGAGAGCATAGAGGAGGAAGGGTTTCCTTACACCCTTTCCCACAATGCATCTGTGCTGGGTCAACCATGATTATTATTAGCAATGTGTCAAATTAAAATAAAGGACTATACTTAAACCAGTAGGAAGAAGGAAACTAAGTGACAAAGGTTCTATTGGAGTTTGTATCCTGTCTAGCAAGTATCAGCCTGATGAAAGTGCCAAAGTAAGATCTTAGTTAGAGAGCCTCTCACCTAGCTAACCTTGACATTCTCTTCTTAAAATAATACTGAGACTTCTTTATAAAAAGGATCCCTTCCTCTTAGAATGAAATCATTTTTTTCCCCCGAAAGAAAATCTTCATCCCCAGAGAAGGGTCACACTAAATGGAACTGCAATTGGAATGTTGCAATTCATTGAAACGATTTAGGACTTACATTGTATTTAGCTGTATCTGAGTTCACTGTACACAGCTTCCACTGTAATCTATCTTTGATAACTTGTACAGTGAGACAGCTTTTAACCTAACACAGTTTGATATGAGGTATTAACCCCTTTACTCCAACACAGGTTTGATGACACAGACATTAACAGACACTTGACTATAGCATAAAACTATTACATGTGCATTAATAAATACCAGCTATAAAGAAAAACCTGACATGATGAAAATAATGTGCAGAACTTTAAGACAACATGTTGGTTTTGCTTTTTTACATGTTTATGTCCATGGCATTTTTGATTAAATAAATCTTTGCTTAACATAATTTATTATAGTTCCTCCTGAAATTCAAGATCAAGAAAAGGTGACAAATGCATCTGTAGTGGTTAATCAGCCTGTGAATCTCTACTGTGAAGTGTCAGGCAACCCCTTTCCCATCATCACATGGTATAAAGATGATGTCCAGGTATGCAGTGTTTGTTGATTTCATGGCAAATTAAGTGAAACGACTATAAATGTACAAAAGCCAATTCCACCAGATTTCGCATTAGCTTTCTAAAGCCTTTTTGGTGACTATAGCATAAAGCTTGAGAAGAGAGCTCATTTAAATAAAATAAAATATATTTATTTACTTAGGGTATGTCTATACTAGTAGCACTTTACTGGTATAGGAATATCATTATATTATATTGGAAAAGCTTTGTAGCAGTGTAGTAAAAACCACCGTCTACAAGTGAAACAAGCTATACTGGTAAAAGCACAATTTTGCCAATATAACTTGCATCTATTCCAACACAGTTATTTTGGTCAGGGATCATACCTTCTGCCAGCAGAAATTTGTAGTGTTGACCTGGCTTTAGATTTAAGCAAAAATAAAAACATGCATACACAAAGCACTGGGTACCTTTGTAACTAATTAAATATATGGTCACATAACTCACAGTGATGACCACTGAATTGTGCACAGGTAATAAATTAACTCACGCATTCATTAAATCAAAGCAACAGAAAAGCACCTTTCAAGCCTTCTCCAAAAACTAGCCTCAGCCTCCCCCCAAACCTTATCATCTATATCTTAGATCTCAAAACATTTTACAAAGAAGGACAAGTATTTTAACCCCTGCAACAAAGAGACTAAAAAGGAGATTTGATTATCATACAACTGCAAATTATAATATTGCCATACAGTTATCTGCCCATTATTATATAACTACCCACTGGTTATGCTTAATAACTTACATTGTTCTTTGAAGGTATTATGGTTGTGACAGAGAAGGGACATTAAGTGGATAGATTATTGTTTAAGAAAAACTACTAACTTCTTTTCAAAATCCAGCTGCAGTGTTTGGCTGATGTAACTGGACCACATAATGCTGATCTCTTTGATTTTTTTTTTTTAAAGGTTGTGGAAAGTAGTACTCTCCAGATTTTGCACAATGGGAAGATACTGAAGCTCCTTAGGGTTGCTGCTGCTGATGGTGGACAGTTTTCATGCAAAGCAACTAACATAGCAGGGAGTTCTGAGAAGCTATTTAATGTAGAAGTGCTAGGTTAGTACTGTGCTCTTTAAAGTTGGTAATCTGAAAAAATGGTATTTGGTACTTATAAGTCATTACATTGCAGGGTTTTTTTTTGGTCATGTTAAATACAGGATATAGTATCTCTCCACACAATAACATCTTATGTTGTTTGAACTTTGTCATCTTTTTGGTACCATACACAAAAAGCTGCTTTCCATCTCAGACTTCGGATATAAGATATTTTATCTTAATGTCTTGTGCATATTTTACTAATGGAACACAGATGACAGGCTAGAAAGATTTTCTTGTGCCATACAGTCAGTTCCCCAGCACTTGTTCAGAATTGCTTTCTATGTGAAGGATCATAGGCACAATAGAAAGGTGTTATAGAACAGCAGCTGCAGCCAGCGGCGGCTCCAGTCACCAGCACTCCAAGCGAGGGCGGCAGTCAGGCGGCAGTCAGGCAAGTGGCATGCTTGCGGGAGGTCCGCCAGTCCCGCAGATTCGGCGGCAATTCGGCGGCGGGTACGCCGAAGCCGTGGGACCGGCAGACCTCCCGCAGGCATGCCACCGAAGGCAGCCTGCCTGCCGTGCTTGGGGCGGCAAAAAAGCTAGAGTCGCCCGTGGCTGCAGCATTCACTTTCACAATTAAGGTTGAAGCTTTGCTACATATACTGATTACATGGTCATCCTGAACTCATGGCCTCCATGATCTAATCTGTTCAGTTAGTCCCATTGTCAGCAAGTCTTCCACATTTAGTCGCCATGTTAGCCATGTTTAGTTCTCATTGTAACGTTTCTTTTTCCAAGTTCCACCAAACATAAAAGGTGCTGACACACCAGGGGAAGTTTCAGTCACCCTCAACCAAGAGACCAGTCTGGAGTGTAAAGTCAAAGGCTCTCCTTTTCCTGTCATTCAGTGGTTCAAAGATGGCAAGTAAGTACCCCCTCTTTGTCTGTGGCAAGGACATTATGATGGGTGAGAAAGGAGACAGATGCACTCTACTATCAAGTGCTGCTTATGACTAATCAGTCAGTGGTATGCCATTGTAATCAGTTCAGACTCATACTACTGTTATATGTTGATGTTGTGTGGTTAAGTATATCATCTTGCTGTTTCATAGCGAAATGCCAATTTGTAAGTAATGTGGCACATGCAGTATATATTTATGGTGGGTAAAACCATACAGCACACAAACCAAGACAAACACACAGCCACTTCTTTGAGGTCATTCCATAGAGATTATTTTAATGTTGTTCAAAGTGCAGTCACTTCTTTGCTAAAATGGCTATTTTTTTTGGTGGTGGTGGATAGTACCCATGAGCAAATTGTTAAACATTTTTCCAAATAGTGCCCTATATTGCTGTGTATATATAGAGTTGAGATTTTATAACTTTAAACTGCATGTCTCAGTTCTTCAGCTCTTCTTTCAGGAAAGCCCATTTAAAAGAGGAATTTTTGCAGTGCAAATGTTAGCTGAAAAACAAAAATGGTACTATAAATAGGCTGAAAAAATAGCATTAACATGTCACAATGTAGTTCTTTGCCAGCAAAACCAGCTATCCCGATGTGACGATGGCTTGCTATTCTTTGGTGTATAGACTTCAGAGCTTTTATCTACTAAACAGAGACATTTTGTCATTACTAAGGGAGTCATTATGGTCTAATAATTAGAGAAGGGGACTGGGAATCAGGAGATCTTAGTCTATGCCTGGCTCTGCCACTGACATACTGTGTGACCTTGGTCAAAACTTAAGTACACCTCTACCCCGATATAACGCTGTCCTCGGGAGCCAAAAAATCTTACCGTGTTATAGGTGAAACCGCGTTATATCGAACTTGCTTTGATCCGCCAGAGTGCGCAGCCTACCCCCCCACCCCCCCCGGAGCACTGCTTTACCGCGTTATATCCGAATTCGTGTTATATCGGGTCACGTTATATCGGGGAAGAGGTGTATTTTGTGCCTTGGTTTCTTCTGTAAAATGGGAATAATAATAATGATAGTTAACTACCATTGGATAGCAATTTTAGCTCTTTGCATGAAAAGTTCTGTTCTAGTGCTAAATATTAATTCGTATTTTATTGCAGTGATTTTTTATTCAAATATTCTTTATTACTATTAGAAGGGTTTTAAAAAAAACTATTTTAACACATACTTGTGGGGATAGGGAGAACAGTGCCAGGAAATGAAATAAACTTTTCTCCAGGCCCCTTTTTTTTGGGAGATCCTAATATCGAACTTCTGGACAAAGGACAAGTTCTGCGCATAAAGAGTGCTAGAAGACTCGACAAAGGACGCTATCAGTGCAGTGTGACCAATGCTGCTGGCAAACAAGTCAAGGAAGTCAAGCTGATCATCCATGGTAAATTTAAAAAATTCTCTGGGATTAGGCATTCTTCTGTTTTGTCCAATAAAATAGCTTTCTGTTTTGCAGGGAAACAATATGCAGATTAAGGCCCTGATCCTGCAAAGAACTGTGCATATGCTTAATTTTACATTTATCTGTCCTCCCATTGACCTCCAGGGGACTCCCTAGATGTGTGAAGTTAAGCATGTGCATAAAACTCAGCAGGACTGGGGCCTAAGCCAGCTTTAGGTATATTTTCTTGATTTTTTTAGCTATTGAAAATATTTTGGAGCAGTTTCATAAACCTGTAGTCTCTGAGTTCTTTATAAAATTAATATCAACTGAAATGTTATCATCTAGTTAGTTTAATTTTGTTGATTTTTGTTTGTTTGTTTGTTTAATACAGCGAGGGCCTGACTTTCCTCAATTTATGCCAGTGTAGATCAGAAGTAAAAGATCACTAAAGCCAGTGGAATTACACCAGTGTAAAATTGGTCTGGGGGAATTGGGAAGAAAATCTGGCAGAGAATGGCTTAGAATATACAGCATTCCAAAAGAGTTAGATCTATAGATTTAAAGGATTAGGTCGTCAGTTGTCATAATTTGGTGTAACTCTGTTGATTTAATGAAAATATGTTGATTTATGCCAGCTGAGGATCTGGCGCAGAGGAGCTAACTATATTAACATTTAATTATTCTTGATTATTGACTCACTTATATAGCACAATTGCCTGGTGCTTTACAAACAGAGTAAGGCATCTTCCTTGCAATATAATAAGGACAAGCCGAGCAAAGACAATTCAAGCTTCTCGGTGGGATATGTTTAGGTAAGGGTAGGTATGGGAGTTATTGGTGGCAAGAACAGGGTTAGAAAGATTTCTGGGAGGAATGGATTTGATAGAGGAACTCACGTGCCTGGCAGATAAGAAGAGGGAGGAGAGCCTTCCATTTGGAATGGGCAGCATCAGTGAAGGTCCAGTCAAGCCTGCGAGCTGGGAGGAGTATAGGGGGAAATGAGAGCAGAGAGATAGTTGGTGGGGAGACTATGTTGGCCTGAAAAAAAGTGAGTTATAGGAGGTTAAATGTGACATTGTAAAAGTAGGAAGACAGTGATGTGCTGGCAAAAAAATTGAGGATATCACTAATGACCATGGGTGGGGTGATTTCAGTGGAATGGAAAGAAAGCAAGACAGGCTAGAGGGGATTGAGGAGAAAGCTTGAGGAAAAATCTAAGTAATGTGAGCAGTGAGCAGATTCATAGTCTTCAAAAACAAAGGGAGGAGATAAATTGGACAGTAGTTAGAGAGCCAAAGGGGATATGCCATTAATGTCAAAGGGTACAACCCTGGGTATATAGACGGATGCTCGGAGAGGGAGAGGGGAATCCGGGCATAATTTCCTATTAGATCTTAGTTTTCTTTGCTCTTTAGTCCTCTTGTTTTTTGTTTGTTTGTTTGTTTGTTTGTTTGTTTGTTGTTTGTTTTAATGACATTTCCCACATGCTCAGGAGAATTCAAACTCTTGATGTAGCTTCAATAACTTTCATTATTAAAATTTTGGAATTGAAGAGATACATAAAGTGAAATTAATGAGAAGGATTTTCCCCTTGAGACCTATAATACGGAAAAACTGAGAATTTTAACAGCTGGATGACAGCCAGGATTATAAATGATGAGTGACTGCATTTGGTATTTAGTTATTGTCACCTTTATCTTGGTGTAGTCCAGTTCTCAAACTGGGGATTGGGACCTCTCAGGGGGTTGCGAGGTTATTACATGGGGGGTCGCGAGCTGTGGGAGGTATTGCCAATACAGAGAAGGACTGGGATATCATACAGGAAGATCTGGATGACCTTACAAACTGGAGTAATAGTAATAGGATGAAATTTAATAGTGAAAAGTGCGAGGTCATGAGAAGGACCTTGGAGTATTGGTTGATCACAGGATGACTATGAGCCGCCCATGTGATATGGCCGTGAAAAAAGCTAATGCGGTCTTGGGATGCATCAGGTGAAGTATTTCCAGTAGAGATAAGGAGGTGTTAGTACTGTTATGCAAGGCAGTGGTGAGACCTCATCTGGAATACTGTGTGCAGTTCTGGTCTCCCATGTTTAAGAAAGATGATTTCAAACTGGAACAGGTACAGAGAAGGGCTACTAGGATGATCCGAGGAATGGAAACCTGTCTTACGAAACGAGACTCAAAGAGCTTGGCTTGTTTAGCCTAACCAAAAGAAGGCTGAGGGGAGATATGATTGCTCTCTATAAATATATCAGAGGGATAAATACCAGGTAGGGAGAGGAATTATTTAAGCTCAGTACCAATGTGGACACAAGAACAAATGGATATAAACTGGCCATCAGGAAGTTTAGACTTGAAATTAGACGAAGGTTTCTAACCATCAGAGGAGTGAAGATCTGGAACAGCCTTCCAAGGGGAGCAGTGGGGGCAAAAGACATATCTGGCTTCAAGACTAAGCTTGATAAGTTTATGGAGGGGATGGTATAATGGGATAGCCTAATTTTGGCAATTAATTGGTGTTTGACTATTAGCAGTAAATATGCCCAATGGCCTGTGATGGGATGTTAGATGGGATCTGAGTTACTACAGAGAATTCTTTCCTGGGTGTCTGGCTGGTGAGTCTTGCCCACATGCTCAGGGTTTAGCTGATCGCCATATTTGGGGTTGGGAAGGAATTTTCCTCCAGGGCAGATTGGCAGAGGCCCTGGGGGGGTTTCGCCTTTCTCTGCAGCGTGGGGCACGGGTCACTTGCTGGAAGATTCTCTGCACCTTGAAGTCTTTAAACCATGATTTGAGGACTTCAGTGGCTCAGCATAGGTTTGATACAGGAGTGGGTGGGTGAGATTCTCTGGCCTGCGCTGTGCAGGAGCTCAGACTAGATGATGGTCCCTTCGGACCTTAAAGTCTATGATATTTTATAAGTGGGGTTTCATTCAGAGATTTGTTATGTGAAAGGGGTCACCAGTATAAAAGTTTGAGAACTACTGATGTAGTCAGTATCTGTTAGTGTATTCTTCTGCTCCCAGTATTTAGTATAGCTGTGGGCTAGAAGAGACAGAGAGAAGCCTTGTTTTGTCTTTGATCGTTTCCCAAGACAGCATGTTAAAACTATTCCAACTGTTCTCAATTTCTGTATGTGAAATCACTTGCTGAAACATTTTTATATTTCATTTAAGTAGGTTTTAGCATATTTTATAGCTTTATTTTATATGTAAATTATTTAACCAGGATAAAGCTGTGGCATAATTTGGTAACCTAAAACACCCAGCTCATTGGTTTAACCCCCTTCCCTACTCTACTTGATTTTTCTGTGCTGCCCTTTTAGATGAACATTCAGTGGAAATCAGTGTATGTTAGGGTGTACCATGTATGTTTGGCAGCAGAGGAGGTATGTGTCTGCCAGATGAATCTGGTACTTTCAAGAGCAGTAAAGCAGTTAATTTAGGTTTTGCCAATTGCAATGTGTTTTTATTGCCCTTTTCAGAGATTTGTGAACTCTTTATGTTGGATAATTTTACATGAAAAGCTTGTTTGCTAGAAAAATATAAGTACCGTTGACTAGTGAGTGATAAGAGTGACTCTGGGTCAAGATTTTAAAAAATAGGAGTCTAAATCAAGGCTCCTAAGTGCCTGTTTAGGCTTATAAGTAAGTGACTTTATTTTCAGAAGTGCTGAGTACCCAGCATTTCCCATTGAAGTCAATAGGGGGTCTTGAATACTCAGCCCTTCTGAACAACAGGTCACTGGTTTCAGTAGTTGCACTAGCTGACTGAGCAGTGGAGGGACTGCTCTAGACTTACCTGCGAAAGATGGGGTAAAAACAGAGCCATGTCCTATGGGGGAAGTAAGTGCATCCTGGAAGAAGTATAGCAAGGGCCTTGCTCAATGGACATATTGGGGAGCTGCAGAAGACAGAATGGGCTGTGCCTTAAAGGTATGGTGTGGCCCTTTCTTATTAGATTCCATTCATCTTACATGCGCCGAGCTCTTAGTGTGCCACAGATGTTTGTGCTGAAAGTGGATAACTGCATTGGTGAATGTGTTGGGGATGCTGGAGGTCTTATCAGCCCAAAAGTTCTTTAAATCTTCCGACACTGTAATGTTTAACCCATTTATAGCGGCACAAATTTGCTGTAATGCGGACTCTAGCAATAAGGTTTTAATGCTGTTGTTTTATCTTTTTACATAGTCCCACCTACTATAAAAGGAGGAAATATTACTACTGAGATATCCACACTGCTCAGCAGCTTAATAAAGCTGGAATGTGAAACCAGGGGAATCCCAGCCCCTACCATTACATGGTATAAAGATGGACACCAGATTATTTCAAGTCCACAAGCTCTTTATGTGGACAGGGGGCAGTTCCTTCAGATTCCTCGGGCTCAAGTCTCGGATTCTGCTAAGTATACCTGCCTGGTGATCAATATTGCTGGCACTGCGGAAAAAATATATCAAGTGGATGTCTATGGTAAAGAGAGAGTTTATTTAACATGCTTGTTCACCATTTGTTCTGGCTTATAAAACATGCTTATTCAACACTCTAGCTGCGCTCTCATAGAGCTAGGTTGTGTAGTGCTTCCCGAAGGACTGAAGTATCCTGTCACTCAGAGTTGGTTGCTGAAGCTAAGGTTCGGCACACATTAGCAAGGCAGCATGGGAAAGCTTGCACTGTCACAGCCTGCGCTATATCTAATATCATCTATGCAGCTATGAAGAAGGCTTCTGTCTTCAGAGCTGTCAGTTGGTACCTTTTATAAGTAGGAAACATTAAAACTACTTTCCCCCCACAAATCCCTTCTTTCTCTCCCCACCCCATTCCCCCCTCCTGTCATCTTAAGTTTCCTGAATGTCACATCTGGGGTGGCTCATTACCATGAATGCCGACCTCCGGGCAGACTGTCAAGAAGCAGGGCAAAACCCCAAAACTGTTTGTATTCTCTGTAATTAAATTTCACCAATCCAGTAACAAGTGTGAACTCTTAAAAAAAACACTTTTATAGTCTTACCAATGAGTCACTGACAGTCGCCTTGGGCATTCCAGTCTATCTTGCCACCCAGGCAAACTGGACTTTCTGGTAGATGGTTGCTTTACACCAAAAATCACAATAATATTCAGGTTACTCCCAGTCCCAAAGGACCAGCCATTTACCCCCAGGTCAACTGTACTCAGATCTCAAACCGAAGGCCATGCTTGTAGCCAATCTGTAACGAACTAGCTAAAGAGTTATTAACTAGGAAAAAGAAATGAGAGTTATTTACAAGATTAAAGCACACACAGATGAGGTACAGTCAGGTTTCAAAAGGTAATAGAAATTTCTATAGTAAGCAAACTCGGTATATCTTTTAGGGCTAACCCAGGCAAAACAATTGAGGACTTCTTGCATATACTTAGACATCCTTGCCCCTCAGAGTTCAGACAGCATAGTAATAATGAATTGTCCTTATCAGACATTTTTATTCCCTTCCCTCCACATTCCAGCTTTGATGGGACAAGGGGTTGGGCATGTACCCTCTTCAGGGTTGTGGGGAAAGCAATCAACAGGTCTTTCATCCACAATGGTTTGTCTGATGTCTGTAGACCTTCTTTTGTTGGGAAAGAGATCACTACAAGAGGTGTTAACTGGTATTTCACACTTGATAATGCTTCTCTCCTGACTGCATGGGATTTACAGTCTTAGATCTTCTCTACACTGGCAAGTTTCTGTGCAGTAAAGCAGCTTTCTGCGGTGTAACTCTTCAGGTGTACACACTGCCAAGCCATGTAGGGTGCAGAAACTGCACAGTTGCAACGCTGTAAAAAAAACCCACCCCGACAAGAGGCATACCGCTTTCTGCGCTGAGGCTATAGTGCTGCAGTGCCAGTGTAAACACCCGGGTCGATTACAGTACTGCAATTGGCCTCCAGGAGGTGTTCCACATGCCTGTTCTCACCTCTCTGGTCATCTGTTTGAACTCAACTACCTTGCCCTCAGGTGACCAACCGAGAGTCCCACTCCTTAAATTCCTTGGGAATTTTGAAAGTCCCCTTCCTGTTTGCTCAGGGACGCGTGCGGTGGTCTCAGCTCATCTTTCTAGTTGACCATATTTGCTCCACGCACCAGGCGATCCCCCGCTTGGAGCAATGCCGAGCTATTGGACCTCATCAGCATTTGGGGAGAGGAGGCTATCCAGTTCCAGCTACACTCCAGCCGTAGGAATTATGATACCAATGGACAGATTTCATGAAGCATGACAGAAAGGGGCCATGACCAGGACACACTGCAGTGCAGGGTCAAAGTGAAGGAGCTGCGGAACACCTACCACAAGGCGCAAGAGGCAAACCGCTGCTCCAATGCTGCGCCCACAAGCTACCGGTTCTACAAAGATCTGGACGCAATACTTGGTGGTGACCCCACCTCTACTGTGAAGGCCACTCTGAATACTTTGGTGGTTCGCATGCTAGTTGAGAGTGGACTGAGCCAGGAAGAGGAAATCTTGGACGATGATGTGGAGGGGGAGTGGGACCCAGAGGCAGAGGATGACTCAGAGGTCATAGATGCATGCAGCCAGGAGCTCTTCTCTACCCCAGAGGAGGCTAGCCAGCCACAGCTGTTGGATGTTGGCAAAGCGCAAACAGGAAAGGAGGCCCCTGGTAAGTGACTTTGATTTTGGGAATCTCTGAAGCAAGTTCTTGGGGACAAGAGGGTTGCAGAAAGTAGGCTTGTGTCTTTATGATGTGTACTACCACATGCCTAGTCTGAGCAGTGGAACAGCAGGGTATTGTTTGACTCCCTCACTTCATGGGAATTTGTCTCAGAGATCCCCACGAAACTCTCATGGAGATACTGGGTAATCCGCTGTCACAGGTACTTTGGCAGAGCTGTTTTGTTTCTTGCCCCATTAACGGTAACTTTCCCGCGCCACTCTGCCATCACTCAGGGGGAGGTCTGTTACTGGACACTGGCGAGCCACATAAGGGCCAGGGTGAAACCTGCTGTCTCGGCAAAGACCCTTCCTTGATTCCTGCTCACCCTCAGCAGAGAGATATCTTCCATAATGAACACAGCCTGTGGAAAATGTGGGGACAGTAATGATTATAAGGACCCACCCCAAGATTCCCCCAAGATCCATGTGCTCAGTGTACAGTACGGTCTGGGAACACTGATTTCCTTGCCCCTGTGGTTACTCACCATTTTGAGGGCCTTGTGGCTCATGCGTGCTTGCCTGGGGTCAACCAGTTAGTGACAGGTATATGAATAGTGGCTGTGTTTCAAATCACTGAATCAGTGGTCTGTGTGTTGCAAACAATACTGCTTCTGTAAAATGTTGCATTTTGGCTTCACAGATATGACCTTGGGAGCCCAGCCTCCCTCTTTATCTCCAGCTGAATGGCTGCGCAGAATTAGAAAGGGGCCACGAAGAACTAAAGAGGACTTGCTGCGTGATGTCATGATGTACTACTCCGCTGAAAAACAAGAATTGAAGGGACAGCGAGAAGAGGGACCAAAAGGAGAACATGGCATGCCAAAACAAAGCCATGGAACGGCTCTTCAGTATTATGGAGCGCCAAGCGGACACACTCCAGGCGCTACTAGCACTGCAAACAGAGCATCTCCATGCCCGACCTCCCCTGCAGCCGCTGTTGCAAAACTCTTTCCCATGAGCCCCCCCCCCCCCCCCCCCGCACCCTCCCAGACACGGCCAACACATTCTTATCAACATTCTGTACCCGCTGCATTCCACTTGTGCCCTGTCACAGTCCCGCACCGCGGACTCCCAGTACCCACTGCACTCAACACCTGTCCCTCTGCAGTTTGGCCCTGCTGAAGTACAGTAACCGCTGCACTGTACTCCAAAGGAGAAGGTTGCATACGATACCTGGACATACACAAATCTTTAACCGTTCCGGGACCCCACCTCCTCCTGGAACTCTCCCTTCCCTCATTCCTCATACTGCTGATGTGTATTTTTGTTTCTCTCTCTCCTTGGGTTGTTGTTTTTTAATAAAATAATTGTTTTGGTTTGAAAGCAATCTTTATTCCATTAATTGAAAGCAAACAGAGCCCTGCAAAGCAACAGGCAATTTTCTTAACTCTTCACAGTGCCTCGTCTGCAACAATCACAATCACCTCCTAGCATTACAAGCACTGCACTTCTGAGCATAGCAACAAATGTTAGTGGCTTTCAGCTTCAAATTGCTGCCTCAAGGCATTCTTGATCCTTATGGCCCCACGTTGCGCCCCTCTAATAGCCATGCTCTCTGGCTGTTCAAATTCAGCTTCCAGGCACTGAACCTCACCAGTCCAGCCCTGAGTGAAGCTTTCACCCTTCCCTTCACAAATATTATGGAGTGTACAGCATGCGGCTATAAGCATAGGAATATTGTCATCGGCCAGGTCCAGCGGGCTTTTAAACGGCCAAAAGCACATTCAACAGTCATTCTGCACTTGCTCAGCCTGTTGTTGAACCACTCCTTGCTGCTGTCACGATTCCCCATGTATGGCTTCCTAAGCCACGGCATTAAGGGGTAGGCAGAGTCTCCCAGGATCACAGTGGGCATTTCGACTTCCCCTAGGGTGATCTTCTGGTCCTGGAAGAAAGTCCCTGCAGCTTCTTGAATAGGCCAGTGTTCCAAAAAATGCATGCGTCATGCATCTTTCCGAATAAGCCTGCATTAATGTCCATGAAATGCCCACGATGATGCAGAAGTGTCTGGAGAACCATAGAGAAATACCCCTTCCGATTAATGTACTTGGTGGCTAGGTGGGACAGGACCCAGGATGCCCCTCAATGCCTTCTGCCTTCCCACAACTCTTAGCGGCAGAAGAAAAAGAGGTGCTCTGTGGGATAGCTGCCCAGAGTGCACCGCTCCAGATACCGCTGCAAGTGCCACAAGTGTGAACATGCTATTGTGCAGGCAGCTGACAGTGTGAACACACAACAGCGGTTTCCCTTCAGCAGTCTCTGAGTGGAAATGTTACTGCTGGCGATGTAACTCTGCCAGTGTAGACATACCCTTAGCAAACATTTTTATACTAACAGAGCAAACGTTTAGACATTACCTTATCACACTGGATACAAATATTATAAGTAGGGTTCATACATGCAGCATCTTACAAGCATTCCATAAAGTCGAAACACATTCTTATAACTGTTTTAACTATACAAACACACAGGTTTGCCAGACTGGTTGCCAGCTATGTATTTGTTAGTGTTCAGTGAGGCCTGGGGCCTTGGCATGAGCTGGCATCTGGTCTGCCAGTGTCACACCTGACTTAAGACTCTTAGTCTCTATTCTTCCATCTCAGAGCCTCATCATCTCTTTTAATAAAGTGGTGAACAATCAGCTAGGGCATCTGTCTATTAAATTGTTAACTGTTCTTTATAAGTACTTTGTCTTAACCTCTTCTGACAAAAGATGTCTCACATAAAATAATACATAATATAAAATTAGGTAGAGCCAGAGGGGGTTGGGAGGAACGGACCCATTTGCTGTTAATACATTTTCTGGCTACAAAGTTAATCACTTGCAATATATATATATTTTCCTCTTCTCTAGTTCCTCCGGTTATTGAGGGTGGCTCTGACACAGTCCAGAACAAGCAGGTGATTGCTGGAAATTCACTGACATTGGAGTGTAAAGCTGCTGGCAACCCCCCTCCTCTCCTTACCTGGTTAAAAGATGGCGTGCCTGTGAAAGCAAGTGATAACCTCCACATTGTGTCTGGTGGGAAGAAACTGGAGATCTTGAATGCTGGAGAGGCCGATCATGGCCAGTACATATGTGTGGCCACCAGCATAGCAGGAGAAAAAGAAATCAAATATGATGTTGAAATCTTAGGTGCGTGAGCAGCAGAACAATGTCTTTACAGAACTTGCATCAGAATTAAACCTGTACTTATTTTTGCTGGTGTCACAAAACTGCAGTTCAGTGGGTCAAACGTCACATTTAATTAAGCCCAGCCATTCCACGTTTTCTCCGCCAAGTTTGACAGGCCTGTGGACGGCTGCTTTCAGACTACTTCTGGGACAGTTTTCATGAGGGAGATTGTAAACATCACTTGGAAGGACACACAGATGTCTTCCAAATGGGCCTTAAGATCAGGGACAGGAGAAAAATCACAGCTGCAAAATAAATAAATAAATAAATAAATAAAATAATATCAAGGGGTTCTTCGATTTTTAGGCTGCCTGTACATTTTTGGCTACATTATGCAAATCCTAAACTTTCCTTTGAAAAATGTTTCTCTCTTTCCATTGAAACCTTCACTCCAATCTAGATCTGAACACTGCCTCGTTGGCCCATCTCTATATATGAGTCATGCAAATGCTAGTCATGAAATAGCAACTTCCAGCATAGTAAGGCTCCTTGTATTGTAGGTGCTACTATTCTTTAAGGTCTTGATTATGCCTTGTAGGCACAGATGTGCATTGAGACACCACCACCACAGGGGAGCATTGGGGGCCACAGGCTTGCAGATGCAGTATGCCCAGCTTACTGTCCCCTGAATGACTTTGCTGGTCTGTGAATGAGGTGGGGACTGAAGGCCCTGCCTTCCCCCCATCTTCCCACTCCCTTGGAGTGCCATGATCCCCAAAGGATCAGATGGGCCATTTGAAAGGAGGGTGGGGAAGGCTCTTAGTTTCCTTTCTCCATGCATAGAGGGAGTAGGGGGAATCTGGCCCTAGATAAATTAAGTGCCACACAAGAGCAATAAAAACGATAGGACAGAGGACACCATCTGTTTGGTGCCCTTCATTGCAAGGGCACAACTCTGTACATTGAACCCAATTTAATACCCTGTTCCAGTATGCGGTGGGTGCTAAGATATATGTTTTACAATATGTGGTTGTTTTTGACACTTTTTCTGATATTTAAATGTTTATTCTGGTGCATTTTTTATCACTTTACAGTCCCACCACTTGTGGAAGGGGGAGAAGAACCGTCAGACTACATTGTGATCCTTCATAGCCCTCTGGAGCTGGACTGTCCAGCAACAGGAACCCCTCCACCAACTATCATGTAAGGGGGTTGGTATGTCAGTTATAAATTCCACCACTTGCTTAGATGGGCTTGGAAGTAATTGTTATGCACTGACCATACCATTTGATCATAGACTAAAATACAGTGGGTGAAATCCTGGCCTCGTTGAAGCCAATGGCAAAACTCTGACTTCAGTCGGGTCAGAATTTTGCCCCCCTCTTTTGTTTTTTAAAGTAGCCTTGTTGGTTATACCAAAGTAAATATTTCAGAGACCACTCTGGATTAAAAAGAAGTGGCAGAACTCTACTAATGACCCTTCCTCTACTGATGTCTCGTTTCCCTCTCCTCTGGTAACTATGGTCCCTCTTGCATGGAATCTTTCACTTCAGTCCCCTTCCCTCTCCTTTCGTGGCAGCTGTCCTTTCTGCAGCCTCCCCCAGTGCCTGCCTCCTTCCTTTTTCCTTCTCTGGTGTCTGCTTCCCATTTCCTGGTAGCTCGCTTCAAGCCCTTACTTATCTCTGGGAGCCCAAAAGAAGCAGAAATCTATGTAATATTTCCAGGCTTCCTTGAAAAATAGCTCTAGTTGTACGGTAACTTCCTATTTCTAGTTAACAGAAACATGTCTCTGGACTGTCACCCACTTTAAAAGAAATAAGTGTCTTAAGATTTTGCTTTCTTCACGCTAGGTGGTTGAAAGATGGCCAGCCAGTTGAAGAGGGAGATGGATATAAGATCTTATTAAATGGACGCAAACTTCTCATCTCCCGGGCTCAAGTGTCGGACACAGGTCGCTATAAGTGTGTGGCAACAAACAAGGCAGGAGACCATGAAAGGGAATTGGATATTACTGTGCATGGTATGTTACACAAGGGAGGAAAAAAGCAGCAGACTGACTTTATATTAAAAGGATGTTGCATACCTTCATTAGCAAGAAGGTATTTGTAGTTTTATACAGAACTGTAAAATTTGTAGAAATGTTGCGATAAATTGGTGACAACAGTGAGTAGAATTGTAATAATCAAAGCCATTTGCATTTGAGAGATTCTGTAGGTTGCACATTAATACTTTCAAATAGTGATTTATCTTTGTTTGTTTTGTGTCTTGCAGTTCCTCCAACAATCAAATCCACTGGCCCTTCTGAGAGAGCTGTGGCGGTATACAAACCCATGACATTGCAATGCGTAGCCAACGGTATACCCAGTCCTTCCATTACGTGGTTAAAAGATGGCCAGCCAGTAAACACAGCCAGAGGAAATATTCGAGTAAGCACAATGCTTTTGTGGCATCCAAAATTTGAAAGATAGTTACACTAAAGTGCTAACACACACCCCCATTAGTTTTCCTCTCCTTTTTTATTTCTCACGTGATGCTATGGAAATGCTAAAGATCCACCTGGAAGTCGATGGGAGTTTTGTCTGAGTAAGGAATTTGGGATTTGACTTGCAGTGTTCCGTTTTGTGAATCCATTTAGAAATCCATATGCTGTGTTTGCTGGAAGTCTAGTTTGTAGATACAGTGTCCACACCTCTCAGCTATACTTAATTCTCCAGAGGTGGTCATCTTTCCAATTGGGATAGCTATTGGGTGTAGCACTACTCATTTGCTGACTGGGAAGCAGGATGATGTAAATTTCTCTCTGAGCACCACCTCGGTGTCAATTTGGCACCTAAATCTTCTACTCTCCTTGGACTGTGGGATTCTGAGTGTTGGGAGACAGCCCTTCACATTGGAGAGGTTTGTGTGGCTCTCCCAGAGGCTTGATCTGGTGCAAATCCATGCCTCAGCTCATAACTCCTTGGCACCTCAGTGCTCTCCAGCAATGGGGCTTGAAGCTGCTTTGATCTATGCTAGACTGGAATGGCTTCTGGCATCCTGCCAGCAGTCCCATGCAGTAGCAGCCCTCTCTGCCTGCAGCCACTGCTTCACAGTGTTTGCCTGTCCTTTGCCATCCAGATCTCTTCTCTTCACAGCTGAACCAGCTAAGGAGCCATCACAGCCTTGTGGCTCAGGGGCTCTCTAACCTTCAAGACTAGGCCTCCTGTGTGAATGTAAGCCCCAGTCTGAAAAGAAGATGAGACTTTGTATATAGTGTAAATGTGTATCTTATCATTCATCTCAGTGGCTATGTCTGGAGTCATAGTGCAAATCTATTCTCTGCTTTCTGTTTTGGGGCAGCTGGAGTCTTCAGGCCGCATTCTGCAAATTGCCAAGGCCCTCCTGGAAGATGCTGGTAGATACACCTGCGTGGCAACAAATGCTGCAGGAGAAGCCCAGCAGCACATTCGGCTTCATGTGCACGGTAATGATGTTTCAGCCTCTCATTAAAAAAAGCTGCCTTAAAATTGCCACTTTTTAGCTTCTAACTGTCCATTCACTTCTTCTATTTTGAGCACATTCAGGAAGGCTGTGTTAGCTTCCCACACTTGTATTATCTGCAGAGATGTGTCACTCCATTTTCCTCCTTTTCTGGTCACTCTGCTTTTGTCTGAACTCATTACTGTCTCTCCAAGAAGTTCAGGGGGGAAACAGGGCCTTTGCATCATCTGATACCAAATGTCACAGGAACGAGCACCTCTCTCCAGTAAACTCAGTGTGTCATCCTCTTTTACACACTACAGCTGAGTTGAGAGAAGCTTCCGAGACATTAGGAGGTAAACTGTGTTCTTGACCCAGAAACAAGGCACCACTATCAGCATTACTGATTGGACCCAAATCTTGTGAGAACAAGCATTCTTTGCAAGCTTCTGCAGAAACATTTTCTCTCATATGTTAGGATCCTTTATTCTTTCAAACTTCTGGAAAGGATTTTTAATTTCCAGATGAACCAATGCAGAAGGGAGTAAGGAAAGTTCAGGAGTTATTTGCATGTAAGTTTGATAAATGTTTGACCATGCTTTAAATATATGAACCTCAGAGCTTCAAAACTCCTGGCCAGGCCTGGAGCCAACTTCCACTAGAGTCATGTGGTTTCTTTCTAGTGACTTCAATGGGAGTTGGATTGGAACCCCTTTGTGGCGATGTGGTGGTTTTTCTGTGATTTCTATTGTATCTGTTTGATTTGTGAATATGCAAGTTAACACAACAATGTTAAATTAAATGGGAGATTGCAGCACCTACCTTCATCGGGATGGAAAAGAGGAACCTTGCTTCTCCTGTATTCCTAAAGCCATATTTGATCTATCCAGCTGCTTTTGTCCTGAGACTGACTCACACTAGTTTGTCTTTTTCCCTCTACTCTTCCTGTCAGCAGTGCTGTGTGTGTCACTGCCTTGTGTGTCTGCCACCTTTTAATCTAGAACATACGTGGGCTAGGTAAAGTAAAGTGCCTTGCCTTATTAAAGCTCTCTGCAGCATTCAGTTCGATACAGCCATTTTAAATGTAAACAGAGTATGATTAAAAAGCTTGACATGTTAGAAAAGTGACTTTACAAAATTGATCCCTTCCTACCCCACTCAAGCTGTGTGTATCTTGAGTCAAATCCACCTACTTTATTGGCAAAAGAAGCTTTTATTTCTGTTAATGCTGAAGAGCCTGTATAACTAGAGAATGGTCCAACTGCAGATGGGAGCTCATCTGTGGAGGGCCTACGAAAAGGTGGTGTGGGATATTCCCCAGACATTCAGCAGTAAATAAGCACGGTATTTCAGTATACAGAGTGCTTTGAGCAGAGATGTTCTGCCACTGTGTGGCTAAATGAATTAAACCATAATTTTTCTGTCCTTTTTCAGAACCACCCAGTCTGGAGCATGCAGGGAAGATGTTAAATGAAACAGTGGTGGTGAATAACCCAATCCACCTTGAGTGCAAAGCATCTGGGAATCCTTTGCCAAGTATGTATGTTAAAATGAGTCTGTTAACAGGTTATCCATTTTTAAAGGCTTCTGATGGTAATTGAGATTCTTAATGTGAATATAAATCTCTAGTATTTAAACTTGTGAAATCAATAGTACAATGAATATCTAATGGGAAGCTCTAATAAATTTGAGTGATGTACAGTAGATGAAATTTAAAATTAAAGTACTTGGGATTCAGTGATCCCCACTGTTTCCCATTCAAATGAGTGAGAAACATGGATAAATTGTCCTCTCATAACTCTACCACTGGCCAAGTCCACAGTCAGTAACAATGTTAGCAGATGTTATTGTATACTACCTGCTTTTGTGAAAAAATAGACAAAAACAAATCCACTCATCTAATCTTATCAGGTTAATACTGCATAGTGTGGGTCAAATTTACAAAACCCAGTGTAATGCAAAAATGGGCCAACACTGAGGACCCCATCCAAAAACCCACTGTAATCCACTGGGTCTTTCCATACCCTTCAGTGGACTTTGCATCTGGGCCTAGTGTACACGGAAAACCTCAAAGTTTGTTTCCTTATTGGCCTGCTGAGATGGTGGTAGGTTATACACATGTTTTTGGAACTGCACCTTCAATGCCAGCCTTTGAAAATTTGGCCTTATATATAGTCATAATTTAATTCACATTTATTCTTATAGTGCTAAATCCTTCCTCGTTATTTTTCTTAGTCAAACACTCATTGACTCCAATGGGAATTTGCCTGAGTAAGGACCTCAATATTTAGCTCATAATTAGGACAGATGGATCCCTTCATATAAAATAATCTTTACCTAAAACTTGAGCTGAAACAAACCTGAAAGACAAGCTCAAGAAGCTGGATTTCAAACACCCCATTGTTTGAATGTTTTTAGATCCAGGATTTTGGTTTGGATCCTTTCCCACTTTGAACCTCTTTTAAGGTTTGAGAAGTGTGCATTTTTTTCCTTTCTGTAATCTGTATTTCTGAGAACTTCCTGCTTGTGTCAGGAAGTGAAAGAACTATAATAATGTGAGAGAGGTTGTTCTTGTAGCATTTGCTGCCCAGTTAAACTCAGGAAATACTGAAATTCTGCAAGAGGGCTTATTTTTATTTAGTTTATAGTCCAGTTTCTAGAACAAAGCTTTGACTAAAGTTCAAATGAGCATCCAGACTGAACTTTGTACCTTTTGGATCTGATTTTTCCAGTGCCTGTCATCCTTGTGTAGTCATTTACACCTGTAGAAAGTTAGATGTAAGATATCAACAGTTCCAAAGGGTAGGATTGTTTGCCCACTCAGGGCTGGCTCTAGCGTTTTTGCCACCCCAAGCAGGGGGAAAAAAAGAAAAAAAAAGCCGTGATTGGCTTCATTCTACGGCGGCAATTCGGCGGCAGGTCCCTCGCTCCGAGAGGGAGTGACGGCCCCGCTGCCGAATTGCCGCCGAACGGCCAGACGTGCCACCCCCCTATTCATTGGCCGCCCCAGGCACCTGCTTGCTACGCTGGTGCTTGGAGCCTGCCCTGCGCCCACTTGGCATGCACTCTTTTTTCCTCAGCACTGTTTTTTCAAACCTAATGATGATTCGTTTTTTAAAATGATTAAATTCATAGAATTCTACCGGCTCTTCTACTTATGATATAGTGCCATGTGTTACAAACTGTCTAACATGATGAATTTTCAGCGCAGAGCAAAAATTCCACTTGGATCAACTTAAGCATGCCCCCCAAAAAACTTAAAACAAATTAACAACAAAACAAAAACAACCCTACCACCCTCCAAAAAAACCTCCCAATGAATAATCTAGTATATCACTATTTAGATTAGGGAATAGAAGCACCAAGGCAAATCTCACTCCCTTCTTCATGGAGTAAAAGGCAGAGCATTTAGCCCTATTACTGTGCTGGGTTTTCAACTCTGTATAACATTGTGAAGGAGCATCAAAGGTCCTTGAAATACAAAAAAAGGTTAATTGCTACACTGTTGTGCTAGAATGCTACTTTACCATATCTCACCATAATTCTTAATCTCAAACTCCTGTTCAGTTCCATGAGAATTCTTTGTGCTAAATGATGGCAAGATATGGCCTTGAAAAACAACAACAAATCTTGTTTGACATAACTGAAAAAAATAGGGTGTTGCGTGCAGTCACACTACCTTGTGTTGTGATCAGCATGCAGTTCTCACAAGTTAATCAGAGTCAGGCCAATGTATTTCTTGGATGGGAGACTTTCATAGAAAACGTAGGTATTGTAAAAAGTGATTCAGTAGGTAAAGCTTTCATCTGAGTAAGCATGGAACCAGTGTCCCAGCAAGGTGTTAATGAGAACTGAGCTGATGGAAGGGCCATCTTGTGACGGAGATGCAAAGTAAAGGTCCTCAACAGTTATGGTCTGTTATAATCCCCAAACACTCTAATTCCACCACCCTAGTCTAACTCCTGTTAGGATTACTGTATTCTGCCTCTATAAGCTTCCACATGAGTTTCAGTTTAATGTAGTATTTGGGATTTTCTGCCTTGAAGTGTTGTCATGTTGCAGTGTATTTTTAAACAGTTGTATTTCAGTTTAGTAGTAGATGAAGTGGCCCCTATATACATGCTTAATATAACAGTTTATTAAGTGATAAATTGCTTTGGGATGGAAGTATCTATATACATATAAAATTATAGTTGTTGTTGTTGTTACTGAATGTCATAGGTCTATGCAGTACCTTACAAAAAAGTTAGTAGTTATCACTACTATTGTTATAACTTTATTATTACTGTAGTTTAAATATAGTGAATATTGATTTATTGTTAGTTAGCTTTTAGAAAAGCTTAACCAGCATTTGAACAAAGACTGAAAGTTTTAAGATAATTTGAAAAGTATCTTTCTATTGTTGCATAGAGCTAGCTTTGTTACTGCCAGTTATAAGGGTACAGTCAGTAACTTTTCCCTCTCTCTTATTTCACATTGCAGCTATCACATGGTACAAAGACAGTCATCCACTCACTAGTGCTGCAAGTGTCACGTTCTTAAACAGGGGGCAAATCGTTCAGCTTGACAGTGCCCAGATCTCTGACACTGGCATTTATAAATGTGTGGCTGTCAATACAGCAGGAACAGCTGAGCTCTTTTACAACCTGCAGGTTCATGGTAAGTGTTGCACGTCATAAAAACAGTTTGAGGAAAATCTATGTGCATTTTGCCTGCTCTTTTCCAGTTTTATTACACATACTTAATACGCTCCTTCCTATGACTAATCATTTTCTGAGAGGAATTGTGAAGAATACGAAGGCCACATTTCTTTCCTTAGAGCATTGACATGGGAAAACTCAATTGAAGATGTTTGTCAATTCTGATAAGAGAGAGCAGTTTAGCCAAATCTGTCAGAGACTTAAATATTGCTGCTTCAGCAGTTTGAAAAGGTATGGGGTATTGTTTATTGTTGATCATTTTGAACACTACAACAGGTAATTATACTATAGAAAGAAAACAGAAGCTGATTCATAGTTCAGAGGTTTTAGAGGAAATTTTATTTGGGTTGTATACAATTAAATGAAATTGTGAGTCTTTATAGTCACTAAAAACCTGATCAAAACCCCTCAGTCAGTCGGAGATTTTTCACTGATTTCAGTGGGTTTTGCATGCTAGTCCATAGCCCTAAGCCAAATTTTGCCTTCAGAATTTGTGCACACACAACATATTTCAGTGGGAGCCTTCCATGCTAATCTGCTGCCAGAATTTGGCACAATGGTGTCAAGGTTGTATTATTACACTGAAATGCACAAACAGTATGTAATTCCTTTTAATGTTAATTAACCAATAATGACCTTGGGCAGTGCCTTTCCTTGGGATTAATGACCATCTCAGAGAATTTGATGGCCCGAAACACAGCCAAAGGCAATTAACCCCACACAGTCATTAATTCCCAGGAAATGTTTGGTGCCAAGGTCATTATTTCTATTCAAAGCTAAAAATTAAAAAAATAACTCCTAAACACATGGGACTCTTTTTATGGATGCTGGAATTTCAGTTCAGTTTAATACCCTTTGGGTTAGCCAGCTAGATTAGACTCACAGGATTTGTTTGCCATTCCAGATCAAAACATGTCACCCAGTACTGATTGTATCAAAGAAAGATGAAACCGTTCCTAATGCATGTAGCCAGTTCAGTGTGTACCTAATGGGTCTGGGAAGAGAATCCGTTCTGACTTATCCAGTGATCAGTTTACACTATGAAGCATGAGATCATAATATTATTCTTTTTCCCTACATAAGTATGATCATCATGTGTAAATTATTTCTCAATATTTCATTCAATTTAAAGTGGAAGTTATGAACAATGAGGAGATAATGGACTCTAAAGGATTCATGGCAGAACACAGGAGAAGTTATATTGAGTTTAATGAACATATATTTATCTTATCTTGATTCTTGTATCATGCCCATCACTGTAGTGTATGAGCATATTTCTCATTCCATTAATATCTCATTTTATTCAAATTCTGTTGTAAAAACAGTGTTTTGGTTACAGTAGCTACAGCATAAATTATCATTGTGTTCTCATTGTTTAGAAAACAATACTCCAATCTTAACATTGAAGGGAGTTATAGAACTATTTGTAGGTGCCAAATCTTTTGAATTCAAATAAAGTATATTCATATGATTTCATTGTCTGAAGATGTTTGTAGTTGTTTCTCACCATTATAAAACATTTGCAATTATCAAAGAACAATGGATGTTTGTTATGGCAAAGTGTATATAACTGCTTATCTTCCAGCATTTCTGGTTCTACTAGAGCTTATTTATAAGGCAGAATGATTAGTCTGCATCATGGTTTACCAGAAATTGTTCACTCATTAATACAATTGAGCAACTAGTTTGCCATGAATAATTTATCTGATTAACATACCCTCTTTTTCTATACATAGAACATCTGTGAGTAGATCATGACATTCTCTTCTTTCTATGTTAATCATGAAAGGTTCTCTGCAAATATTAAATTGTTATTACAGATACTGAATATTTAAGCTATATTGCTTGGTTGTAATTGGTAAGATATGTCACATGATACTGTTTTAATTTCCTGACTAGATGAGTCAAACATTTCCCACATGCACATTGAAATTTTATTTTCTGCAAATACTCATTCATTTGACTTTGAATTGCAATGATACAAATATTTGTAGAATACAAAAGTTCATTCACTTGAATGTCTGTGGAAAGCAAACATAAAAGGAAAGGAACACAAGGATGGCCAAAGCAATTTATTTAAAAATTCAAGCAAGTGTCCCTTTAAATGCAGCCCTGCAAAATTCTATTCGGCCACTCACCTGAAGCAATTAATTTATGATGTGTAGCTAAGATGTTTTTCATTATTGTGTAAAAAATGGGCAGGTAGATTTTGTAGGCGCCTGGACCTGTAAATTTTCATGTCAATTTCACAAGGTTGATTTACTATATTGCATATGCATTTGCTTCATTAGATTTAGATTAAAAATTTTGCTTTAATACTCACTGGTAAGATCTTTCACAAGGTCTAAATGCAGTATTGTAAACATTTGAGAGAACATTTTCAGATTTTATGTTATAATTTCTGGTTTTCACGGCTGCCCTCTGGGCTACGGGCCCAATCCTGCTCACCGTACTCACACGAGTAGTTCCACTGAAGTTATCTGACTACTTATGTAAGTAAAGAGAGCAGGATTTGGCACAGTGTGGACAAATGACAAATGATGTACTGCCTCGCAGCTGCAGGAAGAAAAATCTTTCCAAAAGTAAGTGGCCCATTTAATTTTGTTGTGATTTATATTCCTCCATAGCTATTTTAAGTTTGTTCTGTTTTTCAGTCCCCCCATCAATTTCTGGCAGGAATGAGATGGTGGCAGTGGTGGTTAATAATCTAGTGAGGTTGGAATGTGAAGCCAGAGGTATCCCTACACCCATTCTGACTTGGCTGAAAGATGGTAGCCCTGTTTCCAGCTTTTCTGATGGACTCCAGGTAACTGATGCAAACCTTAGTACTTGTGGGTTTTTTGGTATCTTGACATGGGTACTTAAAACTACTTCATTTTAATGGAACTGGATTTTTAGAGGTTTTTTAGTGAGGCATGTTGTGCCTTTTCTCTCAAGGTTACTGGTTCCAATCTAGCCTATGCTAGTAGTAACCATAGATATGAAGATTGCTCTCTGTGACCTTTATGAAATTAATTGGTGCTCTCAGTCAAGAGTTCATACAGCTAAAATTGGCACTTCTCAGAGATCCCAAGGAATGAATGAAAAGGGAAATTAAACTGTGCTGAAAATGTGAGGTGATTCATTTGAGGTCAAGACTGGGCCACACTGGTCAGGCAATTTGGGGAAGTTTGCACTGTAGCTGCCTATGAAAACCTGTTCTGTGGATAAATAGAGGCTGTCAACCTAGCACTTTTTCAATGATAGTAAATGTAAACAAAAATGTCCATTAAAGGAATTTAGGGAAATATTAACCATGGATACAATGCCATGATAACTAGTAGGGTGACCAGACAACAAATGTGAAAAATCGGGATGGGGGTAGAGGGTAATAGGAGCCTATATAAGAAAAAGACCCAAAAATTGGGACGGTCCCTATAAAATCAGGACATCTGGTCACTCTAATAACTAGTAGCATTGTTATTAATAAAAAGAATGTATATAGCACCATACAGTAAAATTGAAAGTTACAAGTATGTGCTCAGAAAGGATTCCCGTTGAGATAGCCAAGATAAGACACAAAATAATAGTTGGGAAAAAAGCAGTCTGGGGAGTTGGAGAAGAGAAGATGGAAAGGATGATTCCCGGAAGAAGTAGATTTTAAGGAGAGATTTGAAAGAGGGGAGAGAGGGAATGTGGTAGAAAATGGAGATTGTACCAGGCAGAGAGGGAGGCAAAATAGGTGTGAAGCAGAGAGTAAGAGGCTAAAGCCCAGATCCTGAAAAGACTTTCGAATACAAATAGCCCAATTGGGGCCTGCATAAAATTAAGCATATGCTTCAGTCTTTGCAGGATCTGAGTTGGGAGAAACACAGGGGAAAGGGAAAAGAGATGTAATAGGATCTTTTTTTTTTTTTTTTTTTTTTTTGCTTCAAAATGAAAGATAATGGTTCTAACTCTTAGTCTCTAAGGTGCCACAAGTACTCCTGTTCTTTTTGAGGTTCTAACTCTGATATACTGCAGTATATTACTAGAGAAACTAAGAAGTGTATAATGAACATTGACTTTCAACCTTTCTTTTACAGGTTCTCTCTGGGGGTCGTGTCTTGGCACTGACTAGCGCTCAGATCAGTGACACAGGAAAGTATATCTGTGTTGCAGTGAATGCTGCTGGGGAGAAACAAAGGGATATTGATCTCAGAGTTTACGGTGAGCATTTTGGCAGCTTCCTATAGAATGAACATTGAAATTGATGCCCAAACTGTTTTTATCCATAACAAGGATTCAACTCTTAGAGCTACTTTAAGGAAGGCCGGGCCCAATCTAACGTAAACTAGGAAAGAGACCAGATACTGAGAAGGAATATGTTCCTCTGTGTATCTACAAGACAAGTATAGAAGAGACAGGGCAATGCTAGCTTCCTCCACACTTCCCCGCCAATGTTTCTCAGTCTTGAGCTGGTGGGACCTTCTCTAAGAGTCTCCACAACCCATTACTGGATGTACTTGTCCTCTCTGAGGTTACAGAAAAGGTGAGAGATTTCACCAGCTGTGACAGAGGGTTCTATGCACTGTAGTGATGCATACTTAAAAAGAGCATTGAAATAGAGACTGGTCTGGATTAAACTCAGCTGCATGGAATCTTGAGTAGCTTTGAAGGCTGTCACCAAAAAGTATTATTATTGTTAATACTTAACTCCAGTAGGTAGACTAATTAAGAAATGAGAGGGAGAGAAGAATTTGGAATGCTACTGGGGCCGAGATGGTTAGAGACTTGGTACATACTTGCCCAAACTAGGAATTCGAACAAGTTTGTTAACATATCCTGTAAAATAGATTCATTTTAATCCTTTGTTTCTTCAGAAACAGATTCTCTATTTTTTTTAGTCCCTGCTTCTCAGTTTTGTAATGCAGTTTCCTTTTGAACATAGTTCAAGTCACGTAGCTGAAAGGAGAAGTAATTGGTGAAAAATATTTGGAAATAAATTAGCTTTCTGCAGTATCAGGTCAGCTTTCAATGTTCAGTTCCACAAACTGTCATGAAGAATCTAGGCCTTTTGTAAATTCTACAAAGAAAGTAAGATAAACAGATTTTTTTTTACAGTTATTATATTTCTTATCCACAGAGACCAGACTTTCCCCCTAAATTATTTCCAAGCTGCGATATCAGCTGTTCTGTTTAGTACTTCCTGTGTTAAGAAAAGCAAGACTATATTATGGGTTTTTTTCTCATGATATTTTGAGAGCTGTATTGCTGGTGTATTGAGTAGTACCTTGGGGCAGTTTTAATCTCATATGCACTAATTAAGAAAACATCTTTGTTTTGAAGAAGGTTTGTGGTATTGCTCCTAAAGTGGATGAGGTAATACCTTTTATTGGACCAACTTATGCTGGTGAAAGAGACGTGCTTTCAAGCTACACAGTGCTCTTCTTTAGGTCATTTTAGATATTTCTCACAGACAATCCCAGTGTTTCCTTTTTCTCTCCCCTATATTTTGTTTAATATTACACATCATTTATAGAATTTTAAGGTTGCACAGTTAAAAATAAAAGGAAGTATAAAAGTTAAAGTTCTTGCAGCCTCTTTTATGTCACATTGCAGATGTGTGATACAGAGCAGAAATAAAAACCCCATTAGACATGTGCAATATAGCCAAGCAAATGTTGTTATTAGAACCTCAACTTTTTTCAGTTCTTGATTTATTATATTTTGACTGCAGCTTAATGTTGTATTAATAAAGTTTTTCTATTTAATTTGCCTCCTTTTAAAAATATAGCAGGAAAGGAAAGAAGGGTTGAAACAGCACACTAAGTTGCTTTTTATGGATTGAAGAGTACTGATGCAGTTGCTTTTTAGTTACCTGAGGGATGGGGGGGTGGGGATTTTTTTTCCATTTTTAAAATGAGGAAAAGTGTGCCTGTTTTTTTTTACTCTTCTACCATTCCAAAATAGCTGATGAGCTTTCAGACTTCCCAAACGTTTTCTCTGTGTAGAGGGGAAAGTTTCATTCCAAAAGGTGATTTTTTTCCCCAGGAAGTTATACATGTGTGAAAATGGTGGTGGTGGGGGTTAGTGGGAGGTGGGAATTGTCACAGAAACTGCTACACGCATTTAATTATAGTGTTTGTTCTCAGCAAATGTAATAACTAGCTAGCAAATACCATACATAACAAATAGAGGATAACCATAGAATGGTAGATTATGAACTAATGATGATTAAATCATTAATTATCGTTCATTTGCCTGGAACCATAAACATTCAGCCCGCTCTGGGCAAAATTCTCCTCACTTCCCAAAGACCAGAAAGTGTAGCAGATGAGTAAAATGAAGTTGGGCCATAGAGTTCCTCAACAACTTTCTATTGCTGATTTCCATTAATGGTTCCTTAAGGAACCTAACATGAGATAGTTTCAACATTAGCCATCATGGCATTGCAAGAAGCAGGTTAAGTCTGTCTTTTCTTTCCTCATTTAATTGCTTCTTATTCCAGCCCTTTGAACCATATTTGTTCCATGGTTCTAAATGTCCTCTGACTTTTCAGTCTGGGACTTAAAAACTTTTCTGCAGTTTTCATTTGCTAAATTATATTACAACTATTTGCCTGCTTGCCTTAGGCTTTGTCTATACTAGCATTTTTGTTGGCAAAACTTTTGCCGGTCAGAGGTGTGAAAAAAACACATTCCTGACTGACATAAGTTTCACCGACAAAAGTGCTGGTGTGGACAGTGCTATGTCGGCGGGAGAGTGCCTCCTACTGACATAGTTACCACCGCTCGCTGTGGATGGTTTAAATATGCTGTCAGGAGAGCTCTCTCCCACTGGCATACAGTCGCTACACAGGAGACATTATAACAGCACAGCTGCAGTGGTACAGCCATGCCGCTGTAAGGTCCATAGTGAAGACATAGCTTTAGTCTGTATCTTCACCATCTCCCTGCAAGCAGAATTTCACCATTTCTTTCCACTCGGAATTTCACTAACATCTCTCGTGGTGAGAACTCTTTGTACACAATTGGGACAGTATCTCTGATACGTGATCGTAGACCAGCTGTTTCATTCCACACACAAGGTGCCAAACTGGCTGATAGCTGTCGTCTTATTTTTAATAGGTGGGTGTACTAACTCCTCAGTGTGTCTTGTGAAAATAATATGTGTTGGCCAGGGGATTTATTATTTGTTTTATGTGTTGTTTTAGTTCCACCAAACATTATGGGAGAAGAACAGAATGTCTCTGTGCTCATCAGCCAAGCAGTGGAGCTGCGCTGCCAGAGCAATGCCATTCCTCCACCCATGCTGACTTGGCTCAAAGATGGCCGACCTTTGCTGACGAAACCAGGCCTCAGCACCTCTGAAGATGGAAGTGTATTGAAGGTAAAGTTCACTTGTGAGACTCCTGTAGCGCTTACTTCCCCAGCCGCTTATCAGTCATGAAGGCACTATTCTTTTTCCAGGCTACCAGCTACTTGAGAGGAGATCTTTACAGCATTAGTCTCATTGATGCTAATATGAATAATGGATGAGTGCTATGGGGAGCTGTCATAACCATAGGGGTAGCCTAAATTCCTCCTTACCTGTAAGGGGTTAGGAAGCTCAAGTAACCTGGTTGACACCTGACCAAAGGAACCAATGGGGACAAAAGATACTTTCAAATCGGGGGGGAGGGGGAAAGAGGCTTTGTTTGGGTTCTTTGTTACTGTGGCTGTTCGCTCTTGGGACTAAGAGGGACCGGACATCAATCCATGTTCTCCAAATCTTTCTGAACAAGTCTCTCATATTTCAAACTTGTAAGTAACAGCCAGGCAGACGCATTAGTTTATCTTTTTTTTCTCAACTTGTGAATTTTATCTTTGCTAGAGGGAAGTTTATCCCTGTTTTGCTGTAACTTTGAAACTAAGGCTAGGGGGGTTCCTCTGGTCTCTTTGAATCTAATTACCCTGTAAAGTTATTTTCCACCCTGATTTTACAAAGATGATTTTTACGTTTTCTTTTTAATAAAATCCTTCTTTTAAGAACCTGACTGATTTTTCCATTGCCCAAAGACCCAGGTTTGGGTCTTTGATCACTTTGTAACCAATTGGTTAGGATATTATTCTCAAGCCTCCCCAGGAAAGGGGGTGTAAGGGTTTGGGGGGATATTTTGGGAGAAGAGGAACTCCAAGTGGTCCTTTCCCTGTTTCTTGTTAAATCACTTGGTGGTGGCAGCATACCAGGTTTTAACCTAAGCTGGTAGAAATAAGCTTAGGGGGCTTTCATCCGGGTCCCCACATCTGTACCCTAAAGTTCAGAATGGGGAAGGAGCCCTGACAGGACCACATATTCCTGGGTTTTTAGGACAGTGTATCATCCCTGCTAAATTTATGTTTAAAGTTTTAGATTGACTGATGTAAAAATAAACAATTTCACCCTAATAACATTTAATACATAATACTCTCTACACAAAATAACAACCTACTCATCAAAATGAGAGTCAAAAGGTTTAATTTTATTTCTAGATTGAAGAAGCTCAGGTTCAAGACACTGGACGTTACACTTGTGAAGCCACAAATGTTGCTGGGAAAACAGAAAAGAACTATAATGTCAATGTTTGGGGTAAGTCTATAATACTATATCAAGCCTGGGGACAAAACTCTAGTAAAGCTGTGAAGCATAATGCTGGAGCACACTGTGTTTCATATGTAGTTCATTTCTGAGGTTGATCCTATGCTGCCTATATAAATAAGCCATGCTTAATATTTCACAAGGAGCTTAGAAATTAACATGAGACTACACAAATGTTACCTTCAGGCAAACCTAAAATGTATACCTATGCATTATGATACATGGAGTGAAGAGAGCAAAAGGACAGTTTTGCCCACATAAAAATATTAGGCCACATTTTCAGTACGACTTCAATTTGGCTTCTAAATTAATGTAATCTAACTTTTAGACACCCCACAGTCTCAGATTTGCATGCATAAACAGTACATATCCACTATGGGTAGTTAGATATATAACTAACTAATTTGTTTACTCCAATGTCATTTGGATTAAACCCACATAATTTGAGTTTTTGGGGTGTGCAATTTTGGAGTCTGAGAATCCAGATTACTCTCTCATAGTTATATTCATTCTGCACAGTTTAACAGTTGTAAGTAATAACAATAACTGTAGTAAAAAAAAAAGTTTATAGTAGACGGATATGAATCAGAAATCACACATGTTGCAGATATTGAGAAGGTGCTATTTTAGCATAGTCATTTTCTGACCATAAATGTACTTTAAAAAATCATAATCAGTTTATTCTGTCACCAGTCATAAACAATTATCTGATTGCAATTTTCTGATATCAGTCAATATGTGATTAGTATGACTGATTACTACTTTTTAGTATATTTATCTAAAACAATGTCAAGTTTGGTGGATGGTGCCCTACCAAGTAAGTGAGACCTGAATGGAATCCTAAACCATGTGACTTTAATGTGATAAATGACTTGGTTTACAGACAATTAGACTGCTGATTCTGTTTTATTATAAAGGTATGAAAACTGTCCTGTTTAGGTGAAATTCACCTCAGTGCAGGGGGCCAGAACAAGACCCAAGAACCATTTAAGTTCACATAAATCCTCAAAATAGAGTGTAATGGGACTAAGAAGGGCATATATGCCTTGTGCTGGTCATTGATACTGCCTGAATTTCACCCATTATGAACAACAAAAAAATAACCTTAACAAAACTAAATAATTCCTTTATTCTGGTGATATATGTCTTCAGTGCACATATTTTGAGCCTAATTTTTGGCTTCCTGTTAGTGACCTGCAAAGTTAGGTGCAATTACTTGTTCTCTCTTAAATGCAGTCATCAAAAGGGAGGCCAGGTTTTTTAAATCTGGCTTTGTATGTATAAAGCATGATACTCTAGATAAATATTATATTTTCCTGAACCCTCATAAATCAGAATTTATTTGAAAAACAGGTGATATAAAATCTTAATTTAGACTGGCATTTATGTGGTGTTTGGGGGTTGTGTTACAATGTGGACGATGCCTTGGATGTACCTAGTCTCCACACACTTGTCTCCACAAACCAGCAACACATCCACTCTCTGCATCTCCCACCTTACATCCAATCCCAATTTTACAGCAGACTCTCACTGTTGCAAAAGATTCTTCTCTGGCATCAGCAGAGGGAGCTAGATTTGCCCCTTTTGTGTGCAGAGAGCATTTTAATACCATTTTGAAGGAAGAGATAATTTTGTGTTCATTAGCAGCATTGACTAGAAAAACTTAATGGAAACCAAAAGTTGCCTGTAAAAGCCATCTGTGGTTAACTGTTTGGAATGAAATCCTTTGTTTACTCCTAGGAGCAGAAATGGTGTTTGCCATATTTTTGAGTGGTAAATACAGGAAATGTGTCCGTCTGATTATGTTCCGAGTATTAGTGAGATCCCCAGAGCTAACTCTAATTGCAGAAACTTTCAGAACACAGCCTATGTACTAAAGATAATATTTGTCTCCTTGGAGACTGGCATAAGCTTAATGGTTTGAAGCAGAACAAATGAAACCAGAGCTTGAAACCAGTATAATACAGTATAAAGCTTTACTGTCGCCAGTGTTGAAACTCATGCATCTGTTTCTGCTTAATAAAAAATTATGGGACTCAGAGGGCTACAGTGTCAGACAGAAATGCTTTCCTATTTTCATGTGGTAGAAATGTGTTGGATAAGCCATTCACTAGTGAGAGTCCCTTCTCCCACTTCAGCCTGAGGTATCCACTGCTTCTCCTGGTCGATTTTCAAGGATTTACTATTGCATGTTAAGGAAAGTTGCCTCCCCAGCTCCAAGCAGGCCATTATCCCTTCTTTGGGAACTGACCCAAAATATTAAAAACTGTTGAAGATCAGAGTGAAAATGGATTGGCCTTTCTTTCCTGTGCTTCCTTTCCTGTTGCATAATAACTGAACAGAGGGGACACTCAATATTAGACTCAGCAAAAGGTCATGCTTCTTGAGGAAGCATGCAGACAATCAAGGACTTTGTGGCCAAAGGACATAATCAAGATCGTGGCTGTGGTTGAATTTTAAAAGGGGCTGAGTAGCTTGCAGACTTACAGTATCTAAAGGTTCATAAACTAAGATAATGAGTTGGGCAATCATTCGGGGTCAGATTCTGCCTGGCAGGTCTGTAATGTAGGTAAGGGCATAGGAGCCTCCTCTTATGGTGCAACCTGCATTAGAGCCAGTCAGAATTGCAGAGAATGTGTTCAACAGGGGGCAGGAACTGCTCAGATTCCCCTGGAGGAGGGAGCCAGTCACCCAGAGGGAGTATGCTGTACCCCACAAAGGGGTACTCCTCCAGGGCAGTGGATGCAGTACCTGTGTCCTGCTCAATGCACGATGGTGTTCCATTTGCTTTTACCAGGTCTGACATTAGCCCAGTATTAGCCAGTCTCATTCTGGTTCACTGAGTGCATTTTTTGGTATTTTTTGTTTTCAGTGCCACCAAGTATTTATGGTTCAGATGAACTCTCCCAACTGGCAGTAACTGAAGGAAGCCTTATCAGTTTGGTATGTGAATCCAGTGGTATTCCACCACCAAGCCTTACCTGGAAAAAGAACAGTGAGTTACCATTGTCAATAGTTACAAAAGAAATTGTTAATTTTCTTCTTGCAATTTTCACCATTTTTCCCCTCAAACACTTTGGGAGGAATTTTCATAGGAGCCTAAGGAAATTAAGGTGCTTAAATGCCATTGAAATTCAGTGCTAATTTCAGTGGGATTTCCTTAGGCTCTGTTTACATGCCCAGCCTCAGCGTGATGACAATAGTATCTAGGTACAGTCATTGCCATTTGTGATTTACTGAACTTTCCTTTACCCAAATCAATATTCAGAGGGATCTGTAAATCCTTGTGCTTCAGGGTATAAACTGATTACCAGCATATGTCCCCCTTATGATTTAGTATTGCACAGTTAGGCCATTTTGAATTTTTCCACACGACCCTTAAGCATTAACCAGTTGGAGACAGGATATCAGACAAGATAGAATCATTGAACTGTTCCAATATGGTAATTCCTATGTTCTTAATCAGTCCCAGTGTTTAAGTCTAAACATGCCTTTCCAGCCTGTCTTATCTATTTATCTGTATATCTATGTTCTTTTTAGGACGCTGTTCTTTGTGGTATCTGAATGCCTGAACCTAACTGAATTTTGTAGGAGTTGTAGGAAGAGAAATGTTTGTTATAAAACACTACTTTTACTTAATAGAATTTTCGAACAAGATTCAATTGTGGCAAATCCTTATTATGATGCATTATCATTTAGTCATTTTGTCATCTTATAGAACAGGGGTCGGCAATGTTCGGCATGCGGCTTTCCAGAGTAAGCACCCTAGCGGGCCGGGCCGGTTTATTTAACTGCTGACGCGGCAGCTTCAGCCGATCGTGGCCCCCACTGGCCGCGATTCGCCATCCCGGGCCAATGGGGGCGGCGGGAAGCTGCGGCCAGCACATCCCTCGGTCCTCGCCGCTTCCCACCGCCCCCATTGGCCTGGGATGGCGAACCGCGGCGTGTGGGGGCAGCGATCGGCCAAACCTGCCATGTCAGTAGGTAAAGAAACTGGCCCAACCTGCTAGGGTGCTTACCCTGGTGAGCCACGTGCTGAACGTTGCCGACCCCTGTTATAGAAGTTAAAAAGGCAAATACAAGTTGTCTTATTACTGTATATTAAGGCCTACATTTTCACACTCAGGTGCCTAAAATTAAATTAAAAAATTTCAACATTGAGAAAAACATTTGAAAGTGGCAGCTTCATTTTCTGAGCACCCAGGGCTCACACTTCTCAGCACCTTCAAAAATCTCCTCCATAAACAAATGTACGATTTTCAAATGCACAAATCAGAGATAAGCATCCAAAGTTAGGCATCCAAGTTTGAAAATTTGGGTCTAAGCAACTTCTTTATTTTTATGAGTGGCAACTCTAGGCTCAGATATTTCTACAAAGAGCCAGTGGAATTTACTGAACAACCTCATTACCATTCTTTGTGTTTTTATCTGAAAGAATCTCTCTTGCAGGTTCTCCATTGCCGGCTGACCCTACAGGAAGAGTCAGAGTGCTGTCTGGAGGCAGACAGTTGCAGATTTCAATTGCTGAAAAATCTGATGCTGCATCCTATATGTGTCTGGCTTCAAACATAGCTGGAAACACAAAGAAAGAATACAATTTGCAAGTTTATGGTAGGTCATTATGTAATATTCTTTATATGGTTATAGATCTGGAAAATCAATTACGTTATGAAACCTTAATTAGTAAAGCTGTGTTAAGACTGTAAGGTTTTCAGAGAGTGACTTCCAGATGGAACAACATCAGCACAAGATCCTACTTGCTCAGCCAGAGTGAGGTTTAATTTTTGGAGTCACCTGAAAACCTGCTGGCTGCATACCATAAGGATATTGATTCAGAGCTCAGCTGAAATAATATGTAAGGCACCCTGACAGTGAGTCCAGCCACCAGATGGGAAATTCCTGGAATTGATTGAGTCTGTTCTGATATATAACAGATACAGATGCAAAAGTGATTTTCACTTGAATTCATCCTGAAAATTACTTTCTGCTGTGATAACATTACATATAGGCTGTGTTTATTTAGGAGTATGTTTTGCATGTGGTATAATACAGAAATGCTCTGATACACACTTATTACACACATGTTATACAACAAATACATTATCTGTTATTGTAAATAGTAAAGGACACAATACTGAGACAGCCTAAAAAAAGGCAGCTAAGGAAAAATGATGAGAATAACTAAATACTGAAATTTTTAAAAACCTTGCAGATATAGAACGCTTTTCAGGCAGAAAAATCCTGTAACATTTCAACAAACAGACACGTTTTGACAAATAGGGAGGAACTGGTTGAGAATTTGAAAGTGGAAGGCAGCTTAGGTGAAAGTAGTAATGAAATGGTAGAGTTCATGATTCTAAGGAATGGTAGCAGGGAAAAGAGCACAATAAAGATAATGGATTTCAAGAAGGCAGGACCCAAGGATCTTTTATACAATTTAATGTCCTCTTTGACAAGTTGGGGGTTCCTCTGGGAACAAAATGTAATTAGGATGACTTTGAAGGGGGTCCATAACCGGAACTTAGCTATAGAATTAATATAAGGCAATTTGCTTGTTCCTCCACCATTCACAGATTATTTGCTATACATTTCAAAGAGAGATGAATACAGAGATATCCCATGTTTACAATTCATTTAAATGCTAGGATGTTCTTTTGATCTCTGAATTATCAGACTACGGCATAGACAGGGACTGTTGATTACATTGTCAACCCTACTCCTGCATATGTAAATACACAAAAACACAAACATTATCTTCTTACATGTCTTTTGAGGGTTATTTATTTTTCAGGATGTTTAACCCTTTCTGGCCATGCGTCACAGTAGTTAAGCACTGGAATAAATTGCCAAAGGAGGTTGTGGAATCTCCATCTTTGGAGGTTTTTAAGAGCAGGGTAGACAAATACCTGTCAGGAATGGTTTAGATAATACTTAGTCCTGCCATACGTGCAGGGGACTAAGCTAGATGACCTTTCGAGGTCCCTTCCAGTCCTATAATTCTATGTTTATAAAGTGGTTTGGGATCCTTACACACAGGCAGGAATCACTTCACCTACCACTGAAATGTAGCTCCCTTTAAGTTGAAATCTACCTACAGCAGCTCAACACAACTATTTGGGACTGAAACTGAATAAGAATGAAGCAGCCATTTGAAACTGCAAGGTGAATATTAAGTCATTAAAATGCAATTAATACTTTAACTGGAAATTAGCCAAAATACTAGGATTAATACTTATATTCTTGTGAAAAAAGCCATTGACCACAAGTGGTAAAGACATTTTTACATGCTTATGTTTTTTCACATCTTAGCTTCAGTAGCACAGTGTCTCCTGACACCAAGCATTATCTGAGTACCGACTCAGAAGACAGAGTGCAACCTACTGAATTGCCAGTACCACTTTCTGCAGCAGTGTGGTGTTTCTTGGTGATCTCCCTTTTAAGTACTTCACTCATTCTTATGTGTAAGAATCAGTGCACATTCTGAACCTCCGCTTCTCATGCTAAAGTTCTACATTTTGTTTCCTTTTCTTTAATAGTTCGCCCAACTATACTGAACAGTGGGAACCACCCGTTTGAAGTTATTGTAACCCGAGGGAATAATGTTTCACTGGAGTGCAAAGTACTGGGTAACCCACAGCCAGCAATAACCTGGATGAAAGATGGTCGTCCCCTTGTCAACGGGAGGGGAGTAGAAATACTGAATGATGGACATCTTCTTCAGCTGAAGAACGCCCAAGTATCTGACACTGGCCGCTACGTGTGTGTGGCTGTGAATGTGGCAGGACTGACTGATAGGAAATATGATGTAAACATTCATGGTGAGTAGGGGAGATGAATGGAGCAGGCAAGGTAGACACAGATATGTTTTCAGGTTTACTCGGGGGCAGTAAGGAAACAGTTGTCATATTGCTGTAGATGTTCCAGTTGTGCCTATCACATGCTCTAGACACATTACATAGATTAAAGCACAAATGTTATTTTAAAAAACAAAACAAATACAAATCTTCTAATCCCTAAACATAGCCCTCCTAAAATCAAACCAACCCCCGTCTCCATCCCAGCTTCATCCTAAAGAAAAAGCTGGGAAAATAGTCAGGTCTTGCAGAGCATCCTGAAGGTAATCAAATCTGGGCTCAGATCCTCTAAGATAGGAAATGAGTGAGAAACCAAGAAAACTCTGCTGCTCGTCCTCACCTGATAAAACTAGGTGGATGTTAGCTTGGATGCACTGAAGAATCACAGCTGCTAAGGTATTGCATGAGGATAGAGACAGTTTCTCAAGTAGTCAGAATGCAAACCAGTTAGGACTTTACAGGTTAAAACCAAACCTTACATTTCATTCAGAAATCAGCTGGTAGCCTATGCAAGTTATGGAGCACAAGTGTGCATGTGCATCCAGCAAGAAGGAACAATTAATGAGCAGGCACTAGCTGCAATATCAGAATGGTTTCATTTATAGCCCCAGGTAGAGTACATTTCAGTAACCTAACTTCAGTGGCATGGATTACAGTGTGAGTATCTGCATTTAAAAGAAAAGCCATGGTATGTGATTTCAAAAATCACTGTGTCCAGTCTATTCAGAATGGGACTTTATCTACACTCTGGCTATCCTTCCTGTTTCATCAGACACAGGTTATTTGACTACCGGGTTAGGGTAGCTACTGTATCAATGGATGAGGATGACTGATTATCATCACTAACATGGTCTGTTTGACAAGTATTCTGCCACAGATCCCACTGAAACACGAAGGTTTATGAACATCTTGAGATAACAGGAGCCATGCAGCCCATCTCCAATTCTAAAGTCTTCCTATAAAATGAGAAAGAGAAACAGCAACTAGAGAAGAAAGGGAGAGGAAGGGAGAGAAAAAGAAATTAAGTTGAAAATGAAGAAAATAAGTTTATTTCTGTAATTATTAAAAAAGAGAGGTGAAAATTACACGGGTGTTCTTTCTAGTTGGAAGCCTCTGGGATGGCAAATTTTCTTTTTTTATTTCTAACACTTCTCTTATTTTATTATTAAACTTGGATGTATTGAAGAGAAAATTGTAATCTTAATATGCTCGCAGACTCAGATCTGTTCCTAAGCCTGAATTTCCTGCATGGAAGTGTAAAATGTGGAACCGTGCAAAACATCAAATTATTCCTCTTCCTAACAATGAAAAACCGACAAGAGATTTACTATTGTTATTTAAATCACTGAAAGGGGGGGGGGGGTTAGATCATATTTTTGCTTTTTCTATTAGAAAAAGTACAGTATTCTGGCAATCTGACACAATTTTTCTTAACAATTCACTAGCTGTAAAATGGACATAGCAAGCAAAATGTAATATTGTGTACTAACTATGATTCTGAACCCACAAAAGGATCTAAGGGGATTGATAGAATCAGGTCCAAGATGTTTATATCTTCTGCCTTTGTGACATGATGTCTCAATAATATGAAGACTGAAAATGTTAAAATGATGGTACTTTGCTACTATGTAACTAGAATAGAAAAATAAAGTTACTCTGCAACTGTGCAGTCCCATACTGGTCAGGATGGTTTTAGCTACAGTGAATTAATTTGTTAGTTTAAAGAATGTGGTGTGCCTTATCCAGAATTAATCTTAGTTATTTTTATTCAGTGTTATCAGGTGTGTTTTTTCCTTTGTTTTGCTTTGTAGTCCCTCCAAGTGTTGTAGGTGACCTGGAAGTGCCTGAAAACATCAGCACGGTGGAGAAAAATCCTGTCACTCTGATCTGTGAAGCATCTGGAATTCCCCTGCCATCAATAACATGGCTGAAGAATGGAAGGCCTATCCCCTTGAATAGCTCTGTGAGAATTCTGTCAGGTACAGTTGAGAGTCTGATCTACTAATAACACAAGCAGAAATAGGAACTCTTGCTGAGTGCTTGTCCATTAAAGAAAGACACACATAGCTTAGGGTCAGATTGGCTGCAGCATTTATTAAATAGCCAGTTGAACCAAATCTGAACCAAGCAGAAAGTTCTTACCAAATTTCATTTAGAGCTATGCTAACTTGTGCAGATGTGAGAATCTCAGAGCTGTTGCAATGCATGGCTTGCAGCCCAGTATCCAGAGGTGTGCAAGAGCTAACATCTACAAGTGAGATCCCACTCTGGGATTTGGCAACCTGTTGATTGGTCCAACCTGGTAAGGGCCTATGCATAGGAACATTTATCTCCAGAGCCATTTCAAATGGCAACAGCTTACCTTGTGGGTGCTGATAGGTGTGAGGCTCTCAGTGTGCATGTGCACCATGAAGTCAGCTTAAGCTTAATCAAGCTTTTACCTCTGGATCATATTTTTTTTTGGTTTTGGTTTTGGTTTTTTTTTTTGTTTTTTTTTTTTTTTGGCAAGGACTCACTAACTGAGCATAAAACAGAATGAAAACCCAAATAATAAGAGAACTTTCCCTTGAATATATGTGGGTCTGCAGTGACTCTAAATACCAGAACCAGAGGAAAACCTGCTTGTGTGCCCTTGGATTTAAAGTGGTAAATTCCTTTTTAACCTCAAAGCCAATCAGATCTAACCCTAGAGCAAACACAGAACAAGAAATTAAGATGGTTTGATAAGACAGAGCACCTTCTGATAAAAGCCAAAAATGACAGCCCTTGGGCACACCATACAGCAGGTCATCAGCTGGAATGAAAGGAAGTACAGGCTTTTGAGTGCCTAACCTATAGCCAAGCAGGTGGGGAAACATGTCCCCTCCCGAGGCAGAGAGCTAGGAAAAAGCTTGTTGCATCTAGAGGAGCCCCATTACACTAAGGCAGGAGAAGTGTCCCAGGCAATCAACCCTTAAGACTTTGGACTCTGCCACTGGCCAATCTGATTGGCCAGTCATCTGAGTGATAGCTGCAGGTGCAATTGGGATCTTTGACTTCTAACCTCAGTCTGCTGGGGCCATCTAGAAAGGCCTGGCCCTTATGCCTTTTTCTGAGGGGAGGATTGACACAAGAGTGTCCTAAGTGAGAAGACTGTGATTTCCATTCCAATGAACCACATTGCTCCAAGACTGCAGAGAGGGGAGAGAGCAGCCTCCTGCATGACTGACACCTGCAGTGTTACTCTGCATGTGATCGCTGTTTGGTAACTTCATATTTAAAATACATAATTGACTTAGCAGCTCTGAAGCTAACAAAGGGATATATGGACTCAATCGAAAACACTTTGAAGTTGATGAGAGTCTTTGCATAGACTTGTGTTGGCTTTGGCTCAGGCCCTTTTCAATGTTCAAGTATTAAAGGATGACCTGTGCAAGGTTTGGCAACTGAGTGTGGCTGGGAGAAATTGATAAGTTAGGATGCTTCTCTTAAGTTGGGTCTGCAAAACTGGACTGGAAATCTAATGAGAAGTGATTTTCATGAAGTTTCTAGTTCTTCTGGTTGGGCCAGATGCATTACCCAAAGCAGCCCCTCTCTTGGGATTTCAGCCCCTCTGTTCTCAAACTTGCCCAGAACTTGGAAGAGGAGCATGAACATGGAAAAATAATGGAAAACAAACAGAACCTTGTCAGAAGTTCAAAATAGTTTGTTTAAAACTTGCATCTGGAGATTTGAAGGATATTTTATTTTATCTGAAATAATTTTCCCATCTCTACACTTGAACATAAAAGGTTAGTCCTATTTCCAGTTATATGTTCCCTTTCTTAGCCACAGTATGTATGAAAAGAGTTTGGGTGTCTGGTAATTATGTGACATAAACCTTATTTTTTGATCTGATGTTGGTTTTCTGCTGTGTAGATGAAATTGCCATCACCTCAAACAACCTCTTTTGATATCAGTTGTTTCCATTCTGTCCATTGATTGCTTCAACCCACTCTGATGTCACTAACTCCACAGTGCTCAGTCACTGCTGAACTCAGAGAGATGAGCCATGGAAAGTCCTCAAGTTATCCCTGAATGCTGGTGAAGGGGGAAACTGACAATTACCCCACACCTTGTTTTCTTGTAAACCTTACATGCTGGTGTGTAATCACTCAGGAAAACTGCACAGAGTGGTGGTGAATTCTGTTTTTTTGTTTTTATGGCCTTAGAGTTGAAGTTTGGAGTTTTCTTTGGTTTTGCTTGTGAAGATGCTGAGGGAAGAATCCCTAAATTAATATCTTAAAATAATTCACCCTTTAACTCTGCCAAAACAATTCAGTTCTGTAGATCAAAAGCATGCTTTGTGTGGCAGGGGATCAAAAACTGATGGAGTGGCCCACACACTGCTTCCATTCACTCTGAATCCTCCTCTGTTTGTCCATGTTTTTTCTCATATGGTTCCTTTTAAAAACATGGGAAAAAACCCATCACATCACATCTGCATGAAGATAGATAATAGCTGTAGGAAATGGAAGAGCTTTTAGCAAGTTTTAGTATATATATGATGGGGCCAAACCCTGCCAGCAAAGCTGTGCAACTTTTGCTTTGCAAGTGTGAGGAGGACAAGATACAAGGGAAGACACACAGCCCTCTGCAGATGTTTGCTCAGTACACCGCTCAGAGGATGTTGATGGAGGAGAAGCAATCAACATAATAAGAAATTACCTTTTGCCTACTAAAATTGTTGCCTACTTTTATGGATAATACCTAAAAATAATATTAAAATTAGAATATATTTAGAGAAAATTAAAAAAAAATGCTCTTCTTAATTTATGTATTTGATAGCATCTTGTGTTTAGTACATTTATTTTCCATGTGTAGCCAGCGAGGTGTACACCAAAGCACTTATATAGGTGATAGTCCCACTGACTCCAATAGGAATAGTCACATGATCAAAGTTAAGCACAGGCATAAATGCTTTACTGGATTAGGGTCTGATCCTGACCCAGTGTAATCAATGGGAGTTTTGCCAATGATTTCAAAGGAAGCAGAATTGAGCCCAGTCAGTTTCTACTGTTTGAGAGTCTTTTACATAGCATCAGGAGATAATTTATTTTTAAACGTGATTGTAAAATCACAAAAATGGTTTGGATGCATTCAGTGTGGGATTTTTGGCATCCTTTATTTGTTTTGGAGGCTATTTTAATACCTGTATATTCTTGTGGCTTTTCTCTTCAGGGGGTAGGACACTACGTTTAATGCAGACTAAAGTGGAAGATGCTGGTCAATATACCTGTATAATAACCAATGCTGCAGGAGAAGCAAGGAAACATTTTGGCCTTTCAGTTTTAGGTAAGTATATGATTTTGATGAAAGTAGATAAAAAGTGTAATACTGTATGTTTCACCAGCATCTATATTAAAGTTTATACATAGTTCCTCTTAGGGCTTGTCTAGATGAACAGTTAGTGCATAGCAAGCTGGATGCGTATCTACAGTGCACTAGCGTGCCATGCACTGTTCAGGTAGACCCTCCTACCATGCACTAAAAGTTCCCTAGAGCACTTTCATCTACTCCCCTTTGAAAAAATTCCCTAGTGTGCCACATGCTAGTGTGCTGTAGATTTACACCCCAAGTTGCTGCGCACTAAATGTTCTTCTAGACAAGCCCTACAAAAAGTGAAAGTTCACTTGATAACGATCTGAAAATCAATTTTAAACAAGTCAGACTTACATGTAAACTGGCTATGGTTTCATTTTAAAATTAATATCATTTAGGCATGACAACATATAATGGAATCACTGATAACTACTTATTTTCAGTTTGTAAAAATTACAGCAGTATACACAGTAAACCGTGTGAAACTTAATACTGTGAATCCATTCCATTCAGTGCCAGAGCTCAGAGAAACACTCAGGGTAGAACCTCATGGGCACTGAACAAAATGTTTGTGCAAAACCTTTGTGAACTGAAACAGCCAAGTTAAACAAGTAAATGCTGTAAACAGAGGGTACCACAGGTACCACAGAGCTACTAACAGCCCATTCTGATACTGGCAGTCAAGCTGGCATTTATTTCCATAAATCACTTTGTAGCAGGCAGGCAAGCCAGGTTGTTCAGACATGTTCAGACATGTTGGTGTGGAATTATTAGTATTATATTTGCAAAAAATATTTGAGGTAACTATGTCATATTTTTCTAAAAGTCTGGAATAATTTAGTGTTGATAATTTACTGAATTAATTTGGAGACAAGGTTGTGTTGTGTGTGTGTGTGTGTAATTCTTTTTTTTTTTTAATTTATTGTGAGCAGTAATAGTTGGCCCAACTTTCCTCAAACCAGTCCTGAGCTTGTCTGATTTCATCTGTCATTTTTTCCATGTCTCCCATTTATTGTTTTTGTCTAGTCACATTTTAATGTAGAACTCTCATAAAAACCTTTTTAGCAGTGCTCATACACTCAGACTAAGAGGGTTTGGCCCTAATTTCATCACACTTGGCAAGGATGTGCCATGTATTAGCCATGTCTGCTTGTCCACTGACCTTACCACCATGGCTGAGTCTGCCAGTAACCATCACCCCACCCCACTAAGCACATTGTGCAGAGGACAAGTTTTAGCCACTGACAATGAAGTAGTTTCTCCAGCTTTCAGCCCATGGTTTGAGTTGTAGGCTTGATTTATTTTTGTTCTCCTGCTTTCATTTTAAACTCTTTTACTCCTTATCAGGTGCTTAAGATCTGATCTAATTTACTATTTTCTCATCAGTTTAAAGTAAATTCTATATCTTGAAATGTTTTTTAAAAAATAACTTTCACTTCCAAATTACTGGTAACACAGCTAAATTGTGTGAAAGCAAAAAATTCTTCACTTCCTGTCTTTCTGGTGTATCTAGCTATCTAGAGTCCAGTCCTGCTGTGATGGTTCGGTCACAGAGACCCCCCTTGGGACTGTCACCTGACATGCTGAAATTATCTTGAGCCCATTTTCCCTGCCAGTTGAGACTCCAGAACCCCGCCTTGTTGAGCCAGACACACTAGCTTGCTGCAACACAGACCCGGGGTCTTGTTGGAAATAGGTAACCTGCTGAGTTGAAAACCACTCAGCAGGTTACCTATTTCCAACACCTACACACCCAGTTCCCAATGGGATCTAAACCCCAAATAAATCCATTTTATTCTATATAAAGCTTATACAGGATAAACTCATAAATTGTCTGTCCTCTATAACACAGATAGAGAGATTTTATTAAGTATAAAAAGTAGGATTTAAGTGGTTCCAAGTAATAACAGACAGAACAAAGTAAGTTACCCAGCAAAATAAAACAAAACATGCAAGTCTAAGCCTAATACATTAAGAAATTGATTACAAGTAAAATCTCACCCTCACAGATTTTCCAATAAGCTTCTTTCACAGACTAGACTCCTTCCTACTCTGGGCCCAATCCTTTCCCCTGGTACAGTCCTTGTTCCAGCTCAGGTGGTAGCTAGGGGATTTCTCATGACTGCTTCCTTTATTCTGTTCCACCCCCTTTTATAGCTTTGGCACAAGGCGGGAATCCTTTGTCTCTCTGGGTCCCCACCCCTCCTTCTAAATGGAAAAGTATCAGGTTTAAGATGGATTCCAGTATCATGTGACATGGTCACATGTCCTGTGAGACCCCCAGCCTCCATTCTTCCTGGGCTGGCCTACACATACACAGGAAGGTTTGCAAGTAAACAGAGCTATTTACAGCCAATTGTCCTAGTCAGTGGGAGCCATCAAACTTCCAAACCACCATTAATGGCCCACACTTTTCATAATTACAATAGGACCTCAGAGTTATACTTCACATTCCTAGTTTCAGATACAAGAATGATACATTCATACAAATAGGATGAACACACTCAGTAGATTATAAGCTTTGTAACGATACCTTACAAAAGACCTTTTGCATAAAGCATATTCCAATTACATTATATTCACACTCATAAGCATATTTCCATAAAACATTATGGAGTGCAATGTCACACCTGCACTATTTGGGTTTACATGAGGGTAGAATTTGGTCCCTAGTTCATCTTCTCTTCCTTCCCAGTTACGAAGCTCTCTCTAAATCCCTTGTTATACTTCAGAGAACCAACCAGTCCTCCTTATAGCCATGTTGCTTCCTCTTCTTCAGCCTCTATGCTTTATTAGTGCTCTGAGTCCTAACTCCTTTTTCCTTTGCCCAAGTACTACAAAATGCTTCATTTAAAGAAGCAATTGCTTCTCCAAAACCATAGAGTTAACTGTGTTGTGCATTTCCCAACAATAAATGAAGCATATCGTGCCAATGGGGTGGCTCACAAATGGGAGTAAGAGGTTCACAGCTTGCCTCCTGTCATTGTTAATCATGTTGGTGCACATACTAATGAACCAGTTTTCATGTGCCTTGTCTATTTATGCACAGTACTGAAAATATAGGGGTTGTTTCCAGGAAATTGGGCTCTAAAGCTGCAGATGAATGAGAGTGAGTGTGGGTAGCAGTGATGCAAACATTATCGTCCTGAATCTGATTTTGCTTCTTCTGGCATAAACCAGTGGTTACTCTCCTGAAATTAGTGGGGAATTACACTACTGTGAGTGAGAGGAGGATTTATCTTGGCCTGTATTTCTTGTTTGTGTATAATTTGCACGGATGTGTGTTTTCTGTATGCACACAGGTGGTTAGAAATAGAACAGACTTTGGGTCAGACTGCAGGTCGACCTTTGAGCAAGTGCTCAAGTGGTAACAGAGGTCATGAGCAGATTCTCTCCTGTGTTCCCCTGCAGGGCTAGTCACAAATGTAGTCCTTGTATTGAGGGTGCAAGGACTGCTCCTCACCAGCATGTCACAAGGACTAGCCAGCTCAAAAGGAGCAAGCAGGGGAGACTGAGGTGGGGGTGCTGGCTGGCTGTAGAGTGGAACATTTTGTTACCTGTAAATCCTGCTGGGATATTGTAAGTCTTCTCTGTTGCCAATGTGGGCCTGTTCCTAGTAGGTCTGATTAAGCCATTTGTTATTTTTATATGAAAGAAACAATACATTCAGACACAGAGACAATGTCTTCGGGCAGGACTACACTTACTACATTGGTGCAGCTGCATTGAGGCTTGGTCTACACTCCGATTTTAGGTCGAATTTAGCAGTGTTACCTCGATTTAACCCTGCACCCATCCACATGACGAAGCCCTTTTTTTCGACTTAAAGGGCTCTTAAAATCGATTTCTTTACTCCACCTCCGACGAGGGGATTAACGCTGAAAGCGGCCTTGCCGGGTCGAATTTGGGGTAGTGTGGACGCAATTCGACGGTATTGGCCTCCGGGGGCTATCCCAGAGTGCTCCATTGTGACCGCTCTGGACAGGGCTCTCAACTCAAATGCACTGGCCAAGTAGACAGGAAAAGTTCTGGCCAAGTAGACAGGAAAAGTCCCACAAACTTTTGAATTTCATTTCCTGTTTGGCCAGCGTTGTGAGCTGATCAGCACAGGCGACCATGCAGAGCTGATCAGCAGAGGTGACCATGGAGTCCCAGAATCGCAAAAGAGCTCCAGCATGGACCGAACGGGAGGTACGGGATCTGATCGCTGTATGGGGAGATGAATCCAGGCTATCTGGACTCTGTTCCAGTAAATGAAATGCCAAAACATTTGAAAAAATCTCCAAGGGCATGAAGGACAGAGGCTATAACAGGGCCTCGCGGCAGTGCCGCATGAAAATTAAGGAGCTCAGGCAAGCCTACCAAAAAAACAGAGTCAAATGGCCGCTCCGGGTCACAGCCCCAAACATGTTGCTTCTGTGATGAGCTGCATGCCATTCTAGGGGATGCAGCCACGAGTACCACAACCAGGGCCGGCTCTGGCTTTTTGGCCACCCCAAGCAAAAAAAAAAAAACAACAACAAAACCTGCGGCACAGCCAGAGCCAGGGTGCAGGGGGACTCCCTGCACTGCAGATGTGCCCCGGCTAGGGTGGGAGGGGGAGGGAGTGGGGGGAGAGAGAGAAGGGGGGTGGCCAGGGCTTCAGCGGGGCACTGCCACATGGCCCCTCCGTGCGTGCCACCTGCAGGGAGGGCTCTGCGCCGCTACGCTCGGCTGGGAGGGAAGGACGCGGGCTGCCCTGCCAGGCTTGCTGCAGGGCGCTCCACTCCTCTGCGCCGCAGCCCACTACAGGGCGGCCGGAGCGGAACAACAACAATAACAAAAAAAGCGGCCATGCCGCCCTAGGATTGGGCAGAATGCCGCCTCCTACAAGCTGCCTCCCCAAGCACCAGCTTCTCGGCTGGTGCCTGGAGCCGGCCCTGACCCCAACCCTGTGCTTTGACTCCGTCAATGGAGTAGGACGCAACACGGAAGTGGGTTTTGGGGATGAGGAAGATAGCTCACAGCAAGGAAACGGAGAAACCGGTTTCCCCAACAGCCATGATCTGTTTCTCACTCTGGACCTGGAGCCAGTAACTCCCGAACCCACCCAAGGCGTGCACCCAGACCCTGAGGGCACACAAGGGACCTCTGGTGAGTGTACCTTTGTAAATATTAGACATGGTTTAAAAGCAAGCGTGTTTAATGATTAATTTGTCCTGGCATTCGCGGCCAGTACAGCTACTGGAAAAGTATGTTAACGTGACTGGGAATGGAGAGGAAATCCTCCAGGGACATCTCCATAAAGCTCTCCTAGATGTACTCCCAAAGCCTTTGCAAAAGGTTTCTGGGGAGGGCAGCCTTATTCCGTCCTCCATGGTAGGACACTTTACCACGCCAGGCCAGTAGCACGTAGTCGGGAATCATTGCAGAACAAAGCATTGCACCATGTGGTCCCGGTGTTTGCTGGCATTCAAACAACATCCTGTGTTATCCTCAGCAGAGTGATATCATTCATGTCACCTGGTTGAAATAGGGTGGTTTTATTAAGCGGACATTCAGAGGTGCCCGTTCCTGCTTGGCTATTTGCCTGGGGCTGAACAGAAATGTTCCCCGCTGTTAGTCACGCGGTGGGCGGAGGGTTGAAGCCATTAAAATGCGACCTTGTAACGAAAGCACATGTGCTATGTAATGTTAACAGCAAGGTTTACCGTGAAAGAGTGTACCCATTGTTCTATAAAATGTGTCTCTTTAACTACCACTCTCCCTTTTTTTTACCTCCACCAGCTGCATTTGTTTCTCCTTCCCAGAGGCTAGCGAAGATTAGAAGGTGAAAAAACCACACTCGGGATGAAATGTTCTCTGAGTTCATGCTGTCCTCCCACACTGACAGAGCAGAGCAGAATGTGTGGAGGCAGACAATGTCAGAGTGCAGGAAAGCACAATATGAACGCGAGGAGAGGTGGTGGGCTGAAGAGAGTAAGTGGCATGCTGAAGATGATAGGTGGCATCAGCTTGCTGACAGAAGGCAGGAGTCAATGCTCAGGCTGCTGGAGCATCAAACTCATATGCTCCAGCATATGGTTGAGCTGCAGGAAAGGCAGCAGGAGCAGAGACCGCTGCTACAGCCCTTGTGAACCAACCGCCCTCCTCAAGTTCCATAGCCTCCTCACCCAGACGCCCAAGCACGCGGTGGGGGCGGCCTCTGGCCACCCAGCCACTCCACTCCAGAGGATTGCCCAAGCAACAGAAGGATGGCATTCAATAAGTTTTAAAGTTTTTAAGTTTTAAAGTTTTAAAGTGCAGTGTGGCCTTGTCCTTCCCTCCTCCCCCACCCCTCCCGGGGTACCTTGGCAGTTATCCCTCTAGTTGTGTGATGAATTAATAAAGAATGCATGAATGTGAAGCAACAATGACTTTATTGCCTCTGCAAGCGGTGATCGAAGGGGGGAGGGGAGGGTGGTTAGCTTACAGGGAAGTAGAGTGAACCAAGAGGGGAGGGAGGTTCATCAAGGAGAAACAAACAGAACTTTCACACCGTAGCCTGGGCAGTCATGAAACACCGCGCCCTGCTGTACTCTTCTAACCGCCCTGATGTCTGGCTGCATGTAATCAGCAGCCAGGTGATTTGCCTCAACCTCCCACCCTGCCATAAACGTCTCCCCCTTACTCTCTCAGATATTGTGGAGCGCACAGCAAGCAGTAATAACAATGGGAATATTGGTTTCGCTGAGGTCTAGCCGAGTCAGTAAACTGCGCCAGTGCGTTTTTAAACATCCAAATGCACATTCTACCACCATTCTGCACTTGCTCAGCCTATAGTTGAACAGCTACTGACTACTGTGTATGGCTTCATGAGCCATGGCATTTAGGGGTAGGCTGGGTCCCCAAGGATAACTATAGGCATTTCAACATCCCCAACGGTTATTTTCTGGTCTGGGAAGAAAGTCCCTTCCTGCAGCTTTTGAAACAGACCAGAGTTCCCGAAGATGCGAGTGTCATGTACCTTTCCCGGCCATCCCACGTTGATATTGGTGAAACATCCCTTGTGATCCACCAGTGCTTGCAGCACCATTGAAAAGTACCCCTTTTGGTTTATGTACTCACTGGTTTGGTTCCGGTGCCAAGATAGGGATATGGGTTCCGTCTATCGCCCCACCACAGTTAGGGAATCCCATTGTAGCAAAGCCATCTACTGTGGCCTGCACATTTCCCAGAGTCACTACTCTTGATATCAGCAGCTCTTTGATTGTGTTGGTTACTTGGATCACAGCAGCCCCCACAGTAGATTTGCTCACTCCAAATTGATGGCTGACTGACCGGTAGCTGTCTGGCGTTGCAAGTTTCCACAGGGCTATCGCCACTCGCTTCTCAACTGTGAGGGCTGATCTCATCTCAGTATTCTGGCGCTTCAGGGCAGGGGAAAGCAAGTCACAAAGTTCCATGAAAGTGCCCTTATGCATGCAAAAGTTTCGCAGCCACTGGGAATCGTCCCAGATCTGCAACACTATGCAATCCCACCAGTATGTGCTTGTTTCCCGGGCCCAGAATCGGCGTTCCATGGCATGAACCTGCCCCAGTAACACCATGATGTGCACATTGCCGGGGCCCGTACTTTGTGAGAAGTCTATGTCCATATCTATGTCCTCATCAGTCTCGTCACTGTGCTGCTGTCGCCTCCTTGCCTGGTTTCGCTTTTGCAGGTTCTGGTTCTGCATATACTGCAGGATAATGTGCGTGATGTTTACAGTGCTCAGAATTGCCGCGGTGATCTGAGCAGGCTCCATGTTCCCAGTGCTATGGTGTCTGCACTGAAAAAAGGCGCGAAACAATTGTCTGCCATTGCTCTGACAGAGGGAGGGGCGACTGACAACATGGCTTACAGGGAATTAAAATCAACAAGGGGTGGCTTTTCATCAAGGAGAAACACAAACAACTGTCACACAGAATGACCCCCTCAAGGATTGAACTCAAAACCCTTGAGTTTAGCAGGCTGTTGATTTCACGGAAGAAGGGAGGGAGCCAGGGGGAAGCAAATGAATACAAAACAAATCTGGTCTATTTCTTATTTTGGTCCACTCCATCTATCTTATACATCTTAGGCTGGCAGCAGACAGTGTAGTACGACTGCTAGCCATCGTCATCTCCTGGGTGCTTGCCAGAAGACGGTGCAGTACGACTGGGGAATGACCTGGCTGAGTCAATCCCATGTCTGCCCAGGCGCCCCTGACCGACCTCACTGAGGTCAGCTAAAAGAGCACCCAGGAATACGACGACGATGGCTACCAGTCGTAATGCATTGTCTGCTGCCAAAAGGCAATGAACTGCTGCTTTGTAGCAATGCAGTCCCACGTTTGCCAGCACCCAGAAGACATACGGTGACGGTGAGCTGAGCGGGCTCCATGCTTGCCGTGGTATGGCGTCTGCACAGGTAACCCAGCAAAAAAGGCGCGAAACGATTGTCTGCTGTTGCTTTCATGGAGGGAGGGAGGGAGGGAGAGGGGAGCCTGACGACATGTACCCAGAACCACCCACGACACTATTTTTGCCCCATCAGGCATTGGGATCTCAATCCAAAATTCCAATGAGTGGCGGAGACTGGGGGAACTGTGGGATAGCTACCCACAGTGCAACGCTCCAGAAATTGATGCTAGCCTCGGTACTGTAAACCCAGTCCGCCGACTTAATGCACTTAGACCATTTTGTGTGGGGACACACACAATTGACTGTATAAAAACGATTTCTAAAAAAACGACTTCTATAAATTGGACCTAATTTCGTAGTGTAGCCATACCCTGATGCAGTTGTGCTGCTGTTGTAGCACTTTAATGAAGATACTCTAAGCCAACGGGTGAGAGCTCTCCAATTGGCATAATTAATCCATCTTCCCAAGAGGCAATAGCTAAGTCAGCGTGAGAAGCTCTCCTGCCAACAGAGCACTGTCTACACAGGGGATTGTGTCAGTATAACTACGGCACTCGGGTACGAATTTTTCACACACCTGAGTGATGTAGTTATACCAATATAGGTCTGTAGTGTTATATTTAAATGTGGTGTAACTAATAGTGTGCAATATTATGCTTTTTTTCTCCCTAATAGTGCCTCCAGGGATTGTGGGTGAGAATAAACTGGAGGATGTGAAAGTGAAAGAAAAACACAGTGTTACATTAACTTGTGAAGTCATAGGTAAGGCTTTGCAATGTCACAATATGTTCCCTATTCAACAGCTAAACCCACAGCAGCTTGGTGTTGTCGGAAAAAAACTGAGTTCTCACTATTTGTTTAGGTTTAGCAGGTTTAGGTTATCCTGTGTTATCCTTTTCTCTGCTTCCACAGTGTGTTTGTTAGTTGTCCACATCACAGTTCCCTTTTTGACCACAGTTGTTTGAGTGTATGTGTACAAATAGCTGAAAGCCAGAATTTGGCTTTTTATCTTGACGGTTCTTTTTTAAATGTTTTAATATCACTGTCAGTGCAGCAGGTTTTTTAAATGAATGTGTTTTTAGTAAATAACCCTAAGAGAAATATCCTATAGAACTTAATAGAAAAAACCTTTCTATAGTTTATTTTTTAAACATTCTGTAGAATTTAACAGAAAAGTAGATCCCTGTTATGTGCAAAGTAATGCACATTGTAAAACATAATCCCAACTATACATATAAAATGATAGGGTCTAAATTAGCTGTTACCACTCAAGAAAGATCTTGGAGTCATTGTGGATAGTTTTCTGAAAACATACATTCAGTGTGCAGCAGCAGTCAAAAAAGCTAACAAAATGTTGGGAACCATTAGGAAAGGGATTGATAATAAGACAAAAAATATCATATTACTTCTATATACATCCATATCTTGAATACTGTGTGCAGATGTGGTCACCACATCTCAAAAAAGATGTACTGGAATTGGAAAAGGTACAGAAAAGGCAACAAAATGATTAGGGGCATGGAGCAGCTTCCATATGAGGAGAGATTAATAAGACTGGGACTTTTTAGCTTGAAAAAGAGACTACTAAGGTGGGATATGATAGAAGTCTATAATATCATGATTGGTGTGGAGAAAGTAAATAAGGAAGTGTTAATTACTCCTTCTCATAACACAAGAACCAGGGGTCACCAAATGAAATGAAAAGGCAGCAGGTTTAAAACAAACAAAAGCAAGTATTTCTTCATACAACGCACAGTTAATCTGTGGAACTCTGCCAGAGTATGTTGTGAAGTCCAAGACTAACAGGGTTCAAAAAAGAACCAGAGAAGTTCATGGAGGTAAATCCATCGATGACTATTAGCCAGGATGGGCAGGGATGGTGACCCTACCCTCTATTGCCAGAAGATGTGAATGGGCAACAGGGGATTGGATCACTTGAAGGATTATCTGTTCTGTTTATTTTTTCTGAAGCACCTGTCATTGGCTACTATTGGAACTGGATACTGGAATAGATGGACCATTGGTTTGACCCAGTATGGCTGTTCTTATGTTCATATAAAATTCTAGATGATGGTTCAAAAACCTATAGGGCTATACAATATGTATTCTATAGAACTTTCTTAAAAGGGAAATTTTAAGTGGACACAAAAAATGTTCTTTTCTATTCAGTAACTTTTCATTTTCTAGAGGCTACAGTAATTAACACTTACAATTAATTGTATTTTTATTAAGGGAATCCTGTACCTCAGATTACATGGGTAAAAGATGGTCAGCCTCTTACCCAGGATGGAGATCACCAGATTCTGTCCAGTGGACGTTTTCTTCAAATCACCAACGCTCAAGTTGCTGACACAGGGCGATATACATGTGTTGCAACCAATGTAGCTGGTGACAAAAGTAAAAGTTACAGTCTCAGTGTACTTGGTAAGTGATTGTGCTGGTTATCTAAAGAAGGTATTAATCTCATTGAAAGGTAGATATTCATGCTGGGGTTCCTAACAGTTAATAACAGCAATGTCTAAGTTACCTGACTAGAGTTAAATATTTACATCTGTATAATTGCTAAAGTGTTTAATATTAATAAGGCACTTATACCTTTAAGAAGAAACAAGTTAGGTAGGAAAACAGGGAGTTAGAACAGGAATTAATCTACATATAGATTGAACAAAACAGTGCATTGTCTTGTGTTTTACAGAAGAAATGTGTTAAGGACACCATTAAAGGAAACATTGTTTCATAAAAACTCAGACCACCTGTTATTTTATTATGATGGTTATCACATTACAGACTACAACTAATACAGTAGAGTTTCTTTACATACTCTCATATCCTGGCCCACATTCCCTGCCTAGCAATAGCTTTCAGGAAGATCAGACAGTAGACCTGCTGACCCCTAGTCAATAATAGTCCATGGGAGGTGGTGGGGTAGTGGCTGGTGGCCAGCCTTCTTCCCTTCCCCCTCTCCCCTCCAACCCCTGCCCATTTGACAGGCTCTATGAACGTAGGCTGAATTTCAACTTCAGGACAAAACAAAAAACCAGACAGAGCTTCAGCTAGTGCTATAGGACTTTTGCCTGGTTCTGGGTTTCATTGTGAACAGTTCACACATGCCTAGTAGTGATGCACATCCTCTAAACAGGATGTTGAATTTTCTTTATAAAGAGGTTTCAAATAACACCAGCAGTTCTCCATTTAAAAGTTATTGTAGCCTTAAATTGCTTTTAATGGCTATCAGTTCCATTGCTGAGGATCTTCTTATTGCTTCCCAGTGTCTCCAACCATTGCGGGTACAGACAGTCATGGCAGTGCAGAAGACGTCACTGTTATCCTGAATAGCCCCACATCCCTGGCTTGTGAGGCTTATTCATACCCACCAGCTACAATTACCTGGCTAAAAGATGGAGCTCCACTGGAATCTAACAGAAATATCCGAATTTTGCCGGGTAATTATTTTTATTCTTAAATAAAATAAATGTTTTGTCACTAATCAGATGACACATTCATAAATCAAAACAATTAGTTGTAATAATGGCATCACTTTATACTTATGTAGCATTTTTCATCCCAGGATCTCAAAGAGTTTCACAAACATTAGTTAATTATTTTTATGCTTTCAGATAATATTTATCTCTTTGCTCTGTAAAACGATGGTGGTGAGCCAAGTTAATTGCACAGTTACAATGTAATAATTAAAGTTAGGTGGTAACAGCATAATAGTAACATGGTAACTTCATTTGAAATATTGATAACGACACACAGTAACCCACATCACCACTATCGCTTGATAACTTTAAAACGTATTCATGACCATACTACATCGTATCCATATTAAAAAGGCAATTGAATGACTTATAGAAATTTCCAGTTTACCTCCGTAATTGTGTCTGCAAAATTTATAGGAAGATCTGTTTGTGCAAATTAGGCAATTTTACCCTCTTACTACAATTTGAATATAAAATGGATGTGCCCACAAATTAATTAAGCAGAATTAAGGAGGTCTGCTAAAAATATGTCCTACGTTGTGCTGTTAATCTTTAGACTTGTCTGTGAAAATAATGGGAACACTTCAAAAATAGGGGTGTATAACTGGAGAGGAAGTGAAGATAGACAGCACAAACAGAAAAGCTAAATAAATAAGATACAATAGAACCTCAGAGTTACGAACACCAGAGTTACGAACTGACCAGTCAATCACACACCTCAGTTGGAACCAGAAGTACACAATCAGGCAGCAGCAGAGACCCCATCCCTCCCTCCCCCATCCCCCCCAAAAAAAGAAAGAAAGAAAAAAAGAGCAAGCAAATACAGTACAGTACTGTGTTAAATGTAAAGTACTAACAAATAGAGAGAGCGGCATTTTTCTTCTGCATAGTAAAGTTTCAAAGCTGTATTAAGTCAATGTTCAGTTGTAAACTTTTAAAAGAACAACCATAACATTTTGTTCGGAGTTATGAACATTTCAGAGTAACAAACAACCTCTATTCTAAAGGTATTCATAACTCTGAGGTTCTACTGTAGCATTTTTTATAGCTTATTAGTAGCTTGCCATCAAGAAAGTAAAAAAATAATTGTCCTTTTGTTGGATTATCTCTTGTCTAGCTCTTTGTGGACATATGAAATAAGGGAAAAAATTTCTGGTAAGATTATAGGTAATATAATGAAAATGAATATTACACTTTTGTTACACTTTGCTACTGGTAATTTTGCACCTGTGGGAGGAAATGTGAGCATTACTAGTATGTGGGAATTAAATGACTTCACTGGGGGAATGCAGGCTGAAGGGAGTTTTAGCCAGTTAAAACTGGCAGGTAGGGGGTAGGGTCCTAGGGGTAGGGGTTGTGCTTTGAGAATGGAGTGAGTATAAATCACGAGTAAGCATGAATTTGTGAGAAGGAAACTGATGCATGCTGAAGTGTACAGGCAATTTGAGTGAATTACATATCTGGAGCCTCAAATCCTGTTGATTCACTAATATTCACAACATTTCACATAAGAGTGTTATCTTTTCTCTATTCTCTACACTGAGCATCTTTTCACTTGAAGTACAGGGCTGAAACTAAACTACAGTACAGTGCCTCAGATCCAGCCCTATATATAGAATTAATGCATTTTTACTTGTTCACAGAAAAGAGAAGGTGAAGCACAATTATTCAGACAAAGCGAGCCCATACCCAATTCAGATACTGTACATTCATTATTACATAGTGTCACATCCTGACCTAAATTATACATGTGCAATTCCTTCTGAGTTCAATGTGAGTTGTGCACGCACATCCAAGAGAAGAATTTAGCTCTCAGGGTTGAAAGTATGACTGCAGAAAACATTAATAACCTGAGGATCAGGAGTATGGGTGCTAATACTAGTGAATAATATAATCTTTCTGCAGGAGGGCGAACTCTGCAGATTCTAAATGCACAGGAGGACAGTGCTGGTAGATACACCTGCATAGCCACAAATGAAGCTGGGGAAACACTGAAACACTATGAAGTGAAAATCTACAGTAAGTTTGTGATAACAATGGAATACGCAGTTTGCTGCTCCTGGCCAATGGGGGACGCGGGAAGCCACGGCCAGCACATCCCTCGGCCGCGCCGCTTCCTGCAGTCCCCGTTGGCCTGGAGCGGTGAATCACGGCCAGTGGGAGCCACGATCCGCCCAACCTACGGACGCAGCAGATAAACAAACTGGCCAGACCCGCCAGGGTGCTTACCCTGGCGAGCCGCGTGCCAAAGGTTGCCGACCCCTGAAATAGAGCTTCACTTGGAGCTGCCACTTATTTAGATTAGAGCTGGTCAAAAACTTTTCAGTGGAATGTTTTTCCACCAGAAAATAACCGTTCAAAATCAAAACTTTCTGTGGGAATGTAGACATTTATTTTATATTATAAATTATATTTTTTTAAATGTCAAGTCAAAATTGGAACAAAATGTTTTCATTGACCCAAAACTTATTTTTTCCCCAAAAAAATTTCATTTTGTGGCAAATTTCAAAATTCTGAATCTGAATGACAACAAATTTCAAAATGTCAGAATTTCCCAGGGAAAGAATATTCTGAGTTTTGACCAGCTCTACTAATTAAGGATTCAAAAGCCTAACTTTAAGCACGTTTTTGAAAATACTGGCTTTAATTTTTATTATTTTTGATTAAATAGTAGGTAAGCATGAAATCCAGGTACATGGTAGAGTGGGACAGTCAAGGATGTAGTCTGGTGCACTTTCACCAAAAAGTTAAGCACTGCTGTTTTGTAATAACTCAGCTGTGGTGCTCAGAGAACAGGATCACAAAGGAATGTATTTTTTTACTCCAAGATTATTGTACTTGGTTTCCCTATGTCTGGTTCATTTTAAATGATGTATAACATGTTAATTCAGTCAGGGAAATCTCTTTCACTTCCTTGGGATGTTTGTTTTTGTGCAGTTCCACCCGTCATTAACAAAGGAGACATCTCAGGGATGGGTCTCTCTCCTAAAGAAGTGAAGATCAAAATAAACAACAGCCTTACCCTGGAGTGTGAAGTTCATGCGATTCCTGCTGCTGCCATCAGCTGGTATAAGGATGGACAGGTCAGTCACAAATTTAATTCCTTTTAATGGGTGGTTTTCTTACAGAAGCAGTTGAATATTTATCATCATTTTTAATCAACATTTGTATAGCACCATAGGTGCACACATGGCTCCTGATCTTGCACCACTGAAATCAATGCCTCCCTGCTGTTGTCTTCCTTCCCCCACCCCCAATATTATGGACAGTGGTACCACCCCACAATTTTATGGATCTCAGGGAATCTGCAATAGGCCAGGTCCCTCTGCACACTGGCACTAGAGCTCCTACTTCTCCCTTTGGTTCACTTGCAGAGCAGGTGGGACAGTGCTGCCAGACTTCCTCTGCCTGAGACTGCCTGTTCCTTAGTATTGAGTGGTCATTGCACAGAAGGTAATATACCCCCTCTTGCACAGATTCCTCACAAGGCTTGTGCTGGAAAGAGGCATAACATCCTGGTCCCACCCTCAGTCCTCCTCCCTTTGCCATCTTGGCCTTGCCCCTCCTCACCCTGGTTCTCTAGAACTTGCAGAGAACCCTCCACTGGGTTCTGGGAAGAGGTGACAATGCCCCAGAAGCAGCTGATCTTCCAAAAGGCATCCTCCATGTGCAGATTTTGGGAAAACAATGAGAGCCTGAGTACAAAAGGTGTTGAAAGGGAATGAATTGGGGGCACCACAACATTATCTTTATAGAGTCATTCTTCAGATTAACTGCATTTTAAAATAAAATAATCTAAGTCATCTGCTTGGAAAGAGTAGATGTTTTTCTTTGTTAATAACTTTTTATTACCATAAAGGGCTCCTTTCCCATTAAGTTTCTTCACTTACATTTATCACATATATTTCATTAGACTGGAAGCTTAGTCTCATGGTAATGTGACTTTTTGCTATATTCTAGGCCATAGGCACATTAATAGGCTGAGCACATTCAGGAGATGCTTAGCATCTCACAGGATCAGGCCTACTGGCTGGAGTGTGATTCCTAATGTTATTGGGAACAATAATAATATATATGTTTTTCTGTTACTCCTGGCAAAGCCAAGACAATCAGAAAGGAAAGAGATGAGTTTAAACAAACATGTTTTCTTATTCCCAACTTCCTTTCAAATGCTTGTCAAGTAGTCATGTCAAGGTAGGAGTAAGTAATTTGACTGGCATATTAGAGCAAAAAGGCTGTACCATCAGATTACTTTCATGATTCTTAATACTTCAAGTATTTATTTTATTTAATACTTATAAATTTGTTTAAATTAAATCACAGCCTATTAAACCAGATGCTCATGTTACCATCCAAGCCAGTGGCCGGACTCTGCAGATAAAGGAAGCTCAGATATCAGACACTGGTCGTTACGCATGTTTGGCATCCAATGTTGCTGGAGAGGATGAAATAGAATTTGATGTAAACATACAAGGTAAAGAGGGAAACAAAGTTCAAATAATAAATTTCTCCTATTCTGTCAATGTGAGTCATTTTCTTGCAATATTTGTTTTGGAGCACTGCAATTGTTTATACTCTTCTTTTTCTCCCCCATTGGATCAGTCTAGACCAAGGGTAATTTGACCTGCTTGCTCTAATTTTTTAGGTATTTAGTCAGAGAAAATATTTTAAGTATGAGCTCTTTATTAAATTTATATTTTCTTCTCTAACTTACACTGGTGTAAACCTAAAACCAACAGAATTACATTGATGTAAGTGAAAGAAAGATCAACAGTCTCATCTACAAAGTGTTTTGAAATGTATATGCTTGTTAACTTTTTAATGCATAATATTGTATTGTGGAGTGGAAGAGGGTAGTTTTCAATTGTTGGATGCCACTAATTTTATTTTAAAAATTACAAAAATTATTTAGTCCAGAGAAACGAGAAAGGGTAGGCCAGGTCTACTACTTGTTTCTGTCAACTCAGGGGTGTGGCTCCTACTGTTTAGACACACGGATTCTTTTACATATCTTAGGGCAGCGGTTCTCAACCGGCGTCTGGGGCCCAGTGGGGGCTATGAGCAGGTTTCGGGGGGTCCACTAAAATAAATCAGAGAAGGGCCGGTATTAGACTCACCGGGGCCCAGGGCAGAAAGCCGAAGCCTGAGCCCCATCACACAGGGCTTGAAGCTGAAACCTGAGCAACTTAGCTTCACAGGGGGCCCCTGGGGCATGGTGCATGAGTAGCCCTGCTTGCTACCCACTAACACTGGGTGTTTAATCTACTGGATATGCAGAAAAACAGTAGCTGTGACACAGGTGAGCCATGGAATTTTTATAGCATGTTGGAGGGGTGGGGGGGGTCTCAGAAAGAAAAAAGGTTGAGAACCCCTGCCTTAGGGGACACTTGATCAAGACCAAGCAAATTAATCACAATTATTAACCATGGCTATTGTATTATTAAAGAAAAATAAATCATTAAACAAAACAACACATGACAGAGTACAAGTGATAAACTAGTTACTTCCATTACAATCTCTTCTGTATGCCTTTCTGTGGAGAGCTTTTAACCCTGTGGAGAATAGATTATACCCTTGTGAATGAACCCACCTTTGGTGGATCACTTTCTCTTGGTAAATTAAGACCAAAGTATAGTATATTGTTTCCCGGAATTATTGTGTATTCAGTTTAGGTATCATAGAATGATAGAGTTAAAAGGAACTGGAAAGGTCATTTAATCTAGTCCCCTTATTAAATACTTCTATACTGTTTAGGTTAGTAATAACTAGACAGGCTTCAGTTGCCCTTAAACAAGTTAATTTGCCATACATAAATAGTTGGGGAAAGTAAGTGATCTAAACTAAATCTTTACTAAATATTTAAACTAGTACTTAGAAGGAGCTATGTAAAGAGCTGCCTTAATACAGACCAATTATAAATATCAAGGATCTTAAATCCCACTATTAAATGTTTAGCCTCTGTCTCCTTTCCAGGAATATATGGTTTAACCATTTGATGATTAACAGGAGAAACTGTTAGTCTTTTAAGTTCTACAACATTTCAATATTCCAGTAAACTCATTATAAGAGTTTTAAATCTAATTCCTTGCCATTATCTTTGGCCTTGGCTACACTTACCAGCTAGTTCGACGGCTGGAAATCGAAGTTCTGGGTTCGACTTATCGCGTCTAGTCTGGACGCGATAAGTCGAACCCGGAAGTGCTTGCCGTCGACTGCGGTACTCCAGCTCGGCGAGAGGAGTACCGCGGAGTCGACGGGGGAGCCTGCCTGCCGCGTGTGGACCAAGGTAAGTTCGAACTAAGGTACTTCGACTTCAGCTACGTTATTCACGTAGCTGAAGTTGCGTACCTTAGTTCGAATTGGGGCGGGTAGTGTAGACCAAGCCTTAGTTAACTTTCTCTCACCAATCTATGTTGAAGTTTGGGCAGGTTTCCCTTGAGTTGGTTTCTTTTTGAGTCTTCTCTACTTTTCCTGTCTGTCTGGGAAGTTGGCTTGTTGAGAGAGACAGGATTAGTTATGGAGTGCTGCTCTCTTAGCAGGTGTGTGTGTGCATGTGGTGCTCACTTCAGAATTTCTTATATCCTTCTCCTTCCTATTCACAAAATTAGAGGAAAACACACCTCTTTCAGGCTTATTTAGATTCAAGTGGGTTCTTTCCTTGGCTCCATGACTTCATAGGTAGCCCTGGGAAGCCTCTTCACCTTATGAATATCATAGAATTATAGAAGATTACGGTTGGAAGAGACCTCAGGAGGTCATCTAGTCCAACCCCCTGCTCAAAGCAGGACCAACACCAACTAAATCATCCCAGCCAGGGCTTTTGTCAAGCCGGGCCTTAAAAACCTCTAAGGATGGAGATTCCACCACCTCTCTAGGTAACCCATTCCAGTGTTTCACCACCCTCCTAGTGAAACCTAGACCTCCCCCACTGCAACTTGAGACCATTGCTCCTTGTTCTGCCACCATTGAGAACAGCTGAGCTCCATCCTCTTTGGAACCCCGCTTCAGGTAGTTGAAGGCTGCTATCAACCCCCCCCCCCACTCTTCTCTTCTGCAGACTAAACAAACCCAGTTCCCTCAGACTCTCCTCGTAAGTCATGTACCCCAGCCCCCTGATCATTTTTGTTGCCTCCTCTGGACTCTCTCCAATTTGTCCACATCCTTTCTGTAGTGGGGGGCCCAAAACTGGATGCAATACTCCAGATGTGGTCTCACCAGTGCCAAATAGAGGGGAATAATTACTTCCCTCGATCTGCTAGCAATGCTCCTACAATGCAGCCCAATATGCTGTTAGCCTTCTTGGCAACAAGGGTACACTGCTGACTCATATCCAGCTTCTCATCAACTGTAATCCCCAGGTCCTTTTCTGCAGAACTGCTGCTTAGCCAGTCAGTCTCCAGCCTGTAGCAGTGAATGGGATTCTTCCGTCTAAGTGCAGGACTCCGCACTTGTCCTTGTTGAACCTCATCAGATTTCTTTTGGCCCAATCCTCCAGTTTGTCTAGGTCACTCTGGACCCTATCCCTACCCTCCAGTGTATTTACCTCTCCCCCCAGCTTAGTGTCATCCGTGAACTTGCTGAGGGTGCAATCTATCCCATCATCCAAATCATGAAATAAGATGTTGAACAAAACCGGCCCCAGGACCATAACGTTTCTTTATATAATATTTCTTTAATTGCCTTTGTTCTTCTTGTAGCCGGACAGCATCAGACATCAACTCTTTCATTTTATTCAGCCCATTCTCTTAAATATTCTTTCATTTTTATTAGAGTTTGACAGAAAAGAAATTCTGTTTTCAACAAGTCCACCAACACTCCTGTTCTTTATATCAAGATTTTCAGTTCTCAAAACAGTCTTTTAAAGTTCAATTACTCTTAGAAAGTCTTTAGCTTAAGTTGTTGATTCTACATTGAAGATTTTTGTCTTCAAACTATATTTTTTTTGTTTTCCTGAGTTCAGTGAGGATTTGCTTGTGCATTGCCAGTAATTATTTAATTCCCCATTAATGTAAATATTCTACACTTAAGTGGCTTCTTAATAGTAGTAGTAGTCAGTTTAGCAAGGTCATTAGATTCCAGGTTGTACTTAAAGCATTTTACTATTAACATAGCAATGACTTAAGGAGTTATATTTGGAGCTTTGCATTTAGCTAATGTATTTGCAAGCATGGCTTTCACAAAGGTGTTTGTCATTTCAACATTTAAGAAATAAACAAAAGTTTAAAACATTTCCAACTACACATGTTTTTTTCCTGGAGTTTCAAAAACACAAGCAAAATTTTTCCTTTGAAAAGAAAAGGCATTAGTATGGCTACTTTACAACCTAGATTTATGACTCTGATAACACATCCCACATTCCTTTTTAGAATGAATGTTTTAAGTGGTTTCTCTTCTTGAGGTTTGCTTGTCCTTGGGAGACAGGAGCGGAAACCTTCTGGTATTTCTTTGATTAGATTAAATGTTTTGTAACATAATCAGCTAAACATATGTATTGTTATATTCCCAAGCATCCTGGCTATGACATTCTTGTAGTTATATTTTCTATTCAGTAAAGGTACAAACAAGTTTGTAACAATCTAAAAAAATATATAATCATTTTATTAATATCATTTTTTGCATCAATATTAAGTTTCTCCCTACAGCACCCAGTAGCACTAATGGCCCCAGTTTGCAGCCCCATTGTGCTAGGCACAGTATGCAAACACAAAAAAGCTCCAAAAAGTCATTTTAAAAATGTTTTTATAACTTGTTTTGCATAAGAGAGAGAAAACATACTTGGCACTTTTCATCTTAAAATCTATTTACAAAGAAAGGAAAGTGTCAAATATTTCCATTTACAGAGGGGGAAGATGAGCACTGATAGCTAAGTGACTTACCCAAGGCCATACAGCTAGTGGTTGACAGAGCTCATCTAGATATGAGGTCTCCTCATTCCCATGCCTGTGTGCTAGCTCTGGCAGTTAGGTTGATTTCTTGTGTAATAGTTCACCAAATTTTATTTCACAGGAAGTTTTACCTGAACAAAGGTTGCAGGAAAAAGAAAACCTATTAATTTGCCCACACTAGCTGTAAGAGCAGTGATGATAGGAAAAACAATAAGGCACTTCTAAAAATTATTTTTCTTAAAAAAATCAGGTGCCTTTAAGATGTCTCAGATTGGACATCCAGAATCACTAGTCACTTATGAAAATTTTGGATAAACACAATACTTGTCCCAAATAGCTTCAAGTTAACTTGGAGTAATGTCCTCTCCTGGCTTTTCTTTTTTAATCAGTTCTTCCTGTTTAGTCAATTATTAACCTACAGGAAGTGCCCAGTACATTAATCAGTAGTGCTTAAACTGTTTGCATGACCAGGTTCACACTGCTGCTGGGCCTTGGGATTTTTATGCATGGAGTACATGGCTGATGTGATGGGATCTAATTTAGAATGCTTATTTGCCGTAGCTTAAAGATGCTATTTAACAACTCCAGTATTTTTTTGTTACTAGATTGTCCAAATATGGATTTCTGCTATAAAATCCTAACTCTAACCTCTTCTTTCTCTCTGAATTGTAGTTCCTCCTAGGTTCCAAAAACCTCCCAGAGCATGGGAAGTTGGTAACACAGTAGATACAGGCAGAGGTGGAGAAACCAAAGATGTGATTGTCAACAATCCTCTTTCTCTGTATTGTGAGACCAATGCTGTGCCCCCTCCTGTTCTCACATGGTATAAAGATGGCTACCCTCTGAGCTCCAGTGATAAAGTACTGATATTACCAGGTGGGTATTTTAACAGATCACCTGATGAGCTTAATAAATAATGATAATACTTAGCACTTATCTGGCAATTGCATTTTTCATCTTCAAAGTACTCAATTTACTAATAATTAATTTTGGATGTGCATCCTTCTCAATCCATTTTTTCTTGACTGGAAATTTTCACTCCCAGTGCTCAGACTTTATATATGCTTTTGATTTTTCACCCTCTTCTTTATTTAAAGTATAATCGCTTAACAGATCGCGAATATGGACATTCAGCTATTACATGCTGATTGACAGATATAGGTGAATATGCAACAGAGACATTGAACAACACCTACAATCCACTGTTGTTGTTACATTTCCTTCTGCATTTCATTTTAACAAAACAATCACATTTGGAGTAGTAACATTTCTCCATCGATTGTGAAAGCCATGGAAACACTAAAATGGAACAGTCCCTATGGAACTTGCAAATAGGTGATTTGTTCACATTCTGTGGGCTTGATTGTGCCCTTTAGCTACTGCCTTGAGTAAGGGGCTGTGCAGAAACACATCATCCCAGAGGAAGCTCCAAAAGGGATTTTGTCTGGGTGATACAATGTGTCCCAGAGCTCCTCAGAGCACACTTTGCTGCAGCACCTCTTCAGAGGCTTCAGAATGCACTTTCTTGCCTAGCTAATCAGCTCCCCTGCCTCATGCAGACAGGTTGGCATCAGGCCCATGGCCTCCTGCTACCCATCCCTTTGGAGAAGCTCATGCTCCAGGGAGCACTAGTAGGGAGTACTTCCTGCACTTAGGACAGCAGTTTTATCTGGCCTCTGTGCAGAGGGTGGCGGTATGGCATATAGGCTCTTTGTGCTCTCCCCATCTCTGCTTATCTGTTCAGAGGCCAGCCACAATCTAGATCTATATTATTTCCAACATTTGTTCTCTTCTCTGAGCAGGGAGGGAATTGCACCAATTTGTTAAGGGATAATATTTTAAATATAGAAAAAAATCAAAGAGTAAAACCACATATAACTGAGCACTGAGAGTGAAAATTTCCAGTCATGCATAGTTTACCAAAGAGCAAATATTCTACAGTTAGGTATACATTCTCTAACGGAGTCAATGACAAAGTTTTCTATTAGCTCACTGTGGAAAGTTTCACTTCTAGATTGATCAACAACTCTGTTGCTGATATGTCTCCAAAGAATGTAGATTCCTTCCAATGGAATTAATTGTTTGCTAACATTTTATTATAAACTTCCAACTAAAACCAAGCTGGATGTGGAGAAAGCAACTATGAAACAAAAAGCTTTAATTAGTCCAGAACTGAAAGTGATCATTCAAGACAAACCAATGGGGAGAAAATTACATCCCCAGCTCTTTGCCCCCAGTCATTCATGATGTCATTGACTCAGGTCTCCAGAGGAATGTGGTATGTTTGAGTGATGGAAATCACTTGATTTTAGATTTAAATCTTGAATGTGTTTTCCCTCCAGGAGGCAGAGTGTTACAGATTCCACGGGCTCAGGCAGAAGATGCAGGGAGATATACATGTGTGGCTGTAAACGAAGCTGGAGAAGATTCCATTCAATATGATGTCCATGTGCTCTGTGAGCTAATCTTGCATTATTTTCTATTTTTAAAAATTCCAAATTCACTTTTTATGGCAAAAGACCCTAAAGGAAAAGTCCTACCGAAATTAATAGAGAATGATTGCATTATATAGAATAGCTCAGTAAGATCATATAAAAGGTAATAAAAATATATATCCCTGCTATAGAATTCTATATCATTGGCATTGTTCTCTGTTAATGCTATAGATTTTTAGATAATTTCTATATAATTGCATTGGAGTTACTCCTAACAGTCTGTAGGAATGTTCCATAAGTTGGGTTGGATGGCTTCAAAGTCTAAGTCTTGTATGATCCAGTCAGAGACATACTCTGGGAAATCTTTGTGCTTCTTGCCTTGGCTTTGAGTGTACTCAGTTTTTTTCCAGCTCTAAAACTGCTAAAACCAGTGATTCATTAATAGGATGAGGGGAATGCCTTGGAAATCCTCCTTTGTCCTTGCTTTAAAAACTCAACTTCCCCCTCTTCTCCATTCTGAACCAGATCCTGACTGGTGTAAATAGCCATAGCTCCATTGCAGTCCCTGGAGCTGTGCTGCTTTATGCCAGCTGTGAATCTGGTGCTGTATTTTTCCTTGGGATTTTATTATTGTTCCCTAATTAACTGTGAAGTTCTCTTTACCTTAACCTGCAAATTCAAGATCTATGTGTGGCTCTATCCCTCTGGCAATTTCACAAAGAAATCACTGCTTATATAGTATTATATAGCAAACTCCTTGTTCCGCTTTGCATGCTCTGTAGTGCCACCATCCATTAACGGAGCTGATGCTGATTTGCCTGAAGAGGTCACTGTGCTTGTGAACAAGACCACAGTGATGGAATGTGTGGCAACTGGCAGCCCCGCTCCAAGCATAACTTGGCAAAAGGATGGCCAGCTCCTAGCAGAAGACGAGCAACACAAGTCTTTATCTGGTGGAAGGATGTTACAGGTAAAAGTGGAAGGTGTTGGTAGAACAGTTAAAAGGTTAGGCCTGATTCTGAACTCTGTTCTGTACACAGGTATTAAAATGGTGAAATAGTGTGGAGAATCAGGCCTTTATTTTTAACTCATTTAAGAGGATTTCATTAAATTCCTACAAAATTAAAAATAAATGTGAAAGATGCCTACTTTCCCGGCAATTGAAACATGCAGGTTGGCAGAGCAGATACCGTGTGGGTAGCAGGAGTCCATACTTTCCTAGGCTGACCTGTTCATGACACTGGTTATTGTTATCCCTATAATAACACTAATACATCAGCAGTTACATATCTTGCAGTTTTAATTGTAACTGACCTCTTATTAGTTCTACTGAAGCCTGTTTTCTTTTTTAGATCCTAAATTCCCAAATAACAGATACTGGCAGGTATGTCTGTGTTGTGGAGAACATAGCCGGAAGTGCCAAAAAGTATTTTAACCTTAATGTTCACGGTAAGATTTCTAATTCCTAAGATGCTGATTTTTCCCTTTTGAAATAAAGGAAATTAATGCTGTGTTACTGCTCATGTAGCTTATATTTCAGTTGCAAGTAAACAGTCTGCAGATTCTGTATTAGTTTAAACTCACTAATTTCAGCAAGGTACTTAAGCATGTGCCTTACTTCCAGCATTTAGTTAGTGCCCTTAAGGTCAATGAAACTACTCGTGTGCATAATGGTAGGAGCATACATAAGTACCTTGCTGAATGGAGGACTTAATATTGCTGATATTCTGCAGCGCCAGCTCACTGCTACCATATATATTTCTATATAGGTGAAATTCACTCCTGTGCAGTGTCTCTGCAGTATTTAAATCCCACCTAAGCCCTCAAATAAAGCTTCTGGAGTGATGCACTAGTCCATGAAAGGAACTGCTGTAATGAAGCCAATTGCACCAATGTAAAAATCTTTATTGTCTTATGTGCAAGGCAATGTCTTTTTATTGACTGTCACATTTAAATTAGAGGGATTTGTTTATTTGCAAGGATATAGGGTAATAACATGTTTTGTGATTCTTTTATTAAATAACATTTTTCAAGAAAATTAATTTTGAAAATTAACATGTAAATTAAATGAAAAATAATGTTTAAAAATAATCAGGAATAGAAATGTTTTAGAAACTTACTTTTCTTCTCTTTAAAAAACCCCCAAAATTCCGAGGATAAATATTTTGCTGAAATAGAGTTACAGTATTCATAACCCCATTTAAAATAACATTAGCATGATATTGTTAGAATAAAATAAACTTGGAAAGATGGGATTTTCAGATTCACGAGTATAAAACTAATGTAAATGCAGTCAGGAAATTAGAACATTTTCTATTTTAAAAAACTAAAAGCTGACCAAGAGAGAAGAACAGTGGCTGTTGTAGCTGAAAGGGCAATGGAACGAACTATGTTGGGAATTTCCCTTCTGGATCGTATCCCAAATGAAATGATTAGAGAACACAGCAGTGTGAAAGATATTGTCATGGAAAGCAGATATAATAAGATACAATGGGCAGGCCACATAGCACGGTTCACGGAAAATAGGTGGACCGCAATCATTACTGAGTGGTACTAGCGAGAACAGAAAAGACCACCTGGTCAGCCTCCAAGAAGATGGGAAGATGACGTTAAACATTTCAGATGATCATGGAGAAGAAAGGCAAGAATGCGAGAAGAATGGCGGATGTGTTGTGATCGGCGCAGTCTTAACGACAGCTGAAGACCGATCAATCCAGGTGATTTAGGTGAAAAGCTGCAAAAAGGACATATTCAGTTAAGATTTCAGCACTAACTTTGACTCTACCCCTTTATTGCTGACCAATGTCCACTCCTCCTTCTAACTTTCAGCTGTAGGCTAAAGATCTACCTTATAAACTATATCATAGAAAATGTCATACTGGGTTATGACCTTGTAAACCTACCAAGTAGACACTGGAGACTGCATCCACACTTTCCATCGTGGTATGGTTCAGAGATCTCAGCATATAACATAACCTTCTGCATATGATCCACACAGAACCCCTTATCAGTTTGATAACCTGCTCTATTCAAAACATCAGATAAGACATATCACCTTTATCCATGTCTTCCCTGAATACAATCACAGACCTCAGTAATCTATATGCCTTCACAAGATCAGCCCATTATTCTCCTGTAAAGGGCATGGGAATTTCAGTTGTATAGTACAAAAAAAGCCTATTCTAATCTAATCCATATATGTTGCAGGAAGGATTTAAATTTCTTTCATGTGGCAATTAGTGGGTTTCTTCCACCTCAAGGCACAGTTAAGGATGTGATCAGGACCGGTGCAACCCATTAGGCGACGTAGGCGGTCGCCTAGGGCGCTAGCATTTTGGGGGTGGCATTTCGGGTCCTTCGGCGGCGACCGCAGCGGCCTGATCTTCGACTGCCCCGGTCGTTGTCAGCATTTAGGCGGAGGGAGCTGGGGTACGGGGGCATGGGGAAGGCCGCCTGCAGCAAGTAAGGGGGGAAGGCGGCACGCAGGGGAACTCCCCGCCCCAGCTCACCTCTGCTCTGCCTCCTCCCCTGAGCGTGCCGCCCCGCTCTGCTTCTCTCCCTCCCAGGCTTGCGGCGCCAAACAGCTGATTGGCGCCGCAAGCCTGGGAGGGAGAGAAGCGGAGCAGCGATGGCGTGCTCAGGGAGGAGGCGGAGCAGAGGTGAGCTGGGGCGGGGAGCTGCCGCATGGCTCCCTGGGCTGGGGGGGAGCTGCCACGGGGGGGTGGGGTGCCTCAGGGCGGAGCGGGGGAGCTGCTGCGGGGGGGGGGCGCCTCAGGGGGGGGGGGGGGGGGGGGGGGGGGCGGGGGGGCGGCGGAGGGGGGGGGGGGTGGAGAACTGCCACAGGGCTCGGGGGGGCGGGGGGGACGCAAAGTGGAAGTTTTGCCTAGGGCACGAAACATCTTTGCACCCGCCCTGGACATGATCCAAAGGTAGCTGAAGTCAATGGCAGACTTTCCATTGGGATCACATCCCAAGACTGCTGTTGGAACTTTAACAGGGTATTTCTGGACTTTCTGATGTTCAGGTTTTGTTTTTAAACTACAGTATTCTTCTGCTATCCTGATTTTCAAACATTTGTTTGTAAACCTGATCTCTGAACTTCAAGACTTTCAAATTTCTGTGGATAACGACAATGTACACATGGTGTACATGGAATTCTCCACTTACACTAGTGGTAGAATTTTATACTCATGTTGAACAAATGTATTGATCACACAGGACCAGCATATTTAAATTTTAAAACTGTAAGCCAGATTCACTAGTTGACTCTGGTTGCTGTATGCCTCTTCGTGCCACAAAATTGCCATAAACCTGACTTAATGACCACTGCTTTGTGTCACTGAAATGACACAAAGCAGCTGGAGAGTAATGGGAGGATATGACCCAGAACATTTGATCACATCCTTTCGTCATGATCTAAGATCAGGAATCTGTCATCCCCGCAATGGCTATACCACTCAAAAGAAAGCCAGTAACTCTCTCCTGCATTTCTTTCAGAGTTGTTGGTATCAGCTCTGCAGAAGAAACATGGAATCCTGAATTCAGATCTCAATGAAAGGAATATATTTACAAATATTTTGTTTTAAAGTGAAAATGCAGAGTAGGACCAAATTTTGAACTATTTTGTTTTTAAATTAATTGGTGTTTGGGAAGCCCCTCCACATACATAGCAGTATCTTAGACTGCACAGCTGACCAGTTATAAATCATGTCTGGACATGAAAGGAGGGAAAAAACCCTATTCTGAAGGAATCTTTTTGGGGTTTCTCAGAAATGAAAATATTGCAGAAAAAACAGGAATAAAAATACAAAATCAGCAAAAAGATGTATAGTCCTCTTGTTCACCCTGACAAGATAATCTCCAATTTAGTTATTACAGAGCAAATGTCCTGAGAAATGATTTGCTTTAAAATTCCTTAATCTGGAATTACTCACTCTCCCTTTCAGCACAGGCTAGGTCATCCCTGCCATGTCCCCATACAGGGAAGAAACTGTGGGTGCATTGGTAAGGCTTTAGGGAATTGTAGAAAAGGGGATGAGGGCAGGATTGGCTTTAATCACAGTATTTCCAGATACTTGCAGAAAGCTGAGGATCAGTGCATGGGATGTGAGAGATGTTTTTAACTCAGCCATTTGGCAGCACTCAGCAACTCAGCTTTGTAATTGAGGGTCTTTGGGAGTATTGTTTGCTGACACTGTGGTATGTTCTATTACTGTATTTCTTTCTGCAGTTCCTCCGAGTGTTGTAGGTACTAATTTTGAGAATTTGACTGTGGTGGTGAATAATTTCATCTCCTTGACCTGTGAGGTCACTGGCTTCCCACCTCCTGATCTCAGCTGGCTCAAGAATGGAAAACCTATCAGCTTGAATACTAATACTCTCATTGTGCCTGGTGAGGAATCGCTGCTGTTTCTGTAAACTCTGGGGTCTCATCCTTTCCTTTTATGTAGATAAATATGACAGCAAAATGGCGCCAACTTTACTCCGGGTGTAGCTCCATTAAGTGGAGTTATACAAGTAATAAATCTGGCTTCTTATGGTGAAAATATTTTAGAATCCCTTTTGCTTTTGAATGGGGTCACTGTTAAAAGAAACAATCAGGTTGGAAGGATTGGAACAAACAACCGTTTGTGTTGGTGTGGATCAGACTGTTGGACAGCTCATATAGCACAGACTGTTTCAAAGGAACAATGATTGATTGAGACAGTCACTTTATTAACTAAGGATCCAATCCAAATCCCATTTGTCTAGACGGCAAAAAAACAACCACCCTATCACTGACTTCAATGGGAATTGGCCCCTCAACTCAACCCTTAAGAACCTTGCTAATTCCCAGGGGGAATTCATTATTTCCTAAGGGTTTCTAGGACAAAGATACTGCAGGGACCTTAGACAATAAGGGCTGGGAGCATCTATCAGGGAGTAAGTGGAGTAGGAATTGTTACAGTTCTAGGGTAACTACACCTGTAACTACATCTGTGGTCCACCAAGGGCACCTGCTTTACGCTTCTGGCTCCCACTTGTCACCTCTCTTGGGAAGAGACCCATGTCTCACTCCCTCCTGACTGGGGAGTTTAAGGCTGCACAGCTCCTTGCCTTATGCTGTGATATCCCCAGCAAGCCAGACTGCTTAAAAGGACAGCACCTCTCTGAGGGCTATGACCAGTGTATTGCCTGCAGCTATAAGTTACCAAACAACTTATTTAAGCAAGCACGCTTTTTCTTAAAGTAAAAGCATTACAGAGAAAAATATTAAAACAATAAAATACTCTGCATGCATGCTAAAAAGCTTATGGGAGGTTACCCTCAACTCCAGCTTAGGGCTCTGGTGGTTACAAGTTCATCTGTCTTTGATCTGGAACCCAACCAAGGTTGGGCAGGTCAACTATCTCTTTATACAACTTGGACCTTTGATCTTGATCTTCTGTAACTGGTAACCAGCAGACGATGACCTTCTCCTCAGAGATAGCTTCAAAAGATTGTGTTTTTGCATAATTGGAGTTGGAGTTTTCTCTAGCCAAAAGTCCATACATGTCTGGCATATTTTCAGTATAGTCTCCTGAACTCCCAGGTCTCACATCTGTCACATTTTCCCCCTCGAGAGCTTACATGCAATCCTGGCCCACAATAATACATAACCTTAATATAGTAAGGGTTTTCAAGGATATTACAGGAAGTTGCCCTATTTGTCACAGGAATCATGTCAGGAAACTACCCTGATGTACACCCAATCCTCCACTTCTGATGTTGAAAACTAGAGATCCTAATGCAACCCAATTCCTGCTATGGGTTCCGATTTGACATGCTGGAGATGGATTGGCTGGGGTGGACGTTTGTAGGTGTATGGGAAATAACTGACATGGAACTTACTTACTGGCAGCTGGGATGCAGGCCTATGGCCTACAGGCAGATATCTGGACAGAGCTAGTCCATAAATGGGGGAAGTCATGTGAGAGCAGTAAAGGAAGGAGGGGATTGTCGGGGAGCTAAGTGGAAAAGCCATGATTGTGTTAGGGGGGAGGAAGTAGCTATGAAGGAAAAGTGGGTGAAGAAGAGTATTAATGGGCCAAATTCTCTGGTGAAAGCTCCATTGACTTCAGTGGTGTTTCACCCATTTACACCAGCCAAGAATTTCACCCCAAAATTGTAATTCACTAAGGACATTTCTCTAAGGGTTAGGCAGCGCTAGTCAGCAAGAGCAGTGCTGCTCTTTAGAATCATATGCTAATCTAATGCCTAAATTGCAGTTCGTAGAAAATGTTATTGCAAAATTTCATTTCAGATTAATACAATAACTACAGAATAAATCTAGAAGTTATTTTAGCTCACCTTCTCTCTTTGGATCACTTTAGGTGGTCGGACTCTGCAAATTCCTCGAGCTAGACTCTCAGATGGTGGTGAATACATTTGTATAGCCAGAAACCAAGCTGGAGAAAGCAAGAAAAAGAGTTTCCTTACTGTTTATGGTTTGTTTTTCACTATCATATTAAATAATATTTATTACTATGAAATGAGGACATCTTCCATATTTCCTTAAGTTGATTTTTTCCTCCTCCTCACAGAACAAGGAAGAAAATAATTCTTTTAACTTTTTCTCCAGTCCCCCCGAATATTAAAGACCACAGTGGAGCATCTGTTGCAGTGGTGACTGTGAGAGTGGGAATCCCAGTGACCTTAGAGTGTGAGTCCAATGCAGTCCCACCACCTGTTATCACATGGTACAAGAATGGACGCATGATCACGGAGTCTGCAAACATAGAGATCCTAGCAGATGGACAAATGCTACAAATCAAGAGTGCTGAGGTATACTAAATTAGTCTAATGCACACCTTGTCACTATTGTTGACCAGTTATTTTTGCTCTTTATATGTCTGACCCAATGACCATTGAAGTCAGTGGGAATCTTTCTGTTAAATTCAATGGGCTTTGAATCAAGTTCTGATTACAAATGGCAGAGCCTTTCTTAAGTCTAACTATAGCAGAGCCCATGACCACTACTGGATTCTAGTGTTAAAAGGTCTGTTGTTATCTTCAGGAAAATTGACCCAGTACATAAAAATTCTTTTTCCATTTTAGGTGTCTGACACTGGCCAGTATGTGTGTAAAGCCATAAACATTGCAGGGCGAGATGATAAAAATTTCCATCTTAATGTTTATGGTGAGCATATACCATGTTATCTACAGTAGAATTGAACCAAAGTCAGTTTACTAAGGAATTTGGTAACTAAGGTATTTATGCAGCTGCTGTTCTATTTAATAGTTCCACCAACTATAGAAGGCCCTGAACAAGACTGGATCAATGAAACAATCAGTAATCCTGTCACCTTTGCATGTGATGCTACTGGAATTCCTCCACCAACACTAATATGGCTAAAGAATGGGAAGCATATAGGTAATGTTTTTCCTTCCTGGTTTCACTCTTCTTCTCCCCCACCCCTCCGTTTTCTTTCCTATAATAGATCACAGTGTGTCTTTCCTGTGGTGTTTTCAGGGTCTATTCTTTTGTTTCTCCTCCCTCCATCCCCATATTAACTACCCCTTATATGAACTAGAGCGTGATGAAATCTTTTTAAATTTTTGATACGTTTATGAATTTTTTTCACAAAATGTGTTTGCTGTTTCTGACTAGTTCTAATACTAATCAACACTTTCTTATCTGTGTGTTTTCAGAAAACTCTGACTCACTTGAAATACATATTTTGTCTGGAGGAAGCAAACTGCAGATTTCCCGCTCTCAGATTTCAGATAGTGGAAACTACACTTGCATAGCCTCAAATGTAGAAGGAAAAGCGCAGAAGAGTTACATCCTTTCCATTCAAGGTACAGTATGTGTGTGCACTAAACAGAATCATACTTACTGGCCACTTACACTAGCATAAAACTGGTGTTAAGTCCACTGAAGACAATGAAGATGATTTAGCTATATAAAACTGGTATAACGGAGAATCAGTACCATTATTTCTATCAGGCAACCAATAGCAAAAAATAAGGATAACAAAACCTTGCTGCAATGTTATTCAGAAATTGGTATGCAAAAGAATATTCTCTACATCTAATTATACTGCAGTTTGAAAATAATAGGTTTATTTGCTATATTGCACTGTTTCCATATGATCGTTGCTGATCACAGCAACTGGCTCCATCACACTGGAAACTAATGCTACACAAATCTCAGTGTGAGTAGAACATTGTGGAGCCCAAAAGGGTTTCAGGAGCAATGGTATGCTATGGCTCTTTTGCTAGGTGATGTTTGATGCCAAAAGGAGGTTATAAAGGAAAACTGACACACATCTTCTTTATGAAAAAAAAATCAGTGGAGTAATGGAATAATGGTTAGGACTGAGTAATGTGTCACTACATCACCAGGGACACTAAGCATTTGAACATGTGCTTAACTTTCAGTGTGTGAGTAATCCTGTGGACTTCATTGGAGCTACTCACATGTTCAGAGTTAAATATGTGCTTAAGTGTTTGCTGCATCAGGGTATCCAATAGATTTTATTTGCATAGCTATAATAGATGCTAAAGGTAGCATTATCTATTATTATCAATCTGCTGAACATGAACAGGTTACTGTACACACTGGAAGGATTATCAAATGGTTAAAGTTGATTTTTCTAGTCACCTTTGTAAACATCCCATCAGGAGGAATATATACATACCCTGTTAATTTGATCTAATAGGAGAAACTCCATTGAAATAATGGAGTTACTCCTGGTTTATCCCCATTTAACTAACTGATTAGAATTTCACCCCCTCTCCCAAAAGTTCCTCCAAATATTGTTGGATCAGAAATGCCAAGTGAAGTCAGCATCCTCCTTGGGGAAAGTATCCAGCTTGTCTGCAATGCCAAAGGAATTCCCAGACCTGCTATTCAGTGGCTTAAAGATGGAAACGCAGTTACCAGAAATGAATCACAAAGAATAAAGTGAGTAAAAATAAAACCCTGTGTTCTCTCAGGCCTAGTCTTCACTTACCGGCTGGTCCGGAGGCACGCCATCGATGTTCTGGGATCGATTTATCGCGTCTGGTTAAGACGCGATAAATCGATCCCGGATCGATCCCGGAAGTGCTCACAGTCGGCGCCGGTACTCCAGCTCGCCGAGAGGAGTACGTGGCATCGACGGGGGGAGACTTCCGGCCGCGTCTGGACCGCGGTAAGTCCGGAGTAAGGTACTTCGAATTCAGCTACGTTATTAACGTAGCTGAATTTGCGTACCTTAGTCCGAAGTCCGGACTAAGTGTGGACCAGCCCTTAGTCTGTAACCTCCTCAAGGCATAGGCAGAAGAATTATAAAACTATGAACCTGAATAACTTAACTTTAGTAAGTGACATTGATCTTTTCTGTCCTTAATTTCTATAATTCTAGGATATTTTGTTAATTATGTAGATTTGTTGCTCATCTGTTTTGTTTTACATAATATATCTAGCTAACCAAATAGTGTTACAGATGTTGTTTACCCTCTCTTCTGCCTACTTCAGAATAAGTAGCTATACACAAGGTAGATCTGATACATACATGATTTGTGAGACAACGTACCAGACCTTTAGGACAAGCTGTTTGGTGCTGATACAGCTCAGGGTGTAGGGGGGCACAAATGTTGCTTATAAGCCATCTTTATGTCTTTGCAATTGTGGGGTTACCAGGTCCACTCCAGAGGCACAACTTAGAGTACCCCCAACGGCCTATACAACTAGATACACAAATCTGGGAAAGTGACATGATATCTTACTCAAAGTTTTTATTTTTATTTTTACATTTTTATTTTTTTATTTTGATTTAGTTGGTGTTGGTCCTGCTTTGAGCAGGAGGTTGGACTAGATGACCTCCTGAGATCTCTTCCAAACCTAATCTTCTATGATTCTGTGTTTTAAGTATTTCAGAGGTTGGCACATAATATCCCTAAGTTTCTTATTTAAATAGTTGTTCCTATCAGATGAGGTTTAAGAGGTGGGAGCTGTATGTAAAAATACTCTTAGAATGATGGATACATTTTGACTGCAATTGGATGGAACTGGATCTAAATGGAAGCTAAAATAGTTCAGTCCTTAAACCAGAATTTTATGAAATACGTTCATAAAAATAGATTTAAAAACAAATTTCTCTGGGAGCCAAAATTTTGAATAGAGTAATAGATTTATAACTGAATTTCCATAGAAAGTGTGTGGGGAAGTAATTTAATTGAAATGTACATACTAGCTGTTTATTTACTTTTTCTTATGACATGGCAAACAAACTCATTGTATTCTACGAACTTTTTTTATAGAGTGACTCCAGATGGCAGCACCTTAAACATTTTCGGAGTGCTCACGTCTGATGTGGGAAAATACACTTGTGTGGCTACTAATCCTGCAGGAGAAGAAGATCGAATTTTCAACTTGAATGTTTATGGTGAGTTTTTAAAAAATGTGACAGACTGAAGTCTGACCTATTATCCTGACTTTGTTACCACTCACATGATAGGCCAAGAAGTGACTGCCTAGGTAATCTTATGTATCTATATTCCTGTGTAGTTTGTTGATGTAGCTATCATATTGTGTTCTATATAACATACTGCAGAGGATCAAAATGATTGAAACCATTGCTGAGTAATAAATTTTGGGATGAACAGAAGTCAATTCCTATGGTATATTCCATAACAAAACAAACCCACCCAAAATGACGTTTTGTTTTGTTTTTTTGGTGGAGAAAGACACCATATGGGCCTAATTCAATACTTCATTACTCAAGTTTTACACATCTTAGCTCTGTTGATCTCAGTCAAATTATGCCCTCTTAAAATTAGAGTAATGCAGAAGTGAAGCGGGTTTTAAACTTTGTTTTACTCAGGATTTAAATTAATCCAAACGATAATCTGAAATGATTTTGTACCTGATCCTCCTGATTTAATGTCACAACTGAGGACAGTGAGACTAATCATTCTCTGCCTAACACAGTGTGTAGCCATTTACACCTGTAAAAATGGGTGTCAGGGCTACCAGTTGTGTGAGTGAACAGAGAGTTCTGCTTTTGGGAGTATTTTACGCTCATTTGGCACATGAGTGAATGACTACCCCAGGAGCAGGACTGGGAAGAATCAGGCCCAACAGGACTATTTGTATGGGTAGCGCCAACAAGTATGCTCCTTCATAATGAATAAAACCTCTTAGTGGGAAAATATGGCACCATGTACCTATGTGATCAATTGTGGTGAAGTCCACAAGCAATTTCTGTTAATCTAATCTAAGTAAATATTACTATGTGCACTTGATTTTTAAATATGTAAATATATATGTAAGTTAGCTGTGGCCCACAATTACTAATATCAGAAGGTCTATTGGTTGGCAAGTTTGGACACTCTGTTCTTGCTGAATCCTGTGGGAATGTTTTGTGTGAGATTCTTTTTTTGGTTAGAATAGCAATGCCTGTAACATCTTGCAGTTCAGGACAAGGTGAGCTACGATTAGAACAGGAATAATTTTGAACAGCCAATTTTAACACCTCTTTTATTCACCTGTTATGTAATTTAGTTCCACCAGCAATAGCTAATAATAAAGATGAAGCAGAGAAGCTAATTGCCCTACAGGATGCCTCCATAAACATTGAATGTACTGCTGTTGGCACCCCACCACCACAAATAAACTGGCTTAAGAATGGGCTTCCTCTCTCTATCTCATCCCAGATCAGGTTGTTGTCAGCTGGACAGATTCTCAGGTGAGTTTTCAGTGATCTAAGGTATCTAAGCTAAATTCTGCCCTCAGTTAACCCTAATGCAACTCTGCTGAGATTGGTGTAGGCCAGGGTAGAATTTTGCCCTCTGCAATCATACTCTGTCATATGTCTGGAGCAATGCATTCCATATGGTAGCCATGGGTGAGATAACTGCAGCTGTGTTCTTTACAGAATTGTGAGAGCTCAGGTGTCTGATGTTGGTGTGTACACTTGTGTAGCATCTAACAGAGCTGGAGTGGACAATAAACACTATAATCTTCAAGTTTATGGTAAGTTTCTTTGTGATATTAAGTGAAAAAGTTGCATTTTGTAGTTAATTTTTGAAGTGTAACAGCAGGAGGGTAGAAATCTTCCCCTGATTGAAACTCTCTGGATAATTGAGAACATTGAGATTTTGCCTCTCAGAGGACAAATTCTATTTATTTTCTTATCAACACAAGATTGAAGACTTTACTAAGTAGATATTTGGCAAATGCTTTATATGGAAACTTTAAATTTTGCTAACATTTTTGTAAGGTAAGATGAGTTGAACCTTAAAACCCTCTTTACTTTTTTTGGCTCAGATAACATGTTGTAGACTTTTCTCCTTTGATTAAATGTGGTGCATTATTTCTACTTGAATTGTAACACACACACACACACACACACCCCACAAGTGTAAGAAACCTAGAAAATGTAATTGCTTAACAGGGCATTTATTTTATATTAAGAATTAGTGTCTGAGTGTATTCCATAATTATATCTGTTTCTCTGCAGTACCACCAACCATGGACAATGCAGGAGAAACAGAGGAAGTGACTATAGTAAAAGGCAATCCAATTTCTATGATGTGCTTTACTGATGGCATCCCCACCCCCAATATGGTATGGCTTAAAAATGGACAACCCCTAAGCCTTGGAACCCATCTGACTATAAGTAATCAAGGAATGGTCCTTCACATTTCAATGACAGAGACTGATGACACAGGCAGATTCACCTGTATAGCATCCAATGAAGCGGGGGAAGTCAGCAAGCACTTTACCCTAAAAGTGTTGGGTAAGTGTTAATTTTACATTCAGACAAGGTGAAAAATATGCCTAAAATAGAAACAATAATTTAAAAGTCTTTAGAAATTTAGAACATTTTCAGGAAGTAGTGCTCATGAGATAGCAGAATTAAAGGGATGGAATTTACCTTTGAGTGGACATGGTGAAAATTTGTATATTGGTATTTGAGATTTACAGGTAACAGCAACATGCTAAATATAAATCAGCATATTGATGTACAGAATAATTTGCTTTAACCAGGTAACTTTGGTGTAACAGAAATTAAATTCAACGGACTAGATCATCAGCTGGTGTAAACTGGCATAGCTTGACGATGTTATACCTATTTCATTTACATGAAGATCTAATACAAATTCTCTTTTACTGTATAGTGTATTCCTCCCAAGGATATCAAAACGTTTTACACATACTACTCCAGTCTCACAACAGCCATGTAACAGAGAAAAATAAGATTGTTTCGCTTATGTTGCTAACCTGAGGCAAAGAGAACTCATGTGAGTTGATCTATGTCACACAGGGAGTCGGTGATTGAGCAGGAATAAAACAATCAATCTGGAATCTACTACTCTAACCATTTGATTGCCCATCATGTTTTATAAATCTGAATTTTTGTTAGTAAAGAACATGAATTGTCTTTCCTTTCTGCAGAACCCCCTCATATCAATGGATCTGATCAACCAGAAGAGATATCTGTGGTTGTTAACCACCTACTGGAGCTTTATTGTATGTCTATTGGCATCCCAGTCCCCAAAATCACATGGATGAAGGATGGGCGTCCACTCCCACAAAATGACAATGTTCATGTCCTGAGAGGAGGAGAGGTCCTTCGAATAGCCAGTGCTCAGGTGACTAACACATGTAAATTAAGTTTCGCTTTGCAAACCCTGGACTAGCTTGCAAAGCTAGGCTCATCACCAGTTTCATGGTACACTATGTCTACAGTCTGATTTCAGGCGGGTTTGTACTCTGCACAGCTCAGTTGTGCCTCCACTGCCCGTACCAATGCTACCATAGCCAGGGCCGGCTCTGGCTTTTTGGCCGCCCCAAGCAAAAAAAAAAAACAGCGGTGCTGAAGATGTACCCCAGCTAGCAGAGGGAGCAGCGGGGAGAGAGAGAGAAGGGGGGCGGCCAGGGCTTCAGTGGGCACTGCCACTCGGCCCCGCTGCCTGCCGGGAGGGCTCTGCGCTGATCCGGTTGGCTGGGAGGGAAGGACGCGGGCTGCCCTGCTGGGCTTGCTACAGGGCGCTCCCATCCTCCACACCGCCGCCCCCTACAGGGGGGCCGGAGCGGAACACCACCACCACCACACAAAAAAAAAGCGTCCATGCTGCCCTAGGATTGGACGGAATGCCGCCTCCTACAAGCTGCCGCCCCAAGCACCAGCTCACTCGGCTGGTGCCTGGAGCCGGCCCTGACCATAACTACACTGCTATTTATCCTTGCACTAGCTTGATGAGAGCTAGCATGAGTAAGTGTACACAAACAGGGAACTAACACCCCTCGTTCATAGACATAACTGTAGTCTTTAAACTATAACCCAGCATAATGCTAAGAGACGCTGTACCATCCCTCTATTGGTGTAAAGCCAAGGTCCTGACAACTTGTGGTCATTAATGAACCTGCAACGCTTTTCCGCGGAGTAGGAGAGTTAATCAGTTTGACTGGCCAAATTCTAAACTGGGTAATGACGTTCTGCCTACGCAAAATCCCCCCTGCAGTTGCAGCTGGACAAGATATTTTTCACTTTCTGCCTCATTGTTTTGAACCCTGACCCAACTGCAGGTGCATTGATACCATAGTTGACACTGATTTGGCACTTCCCTCTCCTTGCCAAGCTACTCTCAAATGCATTCCAGAATCCTTTGAACTGCCTTCAGTGGAGCATCCTGAGACAGCAGGGCAGACAGCACAGAGGACTGATGTGTATCTTCCCCCTCTGTCTTAATTTCTGTATCTACCCTGCTACCTCTCTGTTTTTCTCCTCTTTTCCCTCCCTTTTGGCTCTTCTGTCTATTTTTTTTGTTTTTCTTCTATTGTCTGTGATCCCTTCCCCCTTGTTTTACACATGGATGGACCACAGAGGCAAGCGAACTAGGATTTACAACCATTTGAATAGGAACTAGGAAAGGAAGTGGTCTGAGAAACTAATAAAGACCATACAAGAAAAAATTCCAATCAACTCAGACAATTTAAACCGAGACTTAAACCCCCCCCTAAAAAACTAAAACCACATACCCTAATCACTATGAAGACAGCTGGACTTCAACTTTGTAGTTATCATGCAGTATCATGGGAAGAGTTGGACAAAGACAGATCCAGACTAATATTTTGTTGTTACTCATATGATAAACCCCTTCCTCCCTCCACCTCCAAGACTTTACACAAAACGATTTATGAGACACAGAAGATAATAAAGATGTTAGTAAATATTTGAGAACTCAAATAATTCTCGGGGGCAGAAAGATACATTTTACAAGAATACCTATGTAAAGGCCAGATTGTGAGAGGTAATTGCATGGCTGTGCAAGAGCAGAGAGAGGGGAGAGCCAAAAAGCTTATAGGCAGGCAAAGGACCTCTTTATAATAGCAGTCTGTGTGCTCCCGTGCTCTGGAGAGCATAGGCACTGTTAGTGCTACCTTCTCTCACAGGGAGCAAGATACCAAGAAAGGTTTGGGGAGGAGGCAGAGTCCCATTTCCTCCCCTTCGTCCCATGCTGGCCCATTGTATGGGCTGATGCATTCAGAGAACAATCTATTCCATCCTAATGGATTGTTCATTGCAGAGAGCCGCACCAGAAGAGAATGTATCTGCTCGAAGCACATTAGCCCTGGTGCTTTTTTTCTGGGATGCTGCAGCTGCACACCACCTCTACAAAGGGTTGTGGCCTGATGGCCACAATCTACCCCAAATAAAATAAACAAGCTTTCAAATATTTCTGGTTGCTTACTCTCCCAGGAATTGCTTGTCCATTTTCTTCTGTTTCCCTTGTGATTTTTAACCGATATCTGCTAATCAAAGACAATTGCGAACATCACTACTTCTTTTGCTGTTTTAATTGAATTGGTCCCATATTCTGAAGTTTCTACTAAAGTTATCTGGGTGTCCTTTAGGTGGAAGACACAGGAAGATATACGTGTTTGGCATCTAGTCCTGCAGGAGATGACGATAAAGAATATCTAGTAAGAGTGCATGGTAAGCTTGATCTGGAAACAATTAAAGCATTCTTTAATACTATAAGCCTAATACTGAATTATCTACTGCTTTTAAAAGCTAGAAAAAGTTATCTAGTGAATAATGCCTGACAAAGAAAAAACTCTTCGAGTACCATTTTCAGTGATCTTACCAGGTTTTGGACTGCATCTGTCATTTCCTTTCTAGAACAGAAGATCCAAGGACTAGGTCCTAAGTAAGGACCTCTGTAACAAAGCAGACCTTTTTTAGAGGAAGTGGAGTTGGTAGTACCCTTTAAGGTTATTTAGTTATTAGTCCTTCCCTTTTACAAATTAACTACACTAAAATTATAAAAGGAAAAGAATAAACAAATGAAAGGAAACACTGAGATTACAAATTTAGTAGACAGATGTAATTGATGCACTATACTTAGACTTCTATAAGGCATTTGACTTGGTACAACATAACATTTTGATTAGGAGACTAAAATGATACAAAATCAACATAGCGCATTAAATGGATTAAGAAATGGCTAACTGATAGGTGCCAAAATGTGATTGTAAATGTGGAATCATTGAGTGGATGTGCTTCTAGGATGGTACTTCAGGGATCAGTTCTTCATCCTACACTATTTAACATTTTGAACAATGACCTGGAAGAAAACAAGAAATCATCACTGATCAAATTTGCCAAAGATACAAAGATTAGGGAATAGTAAATAATGAAGAGGACAGGTCACTGATACAGAGCAAACTGGATTGCTTGGTAAGGTGGGTGCAAGCAAACAAGATGTGTTTCAGTACTGTGACATATAAAGTCACACTTCTAGGAACAAAAAATGAAGGCCATACTTACAGGATGGGGGACTCTATCTTGGGAAAAGACGTGGGGATCACGTTGGATAATCAGCTGAATATGAGCTCCCAGTGTGACACTTTGGCCAAAGGGCTAACTAAGGTGAATCTTCAGTGGAGTAAAAAGGTTATATTATGTATCTTTTTTCCACTGGTGTGACCACTCCTGGAATATTGTGTCCAGTTCTGATGTTCACACTTCAAGAAGTATTCTGGAAAAACTGAAGAGGCTTCAGAAAAGAGCCATAAGAATGATTAGAGGATGGGAAAATCTGTTTTATAGCGAAAGACTCAAGGAGTTCAAGCTATTTAGCTTATCCAAAAGAAGATTAAGGGGTGAATTGATCCCAGTCTATAAGTACCTATATGTGGAACAAATATTTGATAATGGGCTCTTCAGTCTTGCAAACGGAAGTATAACACAATCCAATGGCTGGATGTTGTAGCTAGATAAATTCAGACTGGAAATTAGGAGTCCGTTTTTAACGGTGAGGATTATTAACCACTGGCACAATTTACCAATGGTTGTGGTAGAGTTTCCATCACTGGTGATTTCTAAATCACAACGGGATGTTTTTGGTAGAAGATATGTTCTAGGAATAATTTTGAGGATTTTCTATGACCCATGTTATACAGGAGGTCACACTAGATGATCACAATGGTCCCTTCTGACCTTGGAATCTATAAATCTGTATACTGAGGGTCAGGAAAACAGAAGTGACAATATACCTCCTCAGAAAGAGGATATGAAATCAAGTGTAGTTACTTAATGTTTGTATATAATATAGCTATTCAGAACATGACACAGTTATGATGGAACATTGCAAACTTAGTTATTTAAAATAAAACACAAGTAATTATAATGGAAATCAGAGTAACAAAGAAAGTTAGAGGAATTAATGTCCTTTGGCCTTTTTCAATAAGACTGAGAAGGAATAAAGAGGACAGGATACATGTGTGTGTGTGTGTGTGTGTGTGTATACACACACACATTTACAATATACATTTCATATTATATAAAAAAAATAAAAAAAATGGCAGCTGAATCAGTATGTCAGCTCCTCTAGATCTAGAATAGACCTTAGCTCTTGTCAATCTAGTCTCTGAAGAATAAGACACTGCAAAATAATTTCCTCTCTGCCCTAGGGAGAAAACTCAGTGTTAAATGACTATATGGTAGCAGAAGTAAATTCACAAAAGATGTCTCACAGATGAGTGAGCCTTCTGCTTCTTGCAGACTTGCACAATTCCTACATGAATTCTTCCTACAGTGAAGAAGTTTTATCAAATCAAGGTTTTGCTTATCCAGTGAATGACTGTTGATGAAGAGGGTTATGGAGCTTGAGGTATCCTGACTTCATCTGGCTAAGTGCTGGTTTCTTCACAGAGAATGGACTTTCAACTAATTTCCATCAGTTAGTGGTTTGTGACATGCAGTTTTAGGAAGTGGGTTATAGCTAGTCAAATGAGGGTGATATATTTTGCAGATAAAAGCCAGACCTGATATTGGCAATGAAAAGCATAAGCAGTTAATTGTACTGCTGCTCTGCTGGTATATCACAAAACCTTGTTTGAGAATTACACACTGGGATTCTATCCATAGAAATGTTTTAATTAAAGTTCATATTTGTTATGCTTTTCTTATTCTCAATTTTTTTAACAGTTCCCCCTAACATTGCTGGCGCCAGTGGGCCACAGGATCTCACTGTGTTGCAGAACAGACAAGTTATATTGGAGTGCAAGTCAGATGCAGTGCCACCTCCTACGATCACCTGGCTTAAAGATGGAGAACGTTTACAGGTACATTTGCTATGTTATTTTCACAAATTTGTCGCATCTTTGCATTCTGCACAAAGGGCATGAACTTAAATTTCTGATTCTACTCACTTGCTCCTTCAGCACAGTTGAGCTGTGGTCCCTTGAGGTCAAGAGAAGGTTGTTGAGTAGCCCTGGTCCAAATACAACTTGACTTAAACAAGTACATGAAGACAGTGACCTCATGAACTGGTCATCCCGCTGTGATTTGTTCTCTTTTCCTTTAGGGGGATCCCTTGCTCCTCCTGGATCCTTTGAGCAATCCTAGAAGCCTTCGGTATACTCCTGAATGGCTTCCCAGGAAAGGTAGCTGAGAAAGATTACACTATACATTTAACTTTGGGTATATTATGAATCTTCATATTCTAGTAACATTTAGAAAGGAAAGAAATTTCTTTAAATTGAAGAGAAATAAGTAGCTTACTTTAATCTCTGCTAATCATCACAATTTTGCACCAAATGCACCTATTGACTCAGAATTTAATGCAGTGGCAGTGAGGCATCACATCCTTATTGGTTAAGTCAAAGGAGGAAGAACAGAGTAGTTCAACTGGAGACTTTTCTATTGCTCATCATCCATTGTAGGGCCACATAGATTTTCAATCACATAGCCCTTTCCCAGTGGACTACTTGGCCTTGTCTAATGTCATGTTGGGTTTCCTGGAGACTGTGCTGAGCAAACTCAGGTTTTTGCTTTATATTGGCCCTTTAATTGTTCAGAAAGAAAAAGGTAAATCCATGTGAACCATCAGTTTGTTAGTCCCTTAACTTTGGTCCCTTTCCAGACTTCATCCATGACCTCTTGGTTCACTGTGATCCATTTAGGATGAGCACAGACATTCTTTGTCTGTGTGTGTCTCAAGTGTCCGTCCCCTTGTTGTCTTCCCCTAATCCCCCCCCCCCCGCACCCCAATAACAGTGGATGATACTTATACATTAAGTTTGAGTTAGCACAAAGAACATGAGTGTTTTAACTGGCAAAGACATGACTGCACCAAAAAAGGTTCCAGTACAAATAGGCTGTTGACAGTTCCAGCTTCACTTGTCCAGTTCCAATAAAAGGAAGAAATGTTTGGAAATAGAGAGTGCTCATGGGATTCACAGAGTGTTCCACTGTCCTCTGTGTGTAAGAAGGTTTCTTTTATTCTCTTTAGAGAGAAATAAATTCCTATCCATAAGACTCTTATCTAATGTATATTTAAAGAACAAAATAATATTGGATGCTAAATGAGTACTGGATTATGCCTTTGAGGGATAGTCTAGAGACAGGAAGGGCACCACTTCAACAAAAGCTCCTGCAGTCACTATATCTGAGATAAGCACAATTCCTTTGGGTGCTATTCCTTCGTGGTACATAGTTGACCACTTAGGTCACCTGGTATTATTTCTACTTCTTACGTGGATGACAAGCTTTTATAAACAGGAGGCTGGAAAGAGATTGGAAGAAGGCAGCATGAATGCTTCTGACATGTACCTTCCTGGAAAACATATTTGCAAAAGTATTTGAGGCTTTTGTTTTCTGTCAACATTCCTATGTTTAAAAAGAAAAGAAAAAAAATCATTCATACAAGTGTTTGCAGAAAACAAAAATTAAGATGTTTTGCGAATAGTGTTGAAAGATAATCAGTTATTCACATGACATTTGGGAATTATTTTTGAAGTATTAACCAGCCCTACTATGAGCCCTTGAACTGAGTCCTTCAAGTTAGGGTTGAGGCATATTAGTTTGGCAGGATGGTGATGCTTCCGCTACCCTGCACATATTTTGTGGGTCAATAGAGGACTTCAGTCTGCAGAGCTATTTAGAACATCTCAGCTGCACTACATTCACACCATTCTAATAAAAGAACTGTGCAGTCCACACATACCTTTGTAAAAAAAATTGCCAGGTGAAGTGCAACTACGAGATTTGGGTTTCCTTTATCCCCCACTACTCTTTCCATGGTTGAGTGTAGCTATGTCAGCATATATCTCCCATATTTCTGGGGCACAGTTATCTTTTTCTTTTTTTGATCTTGGAAGTCTGACTGGAGACAGATCACTTTTGCCTAATAAGGAAAAATGAGATGTTCAAGTTGTGTACATAATTAGCCAAATGCTTTCCTGACCTCAAGGGAGGACTGTCATCCACTAATATTAAAGAAACACAGAGGGAGGTACACCCAGGAGTGGAAAGAGTAATCCTGCTTTGCCTTGGGAAAAGTGGATAGTTTCACAATGAGGAGAGGGAAGTTTTTGGAAAATACCGATTTTTGGATGGTAGTACTTCAGCATTATTTTAATTGAAAATCATCATTGTTTTTAGTTATACCCTCTTATGAGCTTTTAAATGAAACTTCATTCCCTACTAATTTTGTCTTCTTCCATTGGGAAAACTTCAATCTTCTCTCCTATTCTGTCTCTAATAGCCAAATCTTAAATCTTGTGTTTGTTTAATGGTATGTTTGTGCACCATTATCATCTCTGACAGCAGAACAAAAGGTGTATCTGACATTACTATACTTCTAGGAATGGTTTGACTGCGATATTTGGGTTCACAAGGAATGTAAGATCAGGCCCTAAGAGTATTAACTAATAGATACATTAGAGAGGCTTGATTCAAAGCCCATTGAAGTCTGTGGGAGTCATTTCATTGACTTAATTGGGCTTTGGATCAGGCCCTAACAGAGCAGTAGATTTTGTTTTTTAAAGATAGGACCCAGTGGAGTTTTCATTATCACGAGGATTATAATTAAAGTACAGTTTGGGAACTAAACTATAATTTTCTTGCCTTTGTTTTGTCATATATATATGGTACTATATTTAAAACTACTTAGTAGCATTGACAGTGAATTAATTTCTATTCTATTATATATATATAATATGCTTCTAAGGTCATAGCAATTGTGCTGAAATATGTAAGAGGAGTAAATACAAATATACAAAAAATACCAGTTATTACAAATATGCGGCATTTTAAGTAGCCTCTGCCCAAGAGCTTGGCAATGGGAGGTGGCTTATTTCACTTCTAGGGCCCCAGTGCTGCAATCTGTTCTGCATGGGTGGACTCCTTTGACTATGGGAGACCCTATTGACTTCAGTGGGGCTCTGTACTAGCCTGGAGTCCACCTGCAGAGAAGGAGTTGCAGAATTGGAGGCCTAAAGGTTCAGAAACCATAAGAGAAGTTAACATCAAATTTAGTATTAAAAGAACCCGTCGTGATTTTTAAGCCAGTTTCAGGATGGTGTGGGCCCTTGGATGGTTTGAACACTTGGAGTTGGCAGTACTATAGTACACCAGTACAAATCTTGTCCAGACTGGTAGTGACCAAAAGCAATTCACATCTAATAGCTGTTTTTGCACAATCTGTTCACACTCAGTGCAGTGCCAAACAGACAGGGATCCGTACCACCTTTGACATCCTTGCAGGCAGTCTCAATGTAGAGGCTAATCTGTTGCATGATGGAAATGATTCTTTTAAGTCAAGGCTGTGGCACATTGAAAGAGCAGTGTGGGAAAGCTTTTATTTCTTCTACCAATGATATGCCTGGGTGTGGATAAAGAATGCACTTCAATTTCGTGCCATCAAACTGCCATCTTACATGAAAACCAAAAAAAACCATTTATAATTAATCGTTTTGGTCACAAATCCCCAGTTCAGGCAAAATTCCTGAGTAATGAATTCATGATTGAGTCTATAATTTGCCATCAATATTTTAAAACTCAACTAAATTTTCTACCATCCCCCTTGTCTCCCTTGTTTATCCTTGTAACTTCACCAAGAATGAATGTTAAGCCATCAATGAATTTGACCCATTATGTTCTTATGGCCACCCTATCAAACCTCCTATTACTTTGTAACATGAATTTTCAGTACAATGGAAAACCATGGTAAAATTAGTTCTACTTGTTGAACTTTCCATAGGCAACTCCTCGAGTCCGCATCCTATCCAGTGGCCGATATCTGCAGATCAATAATGCTGACCTAGGTGATACAGCGAGCTATACCTGTGTGGCAAGTAACATAGCAGGAAAAACTACCAGAAAGTTTGTGCTGACTGTAAATGGTAAAGAATATGGATTAATTCTTAACTATTATAATCTTTGCACAGTATATCTGAGAGTTGGAAAAGGTGGAATATGTTTACCGGACTCCTCACAACCAATAAGCAAAAGTATAGTAATTTTGTTAATATATCAATCCAAAAAATACTTTAAAGAATGTTTTAAGATAGCCCAGGGAACTTTCCTTCTGCCCCCATGTGTGTTTGTGTTATAAAAGTCACATTAGGGCCCATATCCACAAAGATATTCCACTGAAATCAGTGCCAGTTAGAAGCCTAATGCCATTGTAGGTCTAGGGTGAGGTGCTTTGCAGAGATGAGGCATTTGGTTTCCGTTGAGCAGGGTGATGTCTGAATTGCTTCTATCGCATATTTTTCTGGTTGATGCATGGAACAAAATGAATGAACAGCTCTGAAGGGAGGCTAAGCATAGGACCTTCCTGGCCACACATAAATTTCCCATTAAGATTGTTAACATGGCTCATGGTGGGTTTTTCTCTTATTAAGACAGGGCCATACTACTACAAGACACTGCAGTCTGCAAAGGCACAGATATTAATTTTGAAGTACAGCTATGGGGAGAGGGCTAAGACCTAATTTCAATCTCTCATGCCAGAGTCAAAATCCTAGATTCAGTTCAAACAAATGGTTTGCGTGTAATAAAACATAGTCTGGAACAGATAGTCTCAATGTCCTACTTGATTTCCTGATTTTTAAAAGATATCAAAGAATTTTAGAATTTTAGAAATGTGGGGCTGGAAGGGATCTCAAGAGGTCATCTTGTCCATTCCCCTGTGCTGAGACCATGCCATGTGCCAGCTCTAACAATTTAAGATCATTAGTAGGTGGCATAGAAATCTATCATCTTTTTAATTTGTAAAAGATAAGAAGTTTTTCTTTAATTTTCCATTACAGCATACCAGCTTTCATGTATTGTATTAAATTTAAAGAAGCTTGTTGGTACACTCATGGGGGCACAATTCCTTTGTCATAGCAGACATTCCCATGGGTCTAATTTAAAACAGTTCAGAATACAGCTCTCTCTCTAATATCATGTGGAATTCTTTCTTATACAGTTGCTCCGACAATCAAAGGTGGTCCTCAGACAGTTGTTGTGAATATAAATAAGTCTGTTGTTCTGGAGTGTGTTGCAGAAGGAGTGCCAACCCCAAGAATTACATGGAGAAAGGATGGGGCTATTTTTGCTGGAAACAATGCCAGGTAGCATCTAATGGTCAGAATAACATTCAGTAGAAACTTTTTAACAATGTATTTGTAATAGAAGACTTGGAGTGAAATCTCTTGGGATTTTATTTGCATTAATTTTACATTCACAAACTCAGTATTAATGTTAGTATTCATTCATTCAGTGTGTATTCATTCATCACTTGGATTTTCTCAGTTTAAATGAGTGATAATAAAAATCTCTTTCATAACATATTCAAAGCTGATATATTTCCATTTGAAAGTCATTGTAGGAGTCAGTTTTCATAATTACTTTGTAAGGGGTGTAGCAGATGTGATGAAAGACAGACTCAAGGCAGAATGAGTATAATATGTTCAAAAAGGAAAATTATATCTGGCTAAATTAAGGTGCTACACGTTTTGCCTACCCTTGTGCCCCCTGTGTTCTTCTGTTTCTCTTTTCTCACAACTTAGCCACAGTTCCTGCCATGAAAAATTAAATTAATGCCTATAACTTTGTTTTAGATATTCAGTGTTAGAGGATGGTTCCCTGTACATTCACACAGCACACGTTACCGACACTGGACGATATTTGTGTATGGCAACCAATACAGCTGGTACTGAACGCAAGCGAATTGATCTACAGATCCAGGGTAAATATTTCTTTTTCAGATAAAAACAAATGTCCTACAAAAACTGGACACATTGGATTTCTTGATTGTTGCTGAATCTTGAAATCTATCTTTATTAATAATGGACTGGAACAGCAGAAAAGCAACTCAGAGCCTGCTTTTCAAGTACTCAGGCTTTGGGCTATTTGGATCTGGGACACTGGTTCAGGCCATTATAGAGAAAGGGATCAATGAAAGTCAGATCCATGCACAGAATATAGATGTCCCCAAAATTCAGGATTATTCACATCTGGAATTTTGTTTAAGGCTTCTCTCTAGTTTTTTTTTTTTTTTTTTTTGTAAGCCCTTAGAAATTCTGCGTGTTATGAACACTGCCTAAATATTTGTGAACAGAAAAAACAGTTGTTCTTTGTTAACTGGTGTGTATACATCAACAGAATATACACAGAACTGAGATACATTCCCGAGTGCATTTTTTTGGCAAATTTATAAATGTCAAATGATCCATGCTACAGAAAAGGATAGTTTCAAATAGTTCAACTTGAAAAAATATACATTCTCTTAAAATTACCTGGGCTTCATATATTCTTTAGTTCCTCCATCTATCACTCCTGGACCCACCAATATTACAGTTACTGTAAATGTCCAAACCACCCTGCCCTGTGACACCACTGGAATCCCCAGGCCAGCAATAAGTTGGAAGAAGAATGGGCATCTCCTTAATGTTGATCAGAATCAGAATACATACAGGTGAGAAATGCTCTAATCTTTGTTGTGGGCTAAATTCATCTCTGGTGCAAATCTATTCTGAGATTGGTTTGGCCTATTTTAATTTAATTTAAAATTTGCTTTTAAATAAATAGACAAACTTCATTGCATGACTGTTAGTAGTACTGAACTAGTTTACTGGTGAACTGGTTTAAATAAAACATTCCTGCCACCTGATGTACACATGTTTAGTAATAAAGTTCTACTCTTTGCCTTGTATTTTAACAAGGTGTGCCTATTTGCATTTGACTTAATGTTTTTTATTCACCTCTAAGATCCACTGAAGAGGTCAAAATAATGTAAGATATGCTCTTTTCATGGTATTTATGTTCCTGGTTTGTGGAAACACTGAGAAAACCAGAGAGAAACACTCAGACATCCCATTTGTATATGGGCCCTGTAGACCCTGGAAACATTTAGATTTTGCCAGAGTGAGGTACTAACTTTTGCTAAGAGCAAACTATTGCAGCTCAGAACAGCAATTAGTTCTCAGTTTGCAGCTGTTTGGCCAGATGGGACACAATGATGCACAAAGAATGGCCACGGGTGAGAAAAATTCCTGAGGATCCCCTGGAATGGTATGGGGTTTGCTCCCCGGCTGAAAGAGTGGTGGGAGCAAACCCCATACCATTCAAACCCTGTGGCTTTATTACTGTGGAACCCCAGTGTCTCATATCTCTACCCTCCATCAAAGCCAGGCTGCAAGGGATTCTCTCTGGCCAGGGCTGACCTACAGGAAAGGGATGGTGGGAGAGACACTTTGCTTTCTTTTGGCCGTGACCCCACCAAACATTGGCTCCCCATAGTGGCCCAGATTCCACTCCCACAGAGAGCTCTTAATGGGATACTGGGAATGGGTTAGGGGCCCCAGAGTCAGGGCCGGCTCCAGGTGCTTGGGGCGGCTGCTCCGGAGAGGGGCGGCACGTCCAGGTATTCAGCAGCAATTCGGCGGACGGTCCCTCACTCCCACTGGGAGAAAAGGACCTCCCGTCGAATTGCCGCTGCAGATCGTGATCGCAATTGCGATCGCGGTTTTATTTTTTTTTTTGGCTGCTTGGGGCGGCCAAAACCCTGGAGCCGGCCCTGCCCAGTGTTGACTCCCATTCCATGCCAGAGCAGTGAGATCCCCATGTAAAGAGCTCCATCTCTGTGTGCTCTTGTTTTACTGTGTAAGTGGGAAATCTTTCCTGACCCTTATAGTGCTCAGCTTACACTCTGAAATGTGAGAATTGACTTCTTACCTAATTTCCATTAAATGTTTACAATTGCCATTTGCAAGTAATTAATGTTACCATTAATGTTACTGTAGTAACATTGTGGCTCTGTACCATTGTCTTCTATTGTCAAGTGTCAAAGGGATAGCTGTGTTAGTCTGGATCTGTAAAAGCAGCAAAGAGTCCTGTGGCACCTTATAGATTAACAGATTTATAGGAGCATGAGCTTTCATGGGTGAATACCCACTTCTTGGGATGCATATAGTGGAAATTTCCCGGGGCAGGGTATAAATATGCTAGCAAGAGTGAGTAAGGCTAGAGATAACGAGGTTAGTTCAGTCAGGGAGGACGAGGCCCTCTTCTAGCAGTTGAGGTGTGAACACCAAGGGAGAGGAAACTGCTTTTGTAGTTGGCTAGCCATTCACAGTCTTTGTTTAATCCTGAGCTGATGGTGTCAAATTTGCAGATGAACTGAAGCTCAGCTGAGCTTTCTCTTTCTCTTTCTATTGTGAAATCCCAGACTTGTTTGCATGTCTGTAATTATATAATCCTCTGTTGGCTTGTCTCACAGAGTTTTCTATAACAATTCTATAACTAACAGATTGCCTTTTAGTTCATATTTACGGGTCTGTGCTTTTAGAACAGAAAGTCCTGTGTTCAGTCAAGTCTTTAGTCCATGCAGCTGCAGTATGAATACTAAATATATAAAACAGTGCAGCCATTTTTAAAATCCAGCAACAATATTAAAATCTGACCTCTTGTGGCAATGAATTCAATGGACTGACAACGTGCTGAATGAAGAGATGTTTCAATATCTTTTAATTGCTTTATTTCAGGCTTTTATCTTCAGGTTCCCTACTAATAATTTCTCCCACTGTGGATGACACTGCAGTCTATGTGTGCACTGTGTCAAATGATGCAGGAGAGGATCAAAGAACAATTGATTTCATTGTACAAGGTAAAGCAGACATTGTAAATGCACATATATTATGACACCACAAATGTCTTCGGGACAATCCTTTATTTAAATGAGAACTGTAATTTTGATGCTTATTCTATTGAGCTTTTACTCTTGTTAAGAAAGAGGACATTGCTATATGCAAACCTCTATATGACATGAGAATGGTCGATAATCCTAACACTGTTCTCCTTGCTTTAGTGCCCCCATCCATAGCAGATGAAACTACAGATCTTCTGGTAACAAAATTGTCTCCAGCAGTAATTTCCTGCACTGCTTCGGGTGTTCCTGTCCCCTCAATCCACTGGACCAAAAATGGGATACGGCTCCTTCCCAGAGGAGATGGCTACAGGATTCTGTCTTCAGGTATTATGCATGATTTGAGTAGATGCAGAAAATGCTAGAAGAAGGTGCATTACTATTTTCATTGTAAATATTTTAAAATAAAAATCTAGGGTTCTTAAACGGTATTATGGTTTCTCTGTTTTCTTTGAACATAAGAAGTATAATATACTACAATACTGTATAATGAATTCTCTTTTTTTCTGCCCTAGGAACAATTGAAATAACTGCTGCACAGTTAGACCATGCAGGAAGGTATACATGTGTGGCCCGGAATGCTGCTGGCACTGCACACAGACATGTTACTCTTCATGTTCAGGGTGAGGGGGGAACTTGAATAGAAACATGTTTTATAAACAGCTTTAGTTGGTTTTGAAAAGAAAATGTTAGAATAATAATACACAATAATGGTGGGACCACATCGTGCCAGTCTTACTCATGTTTAGTGGTATCTTACTCATTTGAGTAGTTTCATAGATATACTGGCTAATTGTGGAGTAAGATACCATTCAAGATAAGTAAGCGTGTGAAAATTTGACCTTGCATAAATTTATTTGTATCTGGTGGAAGCTACAAAGCGTGGGCTCTTTAAATTTAGACTGATTCAGCACTCGGAATACAAGGTAGAAAGCAATCATGGATTGATGAAGGCATGAACTAAATGATCTGATAGCTTTTTCCAACTCTAATGCCTAAGATATTATGATCTGGCGACAGGTATGACCTGCTTTGATTTTTTCTGTTAGGGCTTTTTCTGTTTTGTTGTTTTGCTTAATTAAAATAGATTCATTAGGTGAACTAAATACGCAGGCTAAATTCTATAATCCATATGCTGAGTAGTTCCATATTATGCAAGAGTAGTCCTACTGGGCTCATCAAAAGGATAATAGAATCCAGCCTTCAATAGTTAAATGTTCTTAGCCTCTCACATTGTACAATTTGTCTTCGTTTTATTTTCCAGCCATAAAAATATTACAACTTCTTCAATATACACTATGTGTATTCCACACGTAAGTATGCAAGTGTACCTGGAGCTGAGTCTGGAATTTATTTTTACAAGCAGTATCCGTTGGCCCACACATGCACCCTAGCTCTTCCTGAGCGCCAAACTGAGGGCATAAAAGGTGGGGTGGGTCGACGCCTGTCCAGTTCCTTCTTAGCACTACCTGGTCTGAGTCGGAATCTTGGGTGTTCTCAGCTCCTTTCTACTGCATCATTGCTCTAAAGATATTGTATATTTAGTTTTTAGCAGTTTTGTAGTTTTTATAGTGTAGCCTAATATAGGTTTTCCCTCTTCTGTTCCCCACAAGGAATTTCCCCCCCACCCCTGAAGAAGTCTGGGATTGTGCCCAGTGTCCTGGGGTACAAAAATTGTGTTTCCTGCCCTCTCCTTTTCTGTGAGTGACAAACATCAATTCTGCCTCTATTGCCTGGGTGAGGCTCACATCTCTGCCAAGTGCAGCATCTGACGCTCCTTTTCCCCCAGAATTCATGAGGTTTGGGAACTGAGACTTAGAAAATATATGATGGCGAAGGAATGGGACCCCAATCAGTTCTGGACTGAGGACATCCCCTTGTATATCAGTCTCAGCAAGCAGGCAGCACCCCTCCAAGCATGAGCTTGGGGACGGAGGCTAAGACTGCTAAGCCTAAGGAGGAAGTTTCACATGATAAGGGGAACTCTCATAGATGCAGGGATGAGTCATCTTTGTCTAAAACTGCCCTAAAGAGAGAGGATCCCTCCCTGATCATGTCAAAATTGGGAGAGCCAGTACACATGGGCACTGAGGACTTAGGCCTGAGTATATCTTTTCAGCTGGAGAAGGAGGTGCGCAAGGGTATGGCTCTGACGGTTCTGACATTGGCTTTGATGGTGAAGACTCAGGAAAAACAGCTCCAGGTTCTCCCATCCACTTCTAGAGCCAATGCAGTACAGTAACGCCTCACTTAAAGTCATCCCAGTTAACATTGTTTCATTGTTATAGGGAACATGCTCGTTTAAAGTTGCACAATGCTCACTTATAATGTTGTTTGACAACCGCCTGCTTTGTCCACTGCATGCAGAAAGAGCAGCCCATTGGAGCTAGCTGGTGGGGCTTGGAATCAGGATGGACCGGCAGCCCCCTATCAGCTCTCCGCTCTCCTAAGTTCCCAGTGTGGCAGCCGCCCAGCAGGCTATCAATTGCTGGGCAGTTCAGCTGTCCCTCCCCCGACTGCTGTGTGCTGCTCCCAGAGCTGTCCCTAGCAATTCTGGGGCCTTATGCAGGGGGATGAGTGGGGGGGGACTGGGTTGGCTTGGGGGTAGGGGGGAACCACCCTCCAGCACTCACCGGCGGCGCAGCTGGGGCCGGGTCGCTGCACTTCCCACCAGCAGTGAGTGCAGGCCTGGCCCTGCTGCAGAGCTCAGGGGAGTAGGGGTGGGGCTAGGGCGGAGCAGGGGCAGGAAGAGGCAGGGCGGAGTGGGGCAGGGGCCCTGGGGAAGAGCCGGAGCAGGGGCTGGAGCAGCAGACAGCTGTGCAAGTGCCCCAAATTTCCTGGTGCCCTATACAGTTGTGTACTTGGCGTATGGGTAAGGGTGGCCCTGGCTGCTCCTGCCCTCTGCCTTGGAGCTGTTCCTGGGAGCCTCCTGCTTGCTGTGCAAGAGGAAGGGGGAAAGAGGGGTGCTAATGTCAGGGTGTCCCCCTCCCCCCTGCTCCTGGCCCCCACTCCTTTACCCCATCGGGCCATCTCCACAGAGTGGGGTGGGGGGGACACAACAGGGCTCAGAAGAGAGGGAGCTTGCTGGCAGCAGCTGCTGTCTTAACTTGCTGAGCTACTTAAAAAGGAAATGTACTTAGAGTGGGATCAGCGTACTTAGAGGGGCAATGCACGTCTCTCTCTCTCTCTGCCATGCTGTCTCCCCTCCCTCCATTCGTGCTACCTTGTAGAGTATGAGGCTACGTTAACAACCATGTGTTAACCCTTGAGGGCTCAGCCGAGTGCAAGTTCATCATTTAGCAGTAAGGCATTCCCTGGGAAATACCTCTGGCACCCTCTGACTTCACCACCTCAACCAAGCTTCACAATTATCATTGCTGTGTACAGTATTACATTGTTTAAAACTTATAGTGTGTGTGTGTATGTGTGTGTTTGTGTGTGTGTGTATATATATAAATATAAAATATAGTCTTTTGTCTGCAAAAAAAATTTCCCTGGAACGTAAACCCCCCTATTTACATTAATTCTTATGGGGAAATTGGATTCACTTAACATGGTTTCGCTTAAAGTAGCATTTTTCAGGAACATAACTACAACGTTAAGCGAGGAGTTACTGTACTGGTAGTGACACACCCCTGAGGGAGCCAAGTGTCATGGGTGACCAAGAAAGCTCCAGCTCCAGCAATGGACTGGCCTTTCACCCCAGGGCAGTCTGAGACCTAAGTCACCCCGGAGGACATCTTTTTTCTTCCCTATCTGCATTAACCTCTCTGTTGAGACAGGCTTTATTCCAGGACATTATACCAGAGGAAGAGACTACCCCGGGGACGCAGAGTCATTCTCCTATCCCACCTGCCAGCCTCAAGGTGCAACCTTTGGTACCATAGGTTCTGCCAGTACTGCAGGATCTGGCTTTCTCTTTGGATGAGTCAGAGGCACCACAGCAGTCTCTGCGGTACCAGACAGAAGTCCTCGAAGATTAGACTTCCAGCCTCCGACCAGACACAATTCATGAAGAGGTTGTACCCTATGCCTTGGGGTCCTCCGGTGCCAGTTGATCCATCTGTTGGCAATATTGGGGGGCTGTGGGCTTCCTACCCTAGACTCCCAGGATCACTGCATAAGCCCTATTTGCCATTGCCACCCACAACCAGCCCCATCAGAGTATTTGGAGGAGGAAGATGAGCTGGATTTGCTGGTTCTGGGAGCAATCTTCTTGTCTTCACCAGATGACAAGTCTTCACCATTTGTTGTCTTCCATCTCCACTGGAAGACTTTAAATAATAGCCAGAGCTCATGCCCTGGGGTCAGCAGAGCTACAGATTCACCTTGAGGAAGTCCAGGATCCTCAGCACAGGTTACCGGACATGCTGCAGCCTGTAGAGTGGCCCTCCCCATTAACAAGGCCATTATGGATACAGCAAAGGTAGTTTGGTACACTCCTGCTTCTGTTCCTCCCACGCTTAAGAGGGCTGAGAAGCATTAATTTGTTCCACCCAAGGGGTGAGAGTTTTTGGTCTTTAAGTGATTGCTGCTGTAGGTCAGCAACACCATCACAGGATCTAACCAGATCAGCTACAACATCACCGGCTCATTCACCTGCATGTCTACCAATGTTATATATGCCATCATGTGCCAGCAATGTCCCTCTGCTATGTACATTGGCCAAACTGGACAGTCACTACGCAAGAGGATAAATGGACACAAGTCAGATATCAGGAATGGCAATATACAAAAACCTGTAGGAGAACACTTCAACACTCCCTGGCCACACAATAGCAGATGTAAAGGTAGCCATCTTACAGCAGAAAAACTTCAGACTCCAAAGAGAAACTGCTGAGCTCCAGTTCATTTGCAAATTTGACACCATCAGATCAGGATTAAACAAAGACTGTGAATGGCTATCCAACTACAGAAGCAGTTTCTCCTCCCTTGGTGTTCACACCTCAACTGCTAGCAGAGCACCTCACCCTCCCTGATTGAACTAACCTCGTTATCTCCATACTGATTTATACCTGCCTCTGGAAAATTCCATTACTTGCATCTGAAGAAGTGAGGTTCTTACCCATGAAAGCTTATGCCCCCAATACTTCTGTTAGTCTTAAAGGTGCCACAGGACCCTCTGTTGCTTTTTACAGATTCAGACTAACACGGCTACCCCTCTGATACTTGATTTTTTTCATATCCTTTCGTGTATATAGTACCTTGTAGTGTTAGTTTAGTATTGTATAGTGGTTCTGTAAATAATTAGTTATTAGGTGTGTTTTACAACACTATCTTTTTAGTGTGGGGTACCAGGATCAGTACTGGACTCATGCCCTATTGTATGCCTTACCTCCCATTCCTCTCCTGCCCAAAGTGTTATCCAAAGTCAAGCAAGATTCTGCTCACCTTAATCTGATAGCCCCTGCATGGCTCTGTCAACACTGGTTTTTTTTACCCTATTAGCATTATTGGTCAGACTTCTGCTGTTTCTCCTGAGAGAGGTGAATCTTATCTCCCAGGACAACAGCCACCTTTTTCATCCCAACCTTCAGGCTCTCCACCTGACTATGTGGATGCTTCATTGCTGAAGTTTGCTTTAAGGGGGTACAGGAAGTCCTACTTTGACTAGGTCTACTTACCTTGCTAAATGGAAGAGATTTTCTGTCTGGTCCTCACTGAGAGGCATATCTTGGATTATCTTTTCTTTCTAAAGCAACAGGGATTGGCTCTTAGTTCCATTAGAGTTCATCTGGTGGCTATGGATAACTGGTCATTTTTTTTCAAACCGTGTGTCCATCACATTTCTAAAAGATTTGCTTACATCAGTGAGTCTCAAACTTTTTTGCTGGTGACCCCTTTCACATCACAAGCCTCTGAGTGCGACCCCCCCCTAATAAATTAAACACCCTTTTAAATATTTTAGCACCATTATAAATGCTGGAGGCAAGCAGGGTTTGGGGTGGAGGTTGATACCTTGCAACCCCCCATGTAATGACCTCGTGATCCCTTGAGGGGTCCTGATCCCCAGTTTGAGAACTCCTGGCTTAGATTATTCCCACAGAACCATAATCATGTTCTGCAGTGGAATTTAAATTTAGTACTAGCAAAAGTTGATGGGCCCCCATTTTGAGTCACTAGTGACTTCTTTCCTGTTCATGTTAATGAAAGTAGTTTTCCTGGTTGCCATAACCTCTGCCAGAAATGTGGGAGAGCTATGAACTTTGGTATCAGAGTCTTTCTATGGCAATTTTCTTTAGGGAAAAGGTTTTCCTTCAGCCTCACCCTAAATTCCTGTCTAAAATGGTATGTGAATTTAAATCAAGAGATTTATCTATGAATATTCTTTCCTAAACCCTATATGAGTAATGAGAAGGAAAAGTTTCATACTCTAGCTGTTAGAAGAGCGTTGGCTTTTTGCACAGTCTGGATTAGACCATTCAGATTTTTGTCTAACATTTCAGGTGGAGTAAAGGACCAACCAGTCTCAACCAATTGGCAGATGTCACACCTCTGGATAGAGTGGTGACTCATTCAGCCAGGACACAGGTGACTTGTGCAGCCTTTCTGGCCAGGATTCTCATTCTGCATATTGGTAAGGCACGTGCCTGGTCACCGTTCCATACTTTTACCTCTCACAATGCCATCTCTCATCAATCCAGAGACCATGCCAGATTCAGACAAGTTGTTCTTCAGTCTTTGTTCAAGTAGACTCCAAGTCCGCTTGTTCAAACTGTTTGAGTCATCTACAACGGAATGGACATGTGGAATCCCTAGAAGAAAAATAAATGGTTACTTACCTTTCTGTAACTGTTGTTCTCAGTCTACGACAGCTGAACATGATGATCTGAAAACTAAAATTCCACATGAGCTCCTTTGTGTCAATAATTCCCTCTTTATAGGAGAGTACATGGTTCATGGCTCTCGACATGAAAGATGCATACTTTCACAAAGACGTTCACCCAACCCACAAGAGGTTCCTCTTTTGGTCAAGACCATTACCAATTCAGAGTTGTCTCCTTGGACTGGCCCCAGCACCCAGGATCTTTACAAAGATTTTTTTTTTTTTTTAGTGGTGGCAGTTTGGATGAGAAGAGTGGGATTTACAGGCTTCCCATACCTCAATGATTGGTTTCTGATAGGCAACTCCCAAGAAGAAGTCTGGTGGGCACCTTAGCCTTCTGGCTTACCTTGGTATTTGCGTCAACCATGAAAAATCCACATTGATCCCCACGAGGTACATAAACTTTAGAGAGGCAATGCTGGATACGACCACAGCAAGAGCGTACCTACCTCTTGAGAGGTTTCAGGCCATGAGCACTCTCAGACAACAAGTACCTATCATACTCAGGATGCCTTTCTCTCCTTAGCCGTGTGTCCTCATGCAAACATATGACACCACTCACCAGGCTTCATCTTCATTGCTTACAAGCCTAACTTCTCTCCATGTACTCACCAGAGAAGGGCAACATAAATGGCAGGGTGTCTGTTCCATCCAAGGTGTTGGTCTCTCTTGTTTGGTGGACAAAACCAGAGAAGTTTTGAGTGGGAATCCCTTTCCTCACACCAACTCCTGAGGCACCCATCATTACCAATTCCTCCCTTTTGGGTGGGTAACCATATGATCTTCACTCATCCTGTCACAACTAGATTTCTGAAGAGGCTTCTCAGATCCTTTCCACCCTTGGTGAAGTTCACATCTTAGTGGGACCTCAATTTTGTTCTATCATATCTTAATAAACCTTCCTTTGAACCTCTAGCAACATGCTCAATGGCTGATCTGTCCATGAAGGTGACCTTTCTAACAGCTATAACATTAACCTGAGTCAGTGAGCTTGGGGGGGAGGACAGGGGGACGACACATGGGGAACTGTCATATACTACATTCTCTAAAGAAAAGGTCTCATTATGCTCCCACCTCAGATTCATCCCTAAAGTAGTTTCTGAGTTTCATATGAGTCAGGACATCCATTCACTAGCATTTTTTCCCAAACCTCATGCCTCAGAGGAAGAGAGAAGGATGCATCTGGATGTTCAAAGGGCTTTGGCTTTTTATCTACAAAGAACAAAGGACATTAGAAAGACAGCTAAACTATTTGTTTCCATAGCAGAGTAATCAACGGGGTCAAGCTATAATGGCACAGAGATTTTCTAAGTGTATCTCAGGTTATATTATCCTTTCTTACCAACTAGCTTGTATTCACCCACCCCGCCCGCCCAGAAGGGATGGGGGCTTATTCCACGAGAGGGCAGGATGCTTCGGTTACATCTCTGAGATGTACCCTTACTAGAGATACGTAAGGTAGCTACTTGGAGCTCTTGGCAAATTTGCACAAGACATTACACTTTGGTCCAATTGTCCACTGCGGAAACAGCGATGGGGACAGCAGTAATAGGGTCAGATGTCACTTCTGTGTCCTCACGCACACCTCCTGTTTGACTATTGCTTGTTAATCTCCCATGTGTGGAATACACATAGGGACCATCACTCAAAGAAGAATGGAGGTTACTTACTGTAACTGGAGGTTCTTCGAAATGTGTGGTCCCTATCTGTATTCCACTGTCCATTCTCTGCTGCCTATTGTTTGGACTGTAGTAAGAAACAGAAGCTGGAGAGGCATGTGCCCACACCACGCTTTATGCCCTCAGTTCAGAGCATGAGGAAAGCTATGGCACAAGTGCAGGCCAATGGACAATGCTTGTTTAAAAAAAAAAAACACCGGTGCACAGGCATACTCATGTGTGGAATACAGATACAGACCACACATCTCGAAGAACATCCAGTTACTGGTAAATAACTTCAATTTTTAATCAACTGCCTCTTTCTGTGCCATTCCAATTCATAGAGCTACCAGCTATTCAGGTGCAGCCAGGAACACTAGATGTTATCCTGAACAACCCCATTCTTTTACCGTGTGAAGCAACAGGTACACCTCGTCCCATAATAACGTGGCAGAAGGAGGGCATCAATGTAAACACAACAGGTATCTTAGCTTTATGATGCTAATAATTCTGCTGTAGCATTTAAACTTGTGTTCTCATTCTTTAAAGATTTTGGTCTAATTACCTTATCTATAAATATGTTTTTTCTACCTTTCTTATGCATGTTTTAGGCAATAGTTATACAGTTCTCCCCAGTGGTAGTTTACAGATTGCAAGAACAGCTGTTGAGGATGCTGGCACTTACATGTGTGTGGCTCAGAATCCAGCTGGTACTGCCCTAGGGAAGATTAAGCTAAAAGTTCAAGGTAAGTCATCACCATAACTCCAGTTTATACACAAGAAAGCTGTGCATATTCACGGGTTAGTGAGATCCCTGTTCTGAGCAATGTATATGGACCAAAGATTGTAAAATTAGTTCCTGCAAAAAAATAATAGAACTAGTCAATTCCCTGCAGCGGCCAGCAAACATTTCTTCTCTACCTTCAGAGACAGAGGTACACCTCAAAAAGAAAAACAAGATTGGTTTTTATCTCACATGGAGAGCAATGGAAACCAAAAATATAGCTGGGATATGAATTGTCATTACTGTGTGACCGTGCAGTGCAATAATAGGGCTTTAACAGATTGTCTCTCATGTGCTTCACAATGGGTTCAGACCTCCATGACAAACCCACTTGAGCTGCTACCAACAAAGAATACTTTTGTAAGGTGTGCTGGTAATGGTCCACAATTCGCCATTAAGTACAGCCCCTATTAACTTCATGACCTTCACCATTACAGGTATTGCTAAGAGGTATCAGTCATGATGTCAGTTTGCCATACAATTGTACTTATAGTGTTTAGTACATGAAAAATGCCTGTGTGCGATTGCTCATTGCATGATCTTTGCACTCAGATGAGCACCAGATCTGGAATTGTTCTTTGCCCCTGCCCAGAAGGACGTAGCTCTGCACCTTCCTTCACACCAGGGCAGGGGACGTGGTGTGCTACCAATAGAATGTCATCTATTTACTTTACTTTGCACTTGGATTTGGATGCTGTTTTGCAACTGTAACTGATAGGTGAAATTATTTAGCAAGAGTAAACTGTTTTTTTAAATTATTCTGGATAGGAAATAAGGCATGTGTGGGTATCTGTGTATGTGTGTTTAAGTTTATACATTTCCGAACAATGTGTTTTACTTCTTCATTCTCTTTCAGTTCCTCCAGTTATCAAACCTCATTCTAAGAAATACATAGTTGCTGTGGATAAATCTGCCACTCTGCAGTGTCAAGTGGAAGGCTACCCAGTGCCTGAGATCACATGGCACAAAGAAGGACAGCAGGTTACAGAGTCCTTCAGGCAGCGAATTCTCAGCACTGGGGCTTTGCAGATTGCATTTGTACAGCCTGGTGACACTGGACATTACACATGCATGGCTGCAAACGTGGCAGGATCAAGCAGTTCTAGCATGGAACTCGTTGTGCACAGTAAGTACGACTAGAAAGGAATAACATAGGCTGGCCAATTATCATGACAGAAGTCTCTTGCACTGATGTGTTAGAGGCCAAAGTTGTAGTGAGAGACTTCCGGATAGTTACACCAGCTAGCATAAAACTCAGGCTTTATGACATAAGCAAACCACTAACTGGCTGGCTTTAGGAAGAACCAGCCCCTGTGGGTATGTCTCTACATAATTTTCTGTTATGTAGGTTCCACGCCTTTCTCTGGAGCTTTGGATACCGATCACTGTTGGAGACGTGATTAGATGACCCACTGGTCTGGTCTGATGTGTCATTTCTGATGTTCCTACACCAGTATCTGGCTGAATGGAAGGCTGAAAACTATAGACAGTAATTAATCTCTTTTTAAATCTCCCCATAGTTCCACCTAAAATCCGTAGTTCAGAGGTGCAGCACACAGTCACTGAGAATTCCCAGGCTGTTCTGTCATGTGTGGCTGATGGTATCCCAACACCAACAATAAACTGGAAGAAAGACAATATACCTTTACCAGACACAGTAGGAAAATACAGGGCTATGCAGTATGGAGATCTCGTTTTGGAGAATGCTGTTGTAAGTGTTATGAATTTGAATGTCCTCATTATATATTGTGTATTCTTTCACGTGAAAATTGAGCAGCATGAAAGATTTTATTTGTCTGAAATGAAGGAACAGAAAGATTGTGGGGAGTCTATAACTCTTATGTCAAAAGAAAGTCCCCGCAGGTCAGGGTTGAGGCACAGTGTAGGCTTACTTATGGAAAACATGCTCTGAAACTACCCAATTGCTACCTATTCTGTGGATAAACAGAGAACCACTGGTTCCAAAAGTGCTGATCGTGGGAGATAAATTCACAACATTTTTAGAACATAACTGCATAGAATACACATTGTAAAAACAGTCCAGTGCTCTCTTAAATAAGTATACTGAAGGATTTTGTGAATCGTAGTTGTTGTTGTTTTTATTTATAAGGTCAGCACCCTCCTTTCTAGTGTTTTGCATGTTATTTTTACAGCCTAAGAAATGTACAGCACGATGAAATGTCAGCCCATTGTAAAGCCTCTAGTGAGCAGGTGGTGTTGAATGCCTCCAGTGAGGTGCTGTACGTCTTCAGCTCTCCCTAGAGTCAATGGAAGGTATGGGCAAGCAGCATGTCACAAGAAGTGCCCAGTACCATTCAGATCTAGCCCTAAAATGTATTAAATAGTGGAAATATTTCTGCAAAGCTTGCAATGGAAAGTTCTTGGATTTGGCCATTTGGGCATTTTCACCAAGGAGCCTGCATGTCAGCTAACATCTGGAAATTCCAGATCAGTACATTGACATCCCCTTTCTTGCCCAACATTTTTTTCTTCTCTTCCACATCATATACCTTTGTCTTAGAAGGAGTCGCACTAGTTCCAATCATACTGTCCTTATTAAGGGAAAATGTCTGTTGATGGCAGGGGAGCTTTGCCAGCATAAGGATTGTGGGGTCCAGTTTAATGTTATGAAGTGCCACGTTTAAGGCTGGTTTTGTCTACTTTACTTGCCATTCCTGAAATTATTATTAAGCTCAACAGCTAGTCGCATTTACCTTTTCCCTCTTAGCTCTTTGGATTCTCTTCTGTGTAGTGTGACCTCTTTATTGTACCTTCAATTGGAAGGACAGTAAGATGGACAGCTCCATTAGTTTGATACCAAGCTGTTCTGTGCATGGCTTCCAGCCAGTTTTAAGGTTAGAATAGGAAGTCAGCCTATTTCACTTACTTGTCCTTGCCATAGCTGTGATGTATTAGTCTCAGGTAATCTGCTGGATTTGCTACACTCAGGTTTCTGTTTCATTCAATCATCAAGTTAGGCTGACGAGACTGACTCATCATAGCTTCCAATATATTACTAGCGAGTTGCCAAAATTTTAAATTCAGTCAGATGAACATTCCAACTGAACTGAAGTTCCAGATTTTTTGAGATTCCCCCCATCATTACAATTGATGATGTTCGAGCTCCAATGCCTCCCCCTATTTTTCCCCCCTTCTTTCAGCCTGAAGATTCTGGTAGTTATACCTGTGTTGCCAGCAATGCTGTTGGTGAAGATATACACACTGTCAGCCTAATGGTCCATGTGCTCCCAGCTTTCACTGAACTGCCTGGAGACATAACTTTGAATAAAGGAGAACAACTCAGATTAACTTGTAAAGCAACTGGGACTCCGATACCCAAAATATCTTGGACTTTTAACAACAATATTGTCCCTGGTGAGTGATATCAGTACTTAATTGTCAGTCTGACACAGATTCTTCCCCCTCCAGAAGTGGTGTTAGTGTGCAGTGATGTCAGTTTGAGATTACAGTATAAAGTTCATAAGGGGAAAAACATAGTATGGCCTGTGTAACAAACTGTCTAGACTAGGGTTTCCCAAACTTGGGACGCCGCTTGTGTAGGGAAAGCCCCTGGCGGGCTGGGCTGGGTTGTTTACCTGCTGCGTCTGCAGGTCCAGCCGATCGCGGCTCCCAGTGGCCGCGATTCACCTTGGCCCGCGCCGCTTCCAGCAGCTCCCATTGGCCTTTAGCAGCGAACTGCGGCCAGTGGGAGCCGCGATCGGCCAGACCTGCGGATGCGGTAGGTAAACAAACCGGCCAGGCCCGCCAGTGGCTTTCCCTACACAAGCGGCGTCCCAAGTTTGGGAAACACTGGTCTAGACAATGGTAATATCTGGAACTTGTTAGCGTAGAATACCAAAACTACAATTAACATTAAATTGCCTCTGTTCCTGGACTCTGGAGAAGGGCTTTAGGAACCCTGTCCCCTTGTTGTGTCAAGCTGCATGTCCCATATTAAAATGTACACATTGGGTATAATAAATATTCCAGCATCTAAGCACAAAAGATGACTTCCACAAGCACCTGTATGAATAAAACGTCACTGTTGGTGGAATGCAAAACATGAACGGACTGAAAGGAGAAGCAGGGCAAATTCATTCACAATAGAGTGACCAGTCAACGAACACTGTTTGACTGACTTGTTCAGCCCTCTAAAACAGACACGCAGACAGGGAAAGGCATAATAGGGTCTGTAATCAAAGATGTCTCAGAAATTAGTCCAACGCAATGGTAAGTTCTTTTATAGAAGCATGCCATTGAGCCATGCTGCTAAGCAACCCTGTACATCTAAACCTATTCCTGTAAAATATGTATCACTTGTTGATATTTTCCAGAGCTACTTCAGTGTTTTTAAAAGACATCTCTTCTCCCCACAGCAAAACTTGACAATGCTAATGGACACAGTGAACTAGTTATTGAAAGAGTATCTAAAGACGACTCTGGTACCTATGTGTGTACAGCAGAAAACACAGTTGGCTCTATAAAGGCTATTGGATTTGTGTATGTCAAAGGTATGTGTAAATAACTTCAATATCAGGCACAATCAGTGGCAATTTCACACAGCCTCATTTTTAGTTGTATCCAATAGCACTGCCATGGTTGATTGGAAAAGGGGTAACAAGTTGAACTTCAGATCTTATGAAAACAAAGAATGGCGGATTCCTATCAGTAGTTTCATTTAGAATCTCTAGCTTTCGCTTTGCTTTTTATCATTTTCAGAGCCTCCTGTCTTCCAAGGGGATTATTATTCTAGCTGGATTGAGCCCTTGGGTGGTAATGCTATATTGAACTGTGAGGTCAGAGGAGATCCACCTCCAACAATCCAATGGAGCAAAAAAGGAGTTAGCATTCAGATTAGCAACAGGATCCGACAACTCAGCAATGGTTCTCTTGCCATCTATGGCACTGTTGTGAGTCACTAGTCATTAAAATGTGTTTGTATGTTACATTTAATTATTGTAAGTAAATAAATTTATCCAAGAAGGTATGTATTTTAACTGAATATAAATTTGCCTTTATTAAAAAATATTCGGTAGTTACTCTACATTTTAAAAAGATGTAATTTTTTTAATGCAGTCTAAAATATCCTGCTCAAATTACTGTGACCTCACTAACAAAGCAAGGGAATGTTGTATCTGTTCTGTCTATCCCCTATAAACTTGCAGAGCTGCATTTTCAATAGGACTTAACAAAGCCTCAAAACTTGGGCATACAAAATCTGATAATGAAATCCTGGCTCTGTTGAAGTAAGTGGGAATTTTGACATTGGCTAGAATGGTACCAGAATTCCCCCCCCCCCCTTTTAATTACTTGTGTACCTAAATCCTACATTCGAAAGTTCAATCTGGCTCCCCAACTCCTAATATGCATGTTCAAATTGCATGTTCATGATTTGCACATTCAAGTTTAGAAGCTGCAGTTGAAAACGTGGCCCTTATAAAAGGTTTTAGAAAAAGCTTCTAGATTTACAAATGTAAATAGTTGAAGAAAAAAAAACAGACATTAGCTTATTATTAATAAAAGTAAAATGTTCAAATTGCTATTAAAACTTTTGGTTACTGGGTAGTAACAATAGTAGTCTATAGTTCTCTTTGTATTGCTACATTTATAATCTACTTTATATACTTACAAATCCAGCACCATACTATATAGGAATCTACAATATTAACAAGCAGATGGTTTTGACTTAAATGACTTGAAACCTACCATATACGTTTCAGAAAAAGACTAAGTTTCTCAAAAGGACATAAGCAACATTGGAAAGAATTCCATGTAGATACTACTTGGATGCAGTTCTCTTGTTTTTCTCTCTATCCCTCACCTGCTTGTAACAAACTCCCATCCCAGTTAACCTTTTAATTCAAGTCACTTTGGGTGTAGTTTAAAAGACTGGCAGCTTGTATGATAAACTTTTCTGGTAGTTGTTAATTAATGATTTCCCTCTACTTCTTTAAGGTCTGTTGCATGCCATACTGTACTATAGCAAACTCACTGACAGGAAATGCATTGTGAAAAGATTAACTTACTCCATGTAGGTTGATAGTTTATATGATTATTTGTTTGTCCTTTAGAATGAAGATGCTGGTGACTATACATGTATAGCTACAAATGATGCCGGCGTGGTTGAGCGCAGTGTGACACTAATGCTTCAGAGTAAGACTCAAATCAGATATCTAGTGCTACAAGAGTGGGGCCAGAAGATGACTTTGGATACATGTGTGCAAGTCCCTTCGTAATTTTGGGAGGAGACAGTCAAAATTCACCAATGGGAATTGGTCACCTCACTGCTTTTTCTGTCTTCGGCATATTCTTGAGGGCAGAACTGGGCTTTAAATTAATTCTTACACAAATGACGGAATTTTAGAATAATTTTTTTTATTGACAGAATTTTCAAACATCTCTTCTCTATTTATAACTCAGAGAAGAATCAAACCTTTTACCTCTGTTTTTGTTTCCTTGTGTATAGAATGGGAATAATATCTACCACATTTAGGTATTGTGAGAATTAATTGAAAAGTGTTTTTGCACTACTGATGGTACTAGTTGTTTGTAGAATTGGGCCTCAATCCTGTTTGGGGCCTGTGTGTGCTACCACAATACAAACCACAATACCACTTTCATTGTTTGTGTATTCTAGGTCATGTTTAATTTCCACCATCGACCTTGTCTGTCTCAAGGATCTCTGGAGATGTATAATAGTAGTTAATGCCAAAATTAATGAAGTAGGATTTCATGCTTTTTCTCAGACCAAACCTCTGTCCAAAGAAAAAAATGTCATCTGCTCTTGTAGCCATTTATTGCAGAATGCAGTGATGCTAAAACAATCTCTCCTCTCTCTCAGGTCCTCCAGTTATTACAGTTGAACCAGTAGAGATGGTGGTTGATGCTGGTACCACAGCAATCCTGAACTGCCAAGCAAATGGAGAACCTACTCCAACCATTGAGTGGTCCCGCCAAGGCCATCCTATCCTCAGCAATGACAGAGTGACTGTCTTGTCTAATGGCTCCTTGCGTATTGTTGCAGCACAGAAAGAGGATACCTCTGAATATGAATGTGTGGCTAGAAATCTGATGGGATCAATCCTTGTCCGAGTGCCATTCACTGTCCAAGGCAGGTACACTAAAGTGCTGTCTAGTGATTACCAAATTGCGAGATTCCAGCTTTAAAACAGAATAACTATGACCCAGGTTTTATATTCCTTACATTTACATGTTAAGTCTAGTGGGACATGTCAGTGTATCTCTTCTTCACAAAATTTTGTACTTTTGTTCCACTTTCTCAACTGTCATCATCCTCAGCATGCTCCCAAGACAGGCAGCTGAGAGTGAAGGAATATGTAAAAGCATGTTTACACTGCCCCACAGTTTGGACTCTGGGGGTGTGAAAAGCAGTGTGAACCAAAGTGCTGTGCTGTAACTGCCCCATGTGGACACTGTGGGTGCAAATGAAAAGATTCCTACTTAATGTAGTCTTATTTGAAGAGTTAATGCGAACTCTTTAGTTTGCACCTGCAGCGTTTGCATGGGGAATTACACCACAGCCCTTTGGTGCACAATGCTCTTCAGACCCCTGGAGTGTGAACTGAAGGGCAGTTTAGATATGCCCAAAGACTCTATGATAGAGATGATCCTGAACTGAGATGCTGCCTACAGACCACATTCCACAACTTGAGTTCATCTTTAATGTCGGAGAATAAGTGATAACCATGCCAGAATACCTGAAGTATTTTCTCAACTAAAGCATGAAGAATTCTTCACTAACGATAATGTGATACTATCTGGATATCTGAGGGTAGCCTCTGAACTTGTGAAGGGTTATTTTTATCTTTTTTTCTAGAAATGCAAAAATTTAGCAGATCTTTTAACACAGCTGAGAAAGTATATTCCTGAGCCTGGTTGTATAACACACACATTATAAATGCTCAAATATAATTTTTCCACTGCAGTGCATGGCGGATTTTCAGAATGGTTTGAATGGCGACCATGTAGTGTAACTTGTGGTCAAGGTGTTCAGAAGAGGATCCGTCAGTGTAACAACCCTCTCCCTGCAAATGGTGGGAGGCATTGTCAGGGGCGTGATACAGACATACGCAGCTGCCAGAACAAACCATGTCCAGGTAGATTTCTTTAATGAACTCATACAGTGTATGTTTAACAGATCTCCATGGCATCACCATTTCATTGTTTCTTCTGTCTGGAATTCTTTGACTTATTGGGGAGAGGATCTTTTCTATAATATATTTGGTAAAATGGTGCTTTTTTTTATGTTATGTAGTGGATGGTACCTGGTCAGAGTGGGGGTCTTGGGAAGAGTGTTCGAGAACCTGTGGACAAGGTAACAAGACTAGAACCAGAACTTGTAGTAACCCAACAACTCAGCATGGCGGAAGACCATGTGATGGCAATGCTGTGGAATCGATCATGTGTAACATCAGGCCTTGTCCAGGTGAGAAGAGTGTGTTCATTATAAGTTGCAGATACTGATCTTTAAAACTTTTCAGTTTGGTATCTCTTCTTCTCTAAAGCCCACATACTTAACCTCTTTCACTTTGAAATCATTTATGGTAGGGGAAAAAAGGAAAAAAATGACATTCTATTTGATCTATGGAGGTGAGGGTGGTTTATAAAACTGACCATGAAAAATATTTTCATAGGGTTTTTTATATTGATTTTAACATACCTTGAAGTGTTTGCAACCTAAACACATCAGCTTTGTATGCTAGTGCAATAAAACTGACCACTCTAGTCCCATTGTCCAAAGTGGAAAAAAGATTACTAAGCAGCATAAAAGGTGCAGAGTAAAATACATTCTTTTGGGTTTAGTAATTGAAGGTATTATCAGTGTCACAGATAATGTATGTATTTTCTTTGACAATGTCCTTTTAATTTTTAATTATGATTTTCTCTGCTTAGTACATTTGGACTGGATAGGTCTATTCATTATTGCCATTTTTCCTAATATTCTCTCCCTCTGCGGACTTCTCTGATACTGTGATGCTGCACTTTGATCCACTGAGACAGTTTCCTGTAGTGCCCTACAAAACCAGTTCTAACTGCTGGTCCCTGCTGTATATTAGCCAGTGGGGCTGCTGTACGAGCTATACAGCTAGGAAGCCCCTTTCCCACCGAGATTGTGTGCCACTACAAGACTGTCAAATTCAGTGATTTATGAAAGGAAACCAGCAGGTCTGATCCCAAGCCTACTTCAATCACCTGGCAGAATCACTGTTGTTCCAAGTTTGTGGTCAGGTGAAGTAATGTTTTAAGGAAACAAAAAGGAAAGTATTAATATCTGTCTGGAAACTGCTGGTCAGTTTCAGCTGTTGTTCAGGGAACAGGTTTTTCAATGGCTGATTCAGAATATTTAATTTATGGACAGTGTGTAATGGAGAAAATGGAGTTCTAATAATTTTACTGTGAATACTTCTCAGAGACATCGCTTTCTTTTGATTTGATTTTGAACTTCAAGTTAAAGCCGTTCTGTAGTTTAAATGTAGTTTTTGTTTGTGCTATCTTGACAGTGGAAGGTGCCTGGGGCTCTTGGCTGCCGTGGGGATCTTGCAGTGATACTTGCGGGAAAGGTACTCAGACCAGACTGAGGCTGTGCAATAGCCCTCCCCCATCATTTGATGGGTCATATTGTGAGGGGCCTGATACACAGATGCAGGTCTGCAGCAAGAGACACTGTCCAGGTAAGAAGCATAAGATACAAACAGAAAATAAAGGACTAGCCTATTTGTTTCCTCTCAAAACTCTATCTAGTTTGTACTTAGAGCTAGTATAACTGCTCCATTTGTGGTGGCAAATACTGCAATCCCTGAGAAAATCAGAATTTAGTTCCTTGTTCCTACTCAACATTCACTATGAAAAGAGTTAACAGTCGTAACATATGGAACTAGCCCTTCCCTCCCAATCCTGCTCTTCCCTATGTTTCCATTCCTGTTGCTTGTCATTGTGTAAAAGTAGTATGTAAATCCTTGGCAGCTAAACATGTAATTTCTGCAGCTCTTCCCACCAGGTCTAACTACCCTTTGTTATTCATAAATCTTCCACATCTATATGTGGACAGGAAAGGTTCAATTTTCAAAACACTCCCTTAATATAAGTTCAATACAGGGTAATTGGGTGAAATGGAATGGTCTGTGATATCCAGGAGGTTAGACTACATGATCTAATTGTCCCTTCTGGCCTTAAATGCTATGAATCTTGAACACACACAGTGCCATGTCCTATGCTAAATCCCTATTCTACCCTCTTAGTGGTGAAAAGGAGACTTGAAGCTGTACTAATTGAGTAGCTGAGGATTCCCTTTGGGTGACTCAGCACCTCCACTGACTGACTGCTACTGACCATCTTATTGTGTTGGTGATTTCAGTTATTACATATCCTACTTGTTTGACCTACTTATAGGCACACAAGAATTTTGGGAAGTCACTGTGGATGGACAGTCACTGCAACTATTACGCTAACAGGTGGATTTTAATTTAAGTAAAAAAGTAATGGGCCAGATCCTGTTCTGGGTTATACTCCTTGCAGTCCTATTGTAGTTCAAGGGGTTGCACGGATTGTCACTCAGCACAACACTTAGTGCAGTATTTTGCTGATACAATTATGCTAGATTTGATTATTTAAAAAGTGAAAGTTTCATTGTACAATGTCATCAATTTTTAACCAGTGGATGGAAAGTGGGCCGCTTGGGCCAGCTGGAGTGCCTGTACTGTATCCTGTGGAGGAGGTACCAGGCAGAGGACAAAGGACTGCTCAGACCCAGCCCCTCAGTTTGGAGGGCACAAATGTGAAGGAAATGACGTACAGATTGACTTTTGCAACAGTGACCCTTGTCCCAGTAAGTGTTTGGGATGACTGGGTTAGATTGTGCCTCCCTGCACATGGGTTCTCAAAGGGTATATATGGTAATAGGGGGAAACGGAAAAAGCCTTCTTTCTCACCTTGTGCCCTTGCACAGGGCACTGACCCAATCCTGCTCCAAGCAATGAAAAGTGGGGTTTGAACATCAGAAGCTGCACTAGACTCCCCAAAGGAGGAGGGATGAGAGGAAATCCATATCCCCAACCAGCCTCTTCATTAGTCAGCATAGCTGCACCATTGCATAGGCCAGGAGTTGGGGAGTAAGCACTGCTAAACGACATAGCAGTAGTAACTGTTGTATGAGCTCCTGCAGCAACATTAGAAGCAGTGTGTTTCCATGAGCTGCAGGCAGTATCTGTAAGTCACAATCTTGCTATTTTACACCCACCATCAGTGTAATCTCCTTTTTCAGTACCTCTCTCCATTAGATATTTGACTTATATGCTGCATGCTTTCCTAAAGTAGTAAAGCACTGAACTACAGGGCTCAAGGGTGGAATAGCCCTGCAGTGGAAAAAATGACTTAATTGGAGGCTTAAATTTCGCATTTTTTAGCTAAAAGAGCAGTAAACTTGGAATTGTGTGAAAAATTTCTCTTCAGAAAATATATTTGCTGATTTAACTGTTCGTTGATTCCATATCTGCTGTCATTATGCAGAGTGTATGTAAAGACTTTTATTTAAAATTTCCAGTTCATGGCAACTGGGGTCCATGGAGTGGTTGGGGAACTTGCAGCCGAACATGCAATGGAGGCCAGATGAGGAGATATCGGACCTGTGACAATCCTCGCCCTGTCAATGGTGGAAGAGCATGTGCAGGGGCTGACACGCAGATACAGAGATGTAACACTGACTTATGCCCTGGTGAGCTTCTATGGTAACAGAAGGCAATAAATAAACCTCCTCTAACGTTCTTCAGAGACCAAGATGTATATACTATGCAAGCAGGAAAGAAAAAAGTTCTGTAATTATGTCCAACTTCGTAGAAAGATCTAATGCAGTCTGACTGGGTTCTTATTAAAAAAATAAAGTGTCTGTCACACTAAAATGATTATCCTTTTAAGGGGTTATATTTTATATAAACCAGGGAAATAACAATCAAAAGACAAATAGCTTGTGAAAATGAAACCCTTCATACTCCCAACAATTCTTAATTCTCACACTAATGACATTTTACAGAGGATACCACTGACCTTTTATAATGTATTCCAGGAGCAAAGTCAGTACATCTAATAAAACCGAAACCAAATCTAGTTGCTTTCTCCTGGATAGCTAAAACATGTCTTTTTACCAAGCAGCCTTATATGGTCTAATGCTCCTCTTATTTCATCAGTTCTATACCCTGCTCAACCCCACTGAGTTCCATTGAATTACCAGTCAAGCCCCATGATTTGAAACCTGTTATCAAGTCCATGGGGGTATCTTGGCTCAGATCAGTATTTACAACAGTAATCCAGAAATGGATTGCATTCAATTGTGCCATGATTAACAACAGATCTAAAAATATTTGATTTTTATTGATGATTAATGTATTTTCCTTCTGTGTGGCACCCATCTGGTATTGTTTTAGTTTAATTGGTTATAATGATCCCTTTGGTCCATGTGAATGTTAGCACTTGTGAGAAATGCCAGTTCTTGGCCCCACAGGTGGAAGACCCTCTTTTGCTCATTATTCCCCTTCAGTGACCATCAATGTGCTTCATCCCTGACCACCTCTAGGATTAACAGGGTAGTTCAGTCTCCAAGCCCCGGTCAAATATTTGGCGTCTCTAGTGAGACTGCCAGCAAGAATGACAGTAGATTTTGAATGTGGACATCTGCTCACTAAGATCAGGTCTGAGACCACTAGTTCTTTTTACACAAGGCAACCAAACAACTGTCAGGTGACAACAGCATTCAGTTGCTACCTAACTGAGCCACTTTTGAATGGGAGTCAGTCTGAGCTCTTCACCTCTGCTCATTAACAGTCTTCTATTGTTATAGAGCCAGATCCATGGATTCAGTGCTCAGCCCACAAATGAAGGCTACAAGCAGTCTCTGTCTCCATCATTCTCTTGGTCTGGGTTGGGAGTCCAGGCAGCAGATTCTCTCGCTGCAACCTGCCTGCACTGCGGTATAAGAGGACTTCCAAATCCAGCCTATGCCCACTCTTTGCACAGAAGAGCCATGGTGCATTCCATTGGCAGGGGGACTCTGTAGCCATAGAAGTGGTGGCAAGGACCGCCCCATATTGTGCATATAATTTTCTTGGCTAGTTATGTGGGGTATATTATCAGTATGATGCATGGGGGTTTAGTCACATATCTCCCTGCTAAATCCTCATCCATTGCACTGGAAACATTCCCTGAAAAGTCCTCTTTCTTTTGAGTAAGGCTGATATATGGGCATGAACAATCTCAAAGGTATTGTACTTTTTGGGGAAGCAACCCTGCCTACAGAATTATCATTGAAAATGGTACGCCATCCTTGTAGCTGTTTGATTATTTTTAAAGATGTCAGCTTTATCAACATGGAATTTATATTTGAAGTGTAATTCATTGTTCTGTATGCAGGACTGGCGCTTCCACGAGGCAACCCTAGGCGGTTGCCTAGGGTGGCAGGATTTGTGGGGGTGGCATTTTGCCGCCCTTGGCGGAAATTGGGCAGCAGGGGGTCCTTCCGCTCCGGGTCTTCAGCGGAAATTCGGTGACGGGTCCTTAACTCGCTCCGGGACCCGCCACCGAAGTGCCCCAAAGACGCAGAGCGGAAGGACCCCCGCCGCAGAATGCTCAGAGGAGGAGTGCTGCTGCCTAGGGCGGCAAAAACCCTATCTATGTGTAATCTGACATATCTGCTACAAAAAGCCACTTGTTTCAACATTCCATCCTTGTTTATAGTGGATGGAAACTGGGGAACATGGCAAGGTTGGATCGGATGCTCTGCTTCTTGTGGAGGAGGGGAGCAGACCCGAACACGACTGTGCACTAATCCAGCCCCTTCAAATGGTGGACGTCCTTGCCCAGGAGACTCTTCACAGCTGTCCAGGTGTAACATCCAAGCATGTCCAGGTATGTTATTGCAGAGACTGAACACCAAAGCAAATGAACCAAAAAACGCCTAGTTTATTATTTATAAATCTTTCAGTAATGAGTAAGCCTGTCCATTCAGCATATCCTTTCTCCAGACATGTCATAGCATTTACATAGAATCTGGTAACCATTCACTGGCAAACTGTAGTCAGCTGAATGCTGCTATATGCTGAAGCATTTGACAGTTTTCAAGAGGAATTTCCAGAGGCACTTTTGATCAATTTAACTCAAAATCCGCAGTGTTTAAAAGGTTTCTGCTCCATGATTGCATTGTTGAAAAAAAAAAAAAACCATACAACTTAGGCAGCCAGTCATATCACATGAAAAGTGAATAAATAATAGTCACACTGAACAAGGTGTAAAACTGAAAATTGTTCACCTGAGCTATCAAGAAATAAATATATTTGCACAAATGCAGGCTAGTTTCCAAATGGTTCATAAACAGCAAATGGAACTATGTTTGCAATGGTTAATTCAATCAGTTCTTATCTCTAGTTTAAAAAATAGTGCACAATAGTGAAACGATTTAGAACCACTGTTCTAGATGTATGATATTGTGAGAGTAAATCTGAAAGTGATATGGGAAAATCACTTATGCATCCTCAAAATAAGGGTACTATACTAGTGAAAAGTTCTATTTAATAATATTAATACATTTTTAAAAAAATTAGAAAACACGTCTCTCTTTTCCAATACGTTCTGTTTGTCAGTTGTTTTTTTCTAAAACAGAGTGGGAACACACACAAGTCTTGCTTGACATCTGGTATGACTAATACACTCCAGTGTCCTGGCCAAATAATTACATTCCGCCTGCCTGAATTCCCCAGTAGTTTCAGTTGTTTAGTTGTACTTTCTTACCTGCCGTAACCTGTTGTGTAGCACCAGTTTGCACTGTTCAACAATTGTTGCTTTTTACCCAGAAGTGGCTGCATTTCAGTGGTCCATAAAGTAATCCCTTTGTCATAATTTATACATCAGCTTACATTTAAAAATGGTCCTGGTATCCTTATGGATATGAGGTGCTATGATTATTAATATTATATGAATAAACATTCCATAAAATGTAAGTCCACATGCACATAGAGAACTTTGTGTTCTCTCAGAGCACTCAGTGCTAGTCTTGAATATTTTTCTTTCAAAATTGAGTTTTCACTCATGGGGTGTTTTTCCACTTCCCCCAACAGGTGGGCCTCCACGTGCCAGAGGAAGTGTTATTGGAAATATTAATGATGTTGAATTTGGAATTGCTTTCCTGAATTCCACAGTAACAGATAGCCCTGACTCTGACACTAGAATAATACAAGCAAAGATCACAAATGTCCCTCGCAGTCTTGGTAAGTTCAGTTTGCTTTCTTGAGTTATAAGTAAACAAAGGAATCTTCCTTAGGTTTGTCAATTTTCAGTTTTCTTTCATTAAGGCACCATCCAAGATTTTAAGGAATTGGCTTCAATTTTTCATAGGCAGGAGGGAGGTGGAGGTCTTCTAATATATTTACATTCTCTTTACATCAAGAGAAAGGAGGAGCACACAAAGAGCATTTTTAAAGAAGTATGGTATTTCTCTTTAGGTACAGCAATGAGGAAGCTAGTTTCCATTCTAAATCCTATTTATTGGGCAGCTGCAAAGGAAATTGGAGAAGCAGTGAATGGATTTACTCTCACCAACGCAATCTTCAAGAGGGAGACTCAAGTGGAGTTTGCAACTGGTTAGTTAACAATGGGACACAATCTCTATTTGTATGTGACAAGCATAATACAAGGTTGAATTGCTTAATAAATACACCTCTACCCTGATATAACGCTGTCCTCGGGAGCCAAAAAATCGTACCATGTTATAGGTGAAACCGCGTTATATCAAACTTGCTTTGATCCGCCGGAGTGCGCAGTCATCCCATCCCCGCCCCCCGAGTGCTGCTTTACCGCGTTATATCCAAATTCGTGTTATATCAGGTCACATTATATCGGGGTAGAGGTGTATCATTTACCATATTTATGTTTGTTCACAGCAGCATGTTCTGGATAACTAGCTGAACATGAGGCTTTATAGACTCACTTTTCCTAGTTTGAATCTGAGTATTAATATAGGGCAAAGTAGTGGTTAAACACAAGAATGACATGTTAACATAAATTAACATGGTTCAACATGGACCTAATTCAAATACTGTGCAGTTAATATAAATCACAAATCATGATAGGTTACAAATCAATGTGTGTTAAAATTCACAGGAGAGATTTTGCGAATGACTCATATTGCACGTGGTATGGATTCAGATGGAGCATTACTGCTGGATGTGGTAGTGAGTGGCTATGTTCTGCAGCTACAGTCCTCAGCTGATGTTAGCGTGAAGGTAAAATTGCTAGCAAAAATGACATCTCTGCACTCTTGCTTCAGTTTTATATTTTTCTTATCTAACATATTTTAATATAGCCATCAACAGTACCATAAGCTATGTTATAGTATTCTGACTTATTTTTATGATTGGCTTGGACATGTGAAGGTAAGTTTTTTATCATGATCAGATCACCCTGTCCTCCAAGATGGGGTGAGGGTTTACTGCTGTCAGGTGGATGGCCTGTTTTATCTTGCGCAAAAGGCTGATTGGCCAAGCTAAATTCTAGACCTTTCTAAGGGTGATGCTAGTCCTCCATTTCGCACAACCCTGGCAAAGTTTTTGTAGAGTATTATTCACAACTTGTTAGCCACGAACACTGACAGTCTGGCGTCTATGCATTCCCTACCTTCACAATGTCCTCAAAGGTTTCTGTCACAGGTCATCTACAAGGATGGAGGCTAGAGCTGTGGCTGCAGAAAACATGCTGTGTCAGGTTGCATAAAATCTTGATGATTTAATCTTTCTATAATGTGGCTGTGGCAGAGGTAAGGAAGACCTTTTTCTGTGCCATAGCATTAACGTCTTGTCCCATGGAGTTGTCCATAATGGTGAGCAGTCTAATTACTCTGACTTGCCTCACTTTTCTTACAGAATTAGCTTTTTCTAAACGTGAGGACTTTCCCATACTTTTTTTTCCCCAAAATGATCAGATACAGACTGGATTGTCTTGCAGTCTTCAAAGCAAGAGGTTATAATCTCATTGCCTTGTCTGTTAGTTTCATCCTGTTGAAAGAGGTCTACTACTACTCATTGGCTGCACTATTCATGGCTAGTGACAGGGCATTCCACACCTCTGGAACCCCTTCACTCCATCATCCCACAAAAGTCACTATTGAACACTTCAAGTCTTAACTGCTTGATCAAGCCATGGAAGATTTTGCTTGGATTAACAATAGGGATCGAGGGTTATGTATCATGGATTTGATAACTGTTTTTTATCCTGAAAGAATGTGGTTTTTTTTAATTATAAATGTAACATCTGCATGTGCTTGTTGATGGATAACCAATCCAAATATATAAATATTGGGTATAGTAAATAAGGATATTTAGATTTTTTTGATGTTTTGGAACAATCAATGTGCAGCGCCACCAAATATTTATAAAAGTTTCCTTACTGTGGTGTAATACTTCTGCAGTAAATTGTTTAGTTAGCTTATCATTTCTAGTAAACTTCCTAGATTATTAAATAATAAATATTGTGTGGTTGCTAGTAGCACTTCAGACCACAAAAGATCTTGTTATCAAACCAATCAGGACCTTTTATGGTTGTCAGGGTGTGTGTGGGGATGGGAGTTGGAAATATGGTCATACAGCCGCCATCATTAAAGTCAGGATCCACCAATTGCTACTAGACTGTGGCATCTCAGTTACCACAGTTATTTCCTTACTAATAATAGGGACATATAGTGGGAGCCATTAAAATTCAACAGTTATAGTAACTGAAGCTAAATAGCCATGTGCCATTTGCAGTACAATTTGTCCAGCTTTTTAAAAAGCACCTTTCTCTAGATACATCTCATGCTAGTTAAAAACAAAAAACCTCTTTTGCAGTAAACTATCTGAGCCAGAGAATCCAGTTGCTGGTACCGAGATCTGGATTTGTGATGTGTATTTCAGGATTACACGGAAGACTATATTCAGACTGGCCCTGGACGACTGTATGCCTACTCTACACGGCTCTTCACCATAGATGGAGTTAGTGTACCATATACATGGAACCACACCATTACCTATGATCACACTCGAGGAAAAATGCCATTCCTGCTGGAAACACTCCGGGCTTCCTCTATTGCAACAGAGTACAACCCACTAGAAGAAACACTAGCTTTTAGAATCCATGCTTCCATTGCAAAAGGTATTGTTTGATTCTTTATTAATGGAAAATGTATCCAATTTAGAGTAAGGCTTACTTCAAAATAAAAAGATAATATGAATGAAGAATACTGGGAGAATAGAATATCCTCCACAGTAGAGTATGATCTTGGAAGAGGAGGCTATTGAGCATTGAGATGTTCAGATCATTTTGGTACACATATACACATGTTGATGTTGATGTCACTTTCAATTTATTATATAGCTATGAATTTATTTGATACCTCTGATTTCCACTCCTGCACTTACCCCCCCCCCATCCACTTTTGCTGGGATTACTTATACCTCTGAACAGCTTCAAACTGCCATTTTGAAAAACTGAAAGAGAAAAGTTTAAGAGCCTCTAAATCATTCCTAAAATTGTTTTTCTGTAAAATATTGGAACGTACAGAAAACACAAATGATGTGGTGCAGTATATATAGGCTTTATTGGCTCTTGTTTGGGATTACCTGCATTTTTAAGAGCTGATGTGACAATAGATGGCTAGAAACAAGCCTAGTAAAGCTGGAGACTAGTGACTCATCTGTAGTCCTGGTGGATCATCAGTACAGCCTTTAACCTGTACTCCTCCAGTGCTGACTGTAGCCCACTCTGTGCTTCAGGCCAAGAGCAGGAAGAGGAGGAGAGGGAACTTTTTCTATCAGGTTGTTATTTTTTAATGGCAGTTATTTAAAAGCTTCTCAGAGGTTCAGAATATTAGAAATCCTGGTGGAGAGGGATTAATATAGGTAGAGTGCAGGCAACATAGTAAAAGATGCACGATAAATGCTGGTGATGGTAATACAAGAAACCACACAAAACCTATAAAATACAAGAGTGAACGTGAGAGAGAAAGTGGCCCATTGCCTTGCACCTTATATAATCATTTACATCAGTGCAAAGTGAGTGTAAAATACTTCCATCCTGAACAGGTAGCATGCTATACCCACTTCGCACTGGTGCAAATTACTATACAAAGTGCAGGGCAACGATGAATGAGGCCCAGAAAGAGACTCTGTGAAATAATGGGCTATTGCTATATTATCCTAAAGGTTCACCTGAAAGACTAAAAACCCGCAATGTAAAAAAATTAAAAAAAAAAGGAAACAAAAACTAATTTTAGCAACAGTGCTGCAAATAGAAAGGGTTAAATTCATTCAATGTAAGTGGCCAGCATAAGGCCCTTTGCACCTCATAAATTACATTTTAGGCCTATTTAAAAAAGTAGAACTTTTAGGTGTGGTTTTATCTTTAAAAAGGACCTTTTAAAATGTCATTGATGGGGAGAAAGGTTGGAAGAGGGGAATTTATTTAAACTGTCTCACTATTTTTAGATCACAGTTATTTCATTTGCCAAAGTAAAAGATGTTTTTTTCCTAACTACCAGCCCCCAACTTACCCCGAGATTTGAAAGTCAGTTTGGGGCTGTTTCATGCACTACTGCTTGTAATAGAACAACTGAAGACCAAGTTGTGCCCCCAGATGAACCTGTGCAATCCTGTTGTCTTCAAACCATGCCTTCACTGAACAACTCACTATGGGAAATCAGTGAAATACAGTGGAGTCCCTCAATGCCAAGTTTATATTCAGCTTTAAAGTGTAGACTGTGCCACTGATTGAAATTACTTGGTTAGCCAATCATTAGGCTGCAATATTTTAATCTTCTCAAAGCCATGAGTTGGTCATATTTTTTCATTACTGGTAATGGTTGGCTTCCTTTGCCCCATAGGAGACCATAGCAATCAGTGTCCTGCTGGGTTTGGTCTGAACTCTACTGGGCCCTACTGTTCAGGTAAGGAAATGAAAATGAACACAAAAATATAATCAAATACACAGCACACAGGTTGCTTTTGTACCATGTTATTGAATGCGTACATACAGAGTATGAATCACTTTTAAAATTGAACTGCTCACTCCTATAGATCTAACTCAAGCAAAACGCCAAATTGACAACAATATCAGACCCTATCTTTGTAAGTGAAACTGTCTCTTAAAAATAGAGTCTTAACTTGAACAACAAATATCTACTACATACACATACTTTTCACTCCTTCAGATTCCTGTGAAGATGTCAAACTCTAAAGAAATACAAAGAGACTTTCAAGAAACATTTGACTTGAATGGAAACTTTTTAAGGCTGTTGTTTTCTGTTGCACAGATCAATTCAAACCATGTCAATTGTCTTGACTGGCTTCCTAAAATACAGTGGGCCTGATTCTCTGCTGCAGTATACTCCAGTGTAGCTTTACTGAATTTAATTGTCTTTCACTAAAGTCAAACAGGTGCAACACAAGGAAGAACCTAGGCCTTATGTGATTAGCGTGCTGGCCTGATTTGGGAGTAATATAGAGATGCTTTAGTTTCAGGGGTATCCTACAAGGGATTATATGACAGGTAGAACCCTACAGTGAGCATGGGGTCAGCTTGCTGTCCCTGGCCATTGTACAAGAGCATAAAGAGGGAGAAAACACTTTGTACCCTCTGTGAACCCATAGAAAGGCCAGGGAGAGTCTTGTCCTGTTCTATCACTGAGACACACATGGAATCCCATAGGTTCTTGTAAAATTGCTCACTTTTATTTTTTAGATGAAGATGAATGTGCAGTGCGAAATCCTTGTTCTCATGCATGTCATAATGCTATAGGAACCTATTACTGCTCTTGCCCCAGGGGCCTCACCATATCAGCAGATGGAAGAACGTGTCAGGGTAAGCCAGACTTCAAATGACATGCACAGACTGGACACAACATAAGAACATAAAATGTGCTGATGGCATTCATATGTTATACCAGAATGGTTTATTATTTCCTAAGGTGCAAAATATTTTCATTTACTGAACAAATTTTTTATTGTTTGCACTTTATTGTAGATATTGATGAATGTGCATTAGGTGGACATACCTGCCATGCTGCTCAGGAATGTGAGAATATCATTGGCTCCTATCGTTGTGTGGTTAGGTGTGGAATTGGCTTTAGAAGAACATCTGATGGATTGAGCTGTCAAGGTGTGCAGTACTCTGACTTTAGTGCTAATAAACTGACACTACTTTTATTTAGCCATGTTTGTAAGTAACTTTCCCAAGAATGTCTTGGCTCTCTGGGAATAAGCTTCCTACTGATTCCTGATATCTACTCATACAGAGGTGTTCTTGGATCATTTTGGTAAGTGACACTTTATCAGTGACATTTTACTGTCTACATCTTAAAGGAAAAATCCTACCCAGAACAAAATAACATTCTTCTTGCTGAGTCCAGTATGTGTTTTCCTTTGTTATGTAGTGAGGTAAGCATACTTTCCTGTATCTATATCAGAAATTTTCACTCCTATGTCACTGTGCGGTTCTTTCTCATGTAACAATCACTTGCCTGACTACTTATGGAGGGCAATATGTGAAAAGGAGAAGGATAAGATCTTAGATCAAAGCAGAGCCTACAATGTGAAATATACCAAAGCACAATTTGTTGCAAATTATTACAAGATCCTCAGCTATAACATTTAAGGCTTTGCATTATTCAACAGATGTTAATGAATGCCAAGAGTTCAACTCCTGTCATCAGCGCTGCTTCAATACCATAGGAAGTTTCCACTGTGGCTGTGACCCAGGATATCAGCTAAAAGGCAGAAAATGCATGGGTATGAAATGAACTATAGAGTCAGGGGAATGGATTTCAATGTAATGTGTTAACATGATTCAAATGAAATTCCCTATAGAAGATTTATGGTATATGCAGAAACAAAGAATCCCCTGCTTTGTTGGATCCCTTTCTAAACCACGGGAAGCAAGCTTTAACATTTTTTGAGTGGGCTTGCAAAACACAAGTAGACTCAGTGGAAATGGATCAATGGGCAGAGTGCAAGAGAAACTGTCAAATGTGCTTGATACACACATAAAGACTGTATACACATATTTTCAAAGGGCTGGTCTACACTGGGGCGGGGATCGATCTAAGATACGCAACTTCAGCTATGCGAATAGCATAGCTGAAGTCAAAGTACCTTAGATTGAATTACCTGGGGGTCCACACGGCGCAGGATTGACGTCCGCGGCTCCCCCGTCGACTGCGCTACCGCCGCTCGCACTGGTGGAGTTCCGGAGTCGATGGTGAGCGCGTTCGGGGATCGATATATCGCGTCTTAACAAGACGCGATATATCGATCCCGGATAAATCGATTGCTACCCGCCGATACGGCGAGTAGTGAAGACATACCCAAAGGTACTTACCTAGTATAATTAAATTGGGGTTGTCTTGACCTTTGGGAATAGAGCATAAGAAAATCAGTTAGTAATTTAAATTCTTTTTTTTTAAATTAAGATGTAAATGAATGCAGGCAGAATGTATGCAGACCAGATCAGCACTGCAAGAACACACGTGGTGGTTATAAGTGCATTGACCTGTGTCCAAATGGAATGACCAAAGCAGAAAACGGAACATGCATTGGTGGGTACATTGGTTTATTTACCATATAATGATTCTAAAACAAAGGGCATGGCTAATATTTTCCAAAAATTGGTTACTCAAAATACTCTCTAGCCACCTAAAGAAATGGCCTACATTTCAAAGGTGCTGCGCACCCAGCAGCACTGACTACCCTTGGTTCAAGGGCATGCATACACTGTGATTTCTTGGTGAGAATTCATGTTAATTAGTGAGGGACATGTTACAAGTGGCAAGACTTTCTATCACCCACAGGCTTTCATTGCCCCCCTGTGGACAAATGGTAGAAGGATGTGTTTGTTGCTCTATTCTCTTTTTTTGAGGAAAAACAGTGGTTGGGCCCCTGAATTTCCTTTTCTCTCCCCTCCCCCTTCACTCTCAGTCCTAGAAAATTCATGTGAGTGTTGGAGGCTGGGATACTGTGCCCCTTTTGGATTTATATATGAACATCCTGCAGAATGTACCTGTTCTTCCTGAATATATTTTTAAGGTTTTTATAGAGAGATTACAAGTCCCTGTTGCTTATCAGGGTGCCTTTAATCATAAGGAATGCAAGGGGCCTTGTCAAATCCCCAACTGACACCAGGGGGAGGCAGATTTCCACCTCAGTGTTTTGGATTTGGTAAGATTAAAAACCTGGTAATAATCATCTGGAAATTTATAAAAAGATTGAATTATATAGATGCAACTCAGCTGAAAGATTGCTTACGTCCATCTCCATTCCCAGTATAATCCAGACCCACCACCATCTGTCACACAGCTGGTGCAGACTGATATCCAATCTTATTGTCATAGATGAGAAATGTATTATGTCCACCATGACCAGCTATTTTGTGAATACAGGACCAGATCCCTCCCTGGTGTAACTCTGTTCTTTATATTTAGAAAGAGAAAACCTCGGCTTCAGAAAAACATGACTACGACTAATTACCTCTGTTCCCTTTAGATATTGACGAATGCAAAGATGGTACCCATCACTGCAGGTACAACCAGATTTGTGAGAATACACGAGGGAGCTACCATTGCGTATGTCCAAGAGGGTATCGATCCCAGGGAGTTGGAAGACCCTGTCTGGGTATGTTGAGTGGAAACCAGCCTACAATAATACCATTCCATGGTCTCAATTACTGCTTTTGGCTCCTCTTTGTATTGTAATAAACCTAGGGACATTATCCCTTTTGAAGGCTATCCAGTCTGTTGTTGGGTACTCAAAATCCCCTAAATTAAAATTAAATGTCTTTTCATTAAACAGACTTCAAACAATTACTAATGACAGTTACTCTGTTAAAGCATTTAATTGTACCAGTGTACAGTGCTTTATCGGTCTTGTAGGGTGTATCTCATGTGTGCTACAATATCCAGGCATTCTGGGGACTGTAGGAAATCATGGCAGATGTAACTCCGAATCTGTTTGCTTTAGTTAGTTTCTTTAACAATAAAGATGGGTATGTACATGCAGGCTGCACACTTGGGATCAGATTGGGTGATTTAGGGCTAGGTAGAGTATGGTTTGGAGTTGGCCCATCCTAGGGGAATTCCAGCAGGGATTGTGTGCTCGGAGGCATGGTCCATCCTAGAACTCACTCTGTGAGCAAGAGTCTGCACATTTAACAGTCCCTTAGGATGATGCAGTGTATTACAGCTGTGTACCCCTATAGGTCTCCTGGTCAGCATGGAGGGAGCCCTACTGCTTTTCTGCCTCTCACTCTCTCTCTAAAGGGAGAGGGAAGTCCCTACATTCACTGGACTACCGACACTGATTCTGTCTGGCTGTTGTGTATGGGGCACTATTTGTGGTAAAGGCTTCTTCCATAAATGGGCCCTTTCGCACAGGGCCAGGGGCAGTCTAGCCTCAAGTAAAAGAATTCTCACCATAACATTTTAATATCTTTAGCAGAGATATTTTAATGCAGTTTATTAGGCATCATTATAATGTCAGTTCAAGTGTATGAAACATTTCCACTGATATCAGTTCCTGGACTTCTACAGACCTTAGAATGGTAAGAGGATCAATTTGATTCATGTTTTATATGGGATATTTAAAAATATGATAGCTTGTCTAGCTTATCAGTGAAACTATTGTGAAAATGTTGGTGTATCACTCACGGATCTCTAACGGGAGTTTCAGTTATATGTCAAGTGTTGTCCATAGTAAGATATATGATATGATAGAAAGCTTGATAATTAAATGCTCAGTAACTGCTTTGGAAAGTTAAGTTATTTGAAACAGAAAAGCCTAGATTCTTTTTAATACCAAAAGAAAGGAGTGCACTTTAGGGACTAATTCGAAAATTTAGTTTTACAAATTTAAAAGCTGATTATTTTAGGGTTTTTTTTAATGTTCTGATCAACACCTGATATTCATGTTGCATAATCAAAGGGATACTGTCTGGAATGCTTTGGTTTGCCATATGGTCAGTGCTCACCTGCACTCTAAGCATGGCTTTGGTGTAATGCAGAACTGTGACTTGTTGCTTTTAATTTTCTACTTTGTCACATATGCTGCTCCTGTAAAAATGGCTGCAATTTTTACTGGGTTTTTCATTTTCATCATTTACATATCTTCATATATGTCTCATCTGTAACTCATTGCAAAGGATATAGCTTATTTTACAGACCAAAAACTGTTTTGCACAGGTAAGAAACCTTGAAACCTCAGTTGTAAAAAATGCTGTAGGTAAAGTAACTAACTGCACAGAGTTTCAAGATTTCTTTACCCATATGTTTTGTTTTTATTATATTTTGCCTCTTAATCACACATTAGAGGGTGCTGTCATGGTCTAGATCCTCACAGGTATAAATCAGTTAAGCTCCAATGAACCCAGTGGAGCTATGCAGAATTATACCGCTGAGGCTCTGATCTCATTTAAAAAATCCTTAGCTGTGTTGCTTAGAACACCTGAAAATAATGAAACTGGAAGAATGTTTTAAATCAAATATCTTCTCTGACATTTATATTGTCTATTTTTCTGCTTTTCATTCTGTTGGGAACAATGAAATTAACTAGTCAGTTTCATTTATTTATAGTTAGCATCCTTTCTCACTGGTTTTCCTGCACTAGACACTAGAGTAATACTGCAAACGAAGATTTAAATCCCAATCTCAAACTATAACATTTTTTAAGAATTTCAGAGAAATTTTTAAGAATTTCAGTGATTTGAGCATTGGCCTGCTAAACCCAGGGTTGTGAGTTCAATCCCTGAGGGGGCCATTTAGAAATCAGGGTCAAAAATCTGTCTGGGGATTAGTCCTGCTTTGAGCAGGGGTCAGATTAGATGACCTCCTGAGATCCTTTCCAACCCTGATATTCTATGATTAAAGAATGTGGATGTTTCTTCCATTCTCAGGGTGGGGGAACAAACTTTGGACCTGATCCTGCAACTTATCACCCTGCTGCATCAGGACCTTTATAGTACTTCATGTGCTCCTGTAAAACTATTAATCCTAGAAGAAAATGGTAACATTTTGACTAGGATTGGATTTTGGAGCTTATTAAAAACTGACCAGAACCTTTGCTGATCCTGAACCCAAACAGAATTTTTTGTCAAGCTTAGAAATCGGACAAATATTTGATAATGAGCTCTTCAGTCTATCAGATATAAGTATAACATAATCCACTGGTTGGAAGTTGAAGCTAGACAAGTTCACTGGAAATAAGGAGAAAAAATTTAACAGTGAGGATAATTAACCATTGGAATAATTTACCCAAGGTTTGAGGCAGATTCTTCATCATGGCCAATTTCTAAATCAAGATTGGATGTTTAGTAAAAGATGTGCTGTAGGAATTATTTTTGGAAAGTTCTATGGCTGACTAGATCAGGGGTGGGCAAACTATGGCCCGTGGGCTGGATCCAGCCTGCCAGCCATTTTAATCTGGTCCTCGAGCTCCCACCAGGGAGCGAGGTTTAGGGCTTGCCCCGCTCTGGCGCTCCGGTCAGGGGCCGCTCCGCGTGACTCCTGGAAGCAGTGGCGTGGCCCACCTCCGGCGCCTACGATTAGGGCCAGCCAGGGGACTCCGCTTCACAAACTGCGCCTACCCCAAGCACCGCCCCCCATCAGCTGGGAACCGCGGCCAATGGGAGCTGCAGGGGCGGCGCCTGCTAACGGGGCAGCACGCAGCAAAGCCGCCTGGTTGCTCCTCCACATAGGAGCCAGAGGGGGGACATGCTGCTGCTTCTGGGATCTGCTTGAGGTGCGCGCCACCTGGAGCCTGCACCCCTGAGCCACCCCTCTGCGCCCCAGCCCTGATCCCCCTCCTGCCCTCCGAACCCCTCGGTCTCAGCCCAGAGCACCCTCCTACATGACTGGAACCCTACCTCTTCCTGCCCCCCGCGGCCCAACCCCCTGCCCCAGCCCGGAACCCCTTCCCGCACCCTGAATTCCTCATTTCTGGCCCCACCCCGGAGCCCGCACCCCCAATCAGAGCCCTCACCCCCCCACACAACCCAACCCCAATTTCATGAGCATACATGGCCCACCATATAATTTTTATACCCAGATGTGGCCCTCAGCCCAAAAGTTTGCCCACCCCTGGACTAGATGATCTCAGTGGTCCTTTCTGGCCTTGGAATCTATGTAAATAAAAAGTACTAAATGCAAAAAAGTTAATTCCTCCTGATTCCACCCAGAAGTGGAAGTGCCCAAACAATACCCAGAGAGTCTGTTGTGAGATTCTTGCTCTGCTCTGCAAACCTGAATTCTTTGTATAATTAAGAGAAAATTCACAAACTAAAAGCTTGGATTCTTACTCAAATGGAACTAAACCTCTGGACTTTTTGAAGGGTCAACGATCATTATCACTCACCCTAGTGTGAAAATTCAGTATTACAGCCCAGAAATCTCAGTAACTTATCTCCTTCTACCTCAGTATCATAGAATGTAGAGTATCAGAAGGTGCCACAGGACCCTCTGTTGCTTTTTACAGAATGTAGAATGGACCTCATCTTCCCCTGTTACTAGAAATAGTGCTGCTACCAAGGATACACAACATATATTAGTGCCTCTTGGATTTTTCCACATGCCTTTTGGGGGTAGAATCCTTACAGCTCCTTTCTCCTTTATGTACTCCCAAGGCACCAGAAGAACAGAGTAGTCTTACATGGAAAGGAGAGCTGGACACAGTTTCCCCCATAGCCTATCAATGCTGCTTGTGGAGCATCCATAAAGAGTCTAAGAAATAAATCTGAAATTACCAACAGTATGGGATTTTTAGTATGGGAAAAATCAATGTTCAGTAAAGTCTGGGGTTTTAAATTTGACTTTCAGATAACTTCAGTCACTAGAGCAGTAATACTCAGACCTCAGTGGTTCAGGAGGCAAATTAGTGATCAACATTACCCAAAAGAGCCCCAGTCGTGTGAATTCATTGTTTAATTTACTAGAGTACTATCATATTTAAACAGTATGATGGGAGATATTTAGTTTATATATAATTCTCACAGCAAATAAGTTAGTGCAAGTTGATAACTTAATTGGTTAATAACATACTAAAAGCATCCTGATTGTGTGATTTAATTATTACCCAGTGTTTTAATATGTGCTGGAAAGAGCAACAGCAAACACATTAAAGAGCCATTTGTGGCTCACAAGCTGCAGTCTGAGTATCACTACCCTGTAGGACTCACTCAGCCCTTGCAAGCATGGAGTGAAAGGAATAAACACAGATCCCCCCCCCATTTCACAGCCACCTCATCCCTCAGATGTATTGTGTGCTAATCCTTAAAGGGATTTAATCCACACAGAATAAAAAGAGTGCTACAGTCTCATGTCTTAACCAGTTTCATGGGAAGAGTAAGAAAGATTACTGTACATGGCAAAATAATGTACCCACTTTTTTTTGGCATTGGGCTCTGTATATTTTAATGACTTCAGGATCTCATTTATGTCCTCGGTTTGCTCCAAAGACTGATGTATTTTTTTCTGTATGTGTGTGTGTTTTTTTTCTCCCTTTTTATATGGTTTGTTGCTCTGGATCATGTCATATGAGCAGACATTAATGAATGTGAACAAGTGCCTAAACCGTGTGCATTTCAATGTGCCAACACCCCCGGCAGCTTCAAGTGTATCTGTCCACCTGGACAACATTTATTAGGTGATGGGAAATCTTGCGCTGGATTGGAGAGGTTGCCAAATTATGGCACCTATTACAATAACTATAACTATGCTCAATTCTCCCCTGTGAGAGACAACTATCAACCTCAACAGTATTACAGGCCCGCCTCAGATCTCTACAGCTCCTACTCTGAGTATAGAAACAGCAGAATACCTCTCTCCAGGACTAGAAGGAATATTAGAGAAACTTGCCCTGGAGGCTATGAGGCACGAAATGACAAATGTATAGGTAAATGTCAGCCATGTCTATCCAATTTTTTTGTCTTCACATATTGAGCTATCTTGTCGCTTGCTTCGAAGCATGATGGTGTAGGGTGCCATACATTTTTTACTGCCATGATGTATTTTCAATGAGTTATGCATGTTTTTCCAAAGAAGTGCTAGTAAAATTTTTGTGGAAGCCCTCCCCACCCACATCCCTCATATTTTGTTTGTCAGTTGCTGTATATTCTCAAATGGATAATGTTTTATTATATTTCCCTTCTGGGGGTATTAGCCTTCCTCTGACTTTTTTCCCTTTGAAAACCAATAGTCACTATGCATGCAGTTCTGAAAATCTTACTTACATCAGACTCCCTTTGACTTCAGCGAGAATTTGGCCTGAGTAGATTCTGAATAATGATTTCTGGACTGGACACTGTGGAAACAATAGCTTCATTAGTATGGGCAGAGGCTAGTCACATATGTAAGTGCAGCATAAACACACACTTTAGAATGGTTTGAAATGGATACCATAGTTGGTGAAACATAGAAGTGACAGCACTCCCTGCAACCCACCGAACATACCAGACAAACAAGATGCTCTGCAAAAGGTTAGAAAGACAGAATTGCCCTTTTTCTGTATGTGGGAGTAAGGAGACATGGGTTTTCTTTGTGATTGGCCCACTCTGTGACTGTAGGCATGTCACCAATGGTCTGATTGTCAGATGTGCTGAGCAACTACAGATTCCACTGAGGTCAATGGGAACTGCAGGTGATTTGCACCTCAGAAAACCAAGCCCTTTGCCCATCTACAGTTCAGTTGCCCCGTCTGTGAAGTCCAAGGAAGAAGGGCTAGGTGTTTTCAGCATTACTGTTGTTTATTATTACAAGCCTAATTCTGCTCCCATAGAAATCAAAGACCACTTAGCACATGTTGTTGACTGATTTATTTTAGGGCAATAGGATTCATCTCTTCATGTTTAGCAGTTAAGAGTTTCAGACATCTTTCCTAAGGCAATCTTTATTGGCAGTGGATGAGCACTACCCAAACCCTCTAATGTCTGCTGGTCATTTTGACTGCAGCCTAGACAACAGGCAAGAAAGAAGGCTGGGGACTGGAATACACATCAGCGCCACTCTTGTGCATGTTTTGTTTCTGTATCAGACAAGCAAATAATAAATATGGGCAGAATTGCATTGGGGAACAAGGGGACTGGGATGACCTTTAAGCAGACACTCACTTTAATTTTCAAAAAGAGAGTGAGCAGCATGACAACTAGCAAAGGACATGAAGAATGATTTAATCTTCAGCAAATATGCTGCTTTAAAGCCAGATGCTTTCACCCTTACTCCTCGGGTGCTCTTATTGACTTCAATGGGATATTCAGTCATATTGCATAAGGTACTATTCATGGTGAGGAAGTCTGGCCCTCACTATAACTTTTCTGAATGCATTTAATAGAGAAGTCTATCCTGCTTCAGATAATCTGCACATAGTGCCATAGATGCTAATGATGCACATCATAGGCACAACATGCTCACAAGATTAGATACTACTAATCCTCATGTAGTATATTCTAGTCCAGTGGTCGGCAACCTTTCAGAAGTGATGTGCCGAGTCTTCATTTATTCACTCTGATTTAAGGTTTCGCATGCCAGTAATACATTTTAACATTTTTAGAAGGTCTCTTTCTATAAGTCTATAATATATAACTAAGCTATTGTTGTATGTAAAGTAAATAAGGTTTTTTAAATGTTTAAGAAGCTTCATTTAAAATTAAATTAAAATGCAGAGCCCCCCGGACCGGTGGCCAGGCCCAGGCAGTGTGACTGCCACCGAAAATCAGCTTACGTGCCACCTTTGGCACGCGTGCCATAGGTTGCCTACCCCTGTTTTAGTCGCAGAAGACTTAATAATTAATGCTAATAAACATATGTTGCAGTCATGCGGACCTTAACCAAACTTGTACTGACTTCTGATAGTTTTCTAGTTAGCACCGTTTATTGTGGACACAACTATTTTAGTCAAAGATTTGGAATATGCATTCTCAGTCTAAAGATTTAAATTGATCTTTTGGGCCCTGATCCAGCTCCCATTGAAGTCAGCAGGAGATGGGGTCCATTGTAAAGGATCCAGTTCTTCAGGTAATATACTTATAGTCATTTCAGTAGAACTGAAATTTAGATTTTTAAACTAATTTCTTCCATAGTCTAAGCTGGAAATGATATAATCCACGAGACTCCTTTCCCAAGAGAGGGAGAAAAGTTAAGATTTGGTTAAGATACATACCCTGGGAATTACAATTAAAAATCCCTTTCACCATTTTGTGTTGAATTTTATGTAAAGAACGATGTGTGAGACAGAGGTGGGGGAGTAGGAATGTGAATAGATGTTCCTCCCAAATGTAAACCACACAAGGCCTGAGCTAGTGTAAGTTTAACTTGAGTAAGGACTTACTACCCTAATAAGTGGAGGTTTTCAAGCAGTTTAAGGAATTAGAATTAAGGAAGGTCTGTGTCTAAATCCCCCAGCCTGCTTGGAAAATCTTAACCTGTTGCATTATTTTGAAGTTATAAAAGGTCTACAACGAGCATAGACTAATTTTCTGACTGTCTTACCAGATATTGAGCTTAAGTCCCACCATGGCAAGGGAGGCAGAAACTTGTGAGGGAGGCTATTGCACATCAGGAGGGATTCACCCTTTGGAAAGCTTTAAATTGGTACAGCAGCTCCCATAAGTGGAAGCTTCCACTGGCAATGTGCCAAATCAGTGCATTTCCTGGGTACCCTGACTCAGTCCTCTCCTCAGCCAGCTCCCTCTACTGTCTGGGGAAGGTTTGACTGACTGTGGGCCCTACAGCAGACCATGTGTTGTAGGCAATTTGCTCCATGGTATTCCCCTCTTTCTTCTCCCCAGACTCTGCTTTCCAGCACTAGATGCCAGCAGCTTGGCCTCTCCCTGTGGAATGTATAATACTCACGTTGAGAAAACTTATATCAGAAAGAGGTGAGGGTGTGACAGGTTGGGTCACAGAGACCCCCTTGGCACTGCCACCTGATGTGCTGCCATTTTCTCTGCCAGTTTGGGCCTCCAGAACCCTGCCTTGTCAAGCCAGACACACCAGTCTGCTCCAACCCAGACCCAGAGTCTGAACCATGTGCCCCAAAGCTGCAGACTTAACTGAAAACAAAAGTGCTCGTCTCTAGCACCCAGACACCTAGCTCCCTATGGGATCCAAACCTCAAATAAATACATTTTATTCTGTATAAAGCTTATACAGGATAAACTCATAAATTGTCCACTCTCTATAACACTGCTAGAGAGATATGCACAGCTGTTTGCTCCCCCAGGTATTAATCACTCTGGGTTCAATAATAAGCAAAAGTGATTTTATTAAGTATAACAAGTAGGATTTAAGTGGTTCCAAGTAATAACAGACAGAACAAAGTAAGTTACAGGGTGGATAAAAATCAATGATTTAAAAAAAAAAATCTAAAAATTTAAATCGGATTTTTTTGATTTTGATAAAATGCTTTTTGAGGAAAAAACCTATCTCAAGATAGTTTTAATTAAAATACATTATTTTAAAGATATCTCATCATGGAATAGGGATTATAAATTCTAATTCTATAGTATGAGACAATATATTCATGTAATGTTTAAGAAAAGTTTTGTAAATGAGTTCCAGTAGTTCATGGATTAGGGACCCAATCTTATGGGGGTCCAAGGGCTTCTGTAAAGATTATAGAAGCCAATATTTTAAGTTTCTCATGTTGACCTGGCTGACATAGTCAATTTAATTTTTTTTTAAATTGCATTTCACTTATTTAGTTAAAAACAATTTTAACAAAAACAAACCTGATTTTAAAAAACTTGAATGTTTAACTAAATTAAAAAATGCATATGCTTATTTTGTTAAAATATTATATGTTGCTGTTGAAGAAAAAAATCCAGAATACATAACATTGTTGTTCTAGTTAAATAAAACAATTTAAATATCTGTCTGGTGATGTTCTCCTCCTAATACAGCATGGCAAGAAAATCCTCCAATGTTGATTAACCTGTTGAATTGGAGACAATTCACCTCTCAAATAACTTCATAAATATCTGCTTCAATTACCTTTGGTAAATAAAATAACCAAACAATCATTCATTTTCTGATATAGCTGTAAAACTAATCTGAAAAGTTTTCAAAATAAATCACTTTAAAAATGTATAGTGTATACCTTCTAAAAATGAAAACTACATCTATCTCTGAGTTGTGAAGAATATGTATTAAGGTTATAACAACCAATAAAAATGCACTTTTATGTAGAAATCCATGATTAAATGGAGTCTTCCTGACTAGTGATTTAAATCAAATCCACCCTGGCAAGTTACCAAGCAAAATAAAACACACAAGTCTAAGCCCAATACATTAAGAAACTGATTACAGATAAATCTCCTCAGAGCTGTTCCAATAAGCTTCTTTCATAGACTAGACTCCTTTCTAGTCTGGGCCCAATCCTTTCCCTGGTACAGTCCTTGTTCCTGCTCAGGTGGTAGCTAGGGGATTTCTCATGACTGCCTCATTTGGTCTGTTCCTCCCCCTTATATAGCTTTGGCACAAGGTGGGAATCTTTTGTCTTTCTGGGTCCCCACCCCTCCTTCTAAATGGAAAAGCACCAGGTTTAAGATGGATTCCAGTACCAGGTGACATGGTCACATGTCCCGGGAGACCCCAAGCCTTCAATCTTCCTGGCCTGACTCACAGGAAGGCTTGCAACTAAACGGAGCTATTTACAGCCAATTGTCCTAATTGATGGGAGCCATCAAGATTCCAAACTTCCCAAAGTCTGGGACTTTGCATAATTACAATAGGACCTCAGGGTTATATTTCTAGTTTTAGATACAAGAATGATACATTTATACAAATAGGATGATCACACTCCGTAGATTATAAGCTTTGTAATGATACCTTACAAGAGACCTTTTGCATGAAGCATATCCCAGTTACATTATATTCACTTATTATATTTTTATAAAACCATATAGACTGCACAACATCACACTCATTAGCATATTTTCATAGAATCATGTGGAGTGCAATGTCACAGAGGGATCCCTACGAGCTAATATATTATGATTATTAATCACTTAGGAATTGAGGCCAGACATGCAACATGTCAGCCCAAAAGTAAAAATTGAGAAACTAATTATGAGCAACTGAATACATGTATTTTGAATGGAAAAGATTTCTCAGACTTGCTAGATGGCCATTCGATGACACTACGAGATCCTGAAACTTCCCAAGCAGCTCAGAATGTGCATTGCATACAGATGGAGATTAATCACTCAAAGGTTTTTGTATTAGTATACTGTCTGGGGAAGTTTCTGCACACAGAGATCAGACCAGTCTGATCTGGTTAGCAAAAAGACAGAGATCAGTCTGCTTCAGTATTTGAATATCTATATTTTCATGCTTTTTTTGCAGATATTGATGAATGTGAAAACAGAGATGCCTGTCAGCATGAGTGTAGAAACACCCTAGGAAGTTATCAGTGTGTTTGTCCCACTGGTTATCGTCTTATGCCCAATGGCAAAACATGCCAAGGTAAGTAAATATCTCTCCAGATCTGTGTGTATGTGGAGAATACATAGATGGAGTATTTTTTAATTTGTTTCCTATCAACAAATATGTGCCATTCTATTGCAACTGCAGCTAGATATAGACTCAAGCCCCAAAACTCAGGTCTAACTTTCAAACATCCCAAAGTGCAGGGGCTATTAGTCTTGGGGATTTGGTTCAGTCCATTATAAAGCCATTTGTGAAATTCAGATATGGCTTCAGATTTCAATATATCCCAGATTTGGGTTGTTTGAAGCTGGGAGTTTGGCTCCATTTCTACTTGTGACCTTCAGTGTATCGACTAGTTGTATATCAGGAAATAACCCCAGAATTGAACAATTTTTTAAATATGAAAGAAGAGACAAAGAAAGCAACGTAAAGAGCAGTGCTTTAGAGCACAGCATGGGGACGGGGGGGATGGATGCTCCTTTGGGCTGCATTAGATTGGGTAAACCACCTCAGATAAAGTAAGACTTTGCTGAAAACTAGAAACAAACCTTTTCTAAACTACTCTATGCTTACTGTGAGGGTGGCAAAGCTAGATCACAGACCAAGTTGCTATGATGAAAACACAGGCCACCGCAGACTTGTCTCCTCCTCACTTCAGAGCCTCCACTGGCCTCATCATCTGTTTGATTTGTACTTTTTGCCTATCTGGGCACAATTTTGAAATAAAAAATGGTGCTCAGCAAGGAAACAATACAGGCAATTTCAGGGTTGATTTAAATCAAAGCTACTTAAATCACTGATTTTAATCATGATTTAAATCAACAAGCAGAAAACCTTCATTTAAATCATCAGTTTTAATCGTGTGTTGCTTTTGGACCTTTTGTTATTTTCCTAAAGCAAGGCTGATTCTCATTGGTTGGTAATCATTAAAATATATTGTTTGCAACTAAATATAGCCTTTGCACTAAATGTGGTACTTTTTTTGCTAACCAGGAGGATATCTATACACATTTATTTAAGCAATTTTCTAGCTTAATTTATTCAGATTCTTAATTTTTATAACATTAGAAAATGTTGAATGATACATTTCTTATTTACTAGCTCTGTTTGGATGGAAATTCAGAGTCAATTAAAATGCTCAAAATATTTTTTTTATTAATTAGAACTACCTGAAATGTGCTGGATGCATAAAAATAGTTTATCAAAACATGGTTTTACATTTAATACTTCCTTTGTTTAATAAATCAGTTAGTTCAATTCACAGATCAAACTGATTGTTTATGGCCACCATGTCCTTCCAGATTTTAGAACTAGTAGATATCATCCTCTCATACCTACTTTTTTACTCATAGATGGGAAGAAGAAAGCAAGCTTTCCTGCTTTTTAAACTCCCAGTTTCTTAACTTTGAATGAACTATTTGAATAAACTGAAATCAAGAAAATGTTCCCTGTGCACAAGATGCTACTGCAGTCAAAAGCTGGTTCAGCACTTCAAGGAGCTTAACCAGTGACTTCCCATCAGTTCAGCTGTGTAATTTTCTTTAAATTTTTGCAGTAAACATGTCCTGCTTAATATTATATTTTCTATTTTAACATATTATAATACATTTAGACCATACATAGAGTGTCATAATTTTAAATAGGTTTAAAAAAATCAATTTTTTATCATCAACTCCGAGTCATATACTAAGCAACATGAGCCACTCTGGCTCCTGCCGTAATTGTTCTGGATGGGAGCAGAGCTAGAAATGCCTCAAGCAAGATTGTAAATGGCTGAAGAACAGCCTGCCTTGATGGAGAGCTTAAGCAAGCCTGTTTTACAAGATTTGCAGCTCACTCTTCAGATTCAACAGGTTCAGACAAGCACATGATCTTTTTTGGATACTTATCCAAGTTGATTCAGAGGTCCCTCCATCACTAGAAAATATATAGGCACCAGATATATCTGTGGGTACTGACTGGCACATCTGGATGTTAAACACCAAAATATTTGGCATTAAAATTTTACCTCACTAAATTCTTCATCCCAATAAGAAGCTATTAAATGCTGTTCTTACACTAAAGAATACACTATATTTTCAATTGCAAACCATAATTTTTTTTTATTGCTATTGGTTATTTGTGTTGTAAAGAGGTCTTAGCATATACAGAAATCAAGCATTTCGTTTCTACGCAGGGCCAGCAAAAGAGACAGAACTCTGGATCTGATCTCTTCAGAACTGAGGTTAGGAGTGGTTGTAGTTTGGAGTCTGAATTTAGATTCAGACCCTAATAGTGCAGTTGAGCCTTATTGTTGCAAATCCAAACTCCTCTGAATTTTGGAGTATTCAAAATGGAGATCTAACTTTGATGGTACTTCTGATTACAGATGGCTTTAGCCAAAATACTGAGAGAGAGAGAGAGAGAGAGAGAGACTGTTTTTATGGTACTCCTTGCCCACCTACAGCCAGCACATACTTGAAATATCCTGATAAAACATTTTCCTGCACAAGGCTTTCAGAAAAGTGTTTTGAGCCTCTTAAGGCTCGGATAAGTAGTCAAACTGTGGAGTGTAGTATCTGTTTGATAAAAATCCAAGAAACCTTTATATTTGAGGTTTTTGCATTTCATATAAAGTTCACAAAATCAGTCTAGTTTCCTAAAAACCTATAAAAATGTTGTGGGTTTTCCATTTAAAAAAACAGAGCCATTTTAAAAACAATTTTGCTAAGTCAAAACAAGATGCAAACCTTTGCAGTTTCCCTGCATGGAATTTCAGCACAAATATTTTGCAGTCTCTAGTTAATGTGTTTCATGGGAATAGCACAGATTGGCTACATCAGATTGATGGCATGAGGCAATATTAAACCAAGTGGTGATGCTCAGAAAACTGACTATGTAAACTATTTCAAACTACTTCTTACTCTGTAAGTTTGCCCATGTGGTCCTTCCAATATGTCCCTAACCCTGACCACAACGTTTCACTGTTAGAAGTAAAACCGGTTTCAAAACCAAACTAATCCTTAGCATGTCCTCAGCATCAGCCAAAAATGGTGCCCTCACACCTTATAGTCCACCAAAGCCCATGACAAGATTTTGTTTCAAGGACAATGACAATGTAGCTGCAGTTTATCGCAAGCTCTTTAGGGCAGGGACTCTCTCTTCTTTGTGTTTCCAGAGCAACTAGCACAACAGGGCCCTAGGCACTCACGCAATACAAACAACAACAATAAATGTATATTACTGGGGTTACTAGTTCCACTAAATCAAATACCAAGGCAGAGTTCTAAGAATAGGAACATGAAACGTGAAGTGGGGAAGGCTACTTTGCATGCAGACATATGGTACATACTGTTGTCTGGCAATATTTTATGACAGTGATGTGCTTAGTTTTTCCTGTACCTGTGAAATTCACCTCAATACAAAGAAGTGATTATCTGCATCTCTTTACAATCAGATGTTGATGAGTGCCTTGAACAGAACATTCACTGTGGACCAAATCGCATGTGCTTTAACATGAGAGGAAGCTACCAGTGTATAGATACACCTTGTCCACCAAACTATCAACGAGATCCTCTTTCTGGGTATGCTTTATTTAAGTTTTTTTTTCCAGGTTCTTCTCCCCAAACATTAGCCCTGATCCTGCAGTGTAATCTGCTAGCACAGAATCCCACTGACATCAGTACAATTCTGCATCGGTGCAGAGATCCACACCAGTGGATTACAGTTACAGTCTTGGGCCTGTTCTCTGTACAAAGATTGGTCACTGGTGACAGTGATATATATGCATTGTTGCTTCACGTTATTGATAAATAATAGAATTAGATTGCAGTGGATTTACACAAATGTTGTGACTTCTGGCTGCCAACACGAATCCAATATTACTAATGTTCGATTCAGTGGAAGCAAGGTCAGACTGTTTGTGTACCAATAGAATCTGACACACCAACTTTCAAACCCTGTCATGACAGATTTTGTTCAGATTCTTCCTGATGATTCAGTTTCCTTCAGCAAACAGTGATGGGGCCTTTTTTGCTCGTTGACATTTTCTGGGTCTAGTTTATTTTTGGACCGTGCTTAGATGCTTCCATTTATATTTTTAGAGCACTTCAAAATAGTTACTAATCCTTGAGAACAAACATCCCCACTCAATATCTTTTTTTTTAATTTTGGAGGCAAAATTCTGTAATATGTCATACACACCAAATGGAGAATGAAGCCTAAATATTTTATAAGCTGTCCCAAACAAGCCTTTTTTTTGTGTGTTGTTTACGAGCTTGGTCACTAAAATGATGCGCTATTGACTATAGCAACCAAAACAAGAAATAATCTAGGATTTCTTTTTAAAGCTATCAATATTTTTAGTGCTTCTCTGTGGCTTCCAGGGCATTCTATTATCAGTGAAACGTGGTTGTGGTTTCAAAGGAACAAGATCGGGTTGTCTATACTGAAGTAACTGTGTCACGCGTGTGCACCGGAATTTGGCCTTTGCTGCATAATGCCCTAATTCTGTACTAAATTATAGTGACCTGCATAATACCTTCTGCCTGGCTACTTCAAAGTATTGTTTTTATTCCTAGCTTCTGTCTCAAGAACTGCCCACCAAATGATTTGGAATGTGCCCTTAGCCCATATGCCTTGGAATACAAACTCGTTTCCCTGCCATTTGGAATAGCTGCCAATCAGGATTTAATTCGACTGGTTGTCTACACTCAAGATCAAGTGATGCATCCCAGAACAACTTTCCTAATGGTAGATGAGGACCCAACAATCCCATTTGCTCTCCGAGATGAAAATTTAAAAGGCGTAGTGTTCACAACCAGGCCACTGCAAGTGCCAGAGACGTACCGGATGAGAGTCAGAGCTTTGTCCTACAGCACTGATGGAAACATTGAATATCAGACAACTTTCATTGTTTATATAGCTGTGTCTGCCTATCCATATTAAAAAGCACACTTCAACCAGTAATTGAAGTATTTTAACCATATTCGAAAGTGCCAGTGGGTATTACCACTTCCAGACTCACAGTACTGCCTCCTCTTAAAAACAGTTGCAAACTTTGCAATGTGAAAGTGGTGCTATGCTCTTTTCTTATGCTTTCCCTGAAGATGCCAATATTTCCATTACTCCAATTTAAAAAAAATCCATGGTTCTAAGGAGCCTTTACCACTTGCTTTATTTATTACACTGGAGCAGTAACTTTCCACAGATGGTTCTGAAAATTCACCAGAGCAAATCAGACGTGCAAGGTGGAATTTTAGTGGTGAAAGTAGTAGACAAAAATCAGTCTAATCCTATGAAGCTAAACAGAGAACTAGATATATTTCTGATTTTTAAGGGTTGCTAAATGTTTTACAAATTTATCTGCTGAAAAATGATATTTTTCTTACCAAATACTTGATAGAAATAGGTTTGTATGTACATTGTTTTATTTGGTCAAAAAGGAAAACTACCACTCAACACTCAAAAATGCTAAAATGGATGCCATATTGGTGCTTATTTTCACTTGGAAATTTTGGAATAGGAACCTGTGACATTCATGTGATTTCAGCCAGGCCATTACTGTTCTGAAGAAAAAATGACACCGCTACTTCCACCTTAGACAGCAGATATTTCATTATAAAAATCTTACTCTGACATTTTGGTATAACCCATTAATTTAGCTCCAAATCTTCCACATTCCACTACTGCTGGTTGGTTGTTTTGTTTTCAAAAATGGAACTTTCCCCCTCCAAAATCTAGCAAGTTTGGTTCAGCAAAATATTAGGTGTCAATACACTGTATAAAGGTGGTAACAAACTCTGGAAGTAATTTTGTCAAGATGTATTCTATTTTTATGAAATGTATATATGTGGTTTTTCCCCCATGTGTATTTTCTATGCAATATCTTGAGTTTTTTATAACAACATTTTTACCAAAGGATAATGTTACATCAGAAATAATCAAATAAAGGTTCACTTTTTCTTAACCTGTGAGATTACTGCAGAATTTTTCATAGAACAAATTACTTGCTACGAATTAGTCACACATCTCTAGTTCTAACCCAGCAGCTGAAAGAAGAATTGACAATCTTTTGAATTTGTACAATTTGAAGGCACAAATTGGGAGAGCCCTCAGCTTGGGAATTCTTTCCATGTCCCCCATTCATCAATGAAGCCCAAGTCTGGGACTCTTCGGAGACTATTAGTTCATACAGGGTTGATTGAGCAGGGGAGTGGGTTTTTGCTACTGTTGCGCAGAAGGGAAATTATTTTGTTACTAACTTGGGTTTTATTGTAAATATGCCTAGAGGTTGCTAATAAACAATATTTTTCTATAGTTCACATACACGTAAAATCAGTGAAAGGTGCTAGACGGATAACACTGGTGCCTCAAATTTCTATCAGGTTTCAGAGTGGTAGCCGTGTTAGTCTGTATCAGTAAGAACAACGAGGAGTCCTTGTGGCACCTAAGAGACTAACAGATTTATTTGGGCATAAGCTTTCGTGGGATATAACCCACTTCATCAGATGCATAGAGTGGAAAACACAGTAAGCAGGTATAAATATACAGCACAAGGACTCCTCAGATTGCGATGTCATTTTATGTACAGAACAGAGCTGGTATTGCCAACAGCAATGCAAGCTTACCCCAAACCTCCCCACCACCGTACCTCAGGACCACCACAAAGTTCAGTGGTTGACCTCATGTTGCAGCAGTACCTAAAGTTCCCACCAAGACCTGAGCCCCTTTGTGCCAGGTGCTGTGCATGCACATAGCCTGCCCCAAAAATATCTTTAAACAAAACTCACAAAAGGGTGGGAGAAATGGGGAACTGAGGCACAGAGTGAGTGAGTAACTTGGAATCTATGGCAGGGCTGGGAACTGAAGACAGTCCTGAGTGTTTTAAACCACAAGAGCATCGTTCCTGCTGACACTAATCAGGGCACTGTCCAGGATTTCTTGTGATGGTGGCTTAGTGATGTAAACAACCTCTCCCTAGGAACTGGACTAAGAACAGCTCATTTCACATAGGCAGAGTTGTCCTGTGCTTTGGGTGGGCCCTGCGCTTCAGGGCGGCCCAGCGCCATCAGCAGGGGTCATGACCGTGCCCCGCAACCACCCAGGTGTTTGTTTACTTTTCTTGCCAGCAGCCCCCTCCCCCCTGGGCTCAGTCTCAGTGGCAGCAAGCGACCGGCCCCAGCCCACTCTGCTGGCTCCCGGCGTTGCCTGCCACCGCAGAGTCCTAGCATCCCGCAACCACTAGTGCCAGGGCAGGCTGACCCTGTCCTTCCGCCTCGGACGGACCCTTCCCTTTTCTGGTGGGACCCTCCACCAGCACAGGTGAGTGCCTGCCAGGAGTCTCCATCATCCCTGGTGTCCTGCCAGTGCCCCACACTTCCCTTTCTCCCCTCTCCCAGCACGGGGTGGGGTCCTCCAATGCCACCTCCAGGCCAGAGCCAGCCCTTATCACCTCCCTGCCTCAGGGTCCTCCTTGTCTTTCAGCTCTCCAGCCTTGGGCTCCCCCTCCCCGCAGTATCAGGACTTGGGGGTCCCACAACTCTGCTCTCTCCAACAGCCCCCAGGACTGGGGTCCTCCATCCATCTGCTTTTCCACCTTCCCTTCCCCTCCCAGCCCCCAGAGAAAACAGATCTTAGAGCCCCTCCTCCATGTGCCCTGGTGCTGGGGAACCCCATGGAGGGTTCTGGGGTTCCCCAGCACCAGGGCACATATAGGCCCTCCAAGAGCCACACAGCTCCCGAGACATAGGCGCTCAGTGTTGCGAGTGTGTAATTACATTAAATAAAAAAAAAATCCACTGAGGGTAGCGAAACCATGTGCACCTGGGAAGTAAGTTTGCTGCAAGGATGTCCAGGAAGGTGGATTTCAGAATGTAAGCGGTGCGACACTGATCGTGAACGGTGAGAGTTTTTTTTTAATTATATGAACTTCCTTATAATTATAATTATAAAAAAGAACTACAATATAATATAACATAATTATACAGCTGGGCGCTGTCAATATTTAACCTGCGGCCAGCAGCTGCCCTTGAAGTTCACTGTAACCAGATTTCACTGTTCAAGTTTCAAGTTCACTGTAAACAGATATTAACATATAAAAAATGTTAAGAGTGGGCCCCTACACAGGCTGATCTGCCCCGCACCCCCACTAGGGATGGCCCTGCACATAGGTAACCCTAAAAGCCTTCAGACAATAACTTTCAGATGTCGGTGAGGAAGGGGTAAAAAATTACAATCATTAAAATATTTACAATCACTAAAAGCATCCAATTTGGCTTAAGGCCTTATACTACTAGTCTCTATTGTATTAGTAAACCCATTATTTTTCAATATATTGAAATCCCTTTCTATTCCAGGATTTTGCAGTATATTTTAATTTCCGTAAAGATAAGTGGAAAAATATTAGCAAGTAGGGTTGATTGTTTTTAATTTGTCATGCAACCAAATATTGCAATGAGGGCCACCAACCAAAACAAAAGGATATTTTTTAAATGATAAAAATTTGCTAAAGCTAAGATTATAGAAGAAAAAATCATAGAGAATGAAGCAAAGATTGTCACAAAAAAGCAAGGGGAAGGGGGAAGACAACAAGAGTCTGTAGTTCTCTGTTAATTGCCTTCTCAAGGGGCTATGATTAGACAGAGTGAAGCTGGAGGAAAAATCCACATTTCATGTAAAGCTGCAGCAAATAATTCTAGGCCCTCTCAGAGCTGATATTGTTGAATTCCTCCATTTCTACTTTCCTTCCTGTTGAGTCTAGGCAAGTTAATTCCTTTAAGGGTCAGGAATTCTCCAGTGGGAAATCAATTAAAATCCCCCAGACATAGCCACCAGCAAGTTTGCTCTTTTCAGGTGGTCAACTGAAGATCAAAAAGGGAGGAGATGGGCAAGCCAACAAGCTATTTCCCCATACGGAAGCAGTTATGTTAAAATGATGTCACAGATTGGAAGCCGCTGGGGAATGGAAGGATTAGGGTTATTGTGCTCTTTACCATTTTCACTCTTTTACTGGCTGACAGGAAATTATAAATAAAAAGGAAACATTGTGTAATGCGCCCTCTTTCTCTGCCTTCACATCTTGCACTACGTAACAAGGGGCTGGTCCACACTAACCCCCCAGTTCGAACTAAAATATGCAACTTCAGCTATGTGAATAACTGAAGTCGAAGTATCTTAGTTCGAACTATAAAGTACTTACCACGGGTACACACGTGGCAGGCAGACTCCCCTGTCGACTCCGCGTACTCCTCTCGCGGAGCAGGAGTACCGGCGTCAACGGCGAGCACTTCCGGGATCGATTTATCGCATCTAGACAAGACGCGATAAATCGATCCCAGAAGATCGATTGCTTACCGCCGAACCCGGAGGTAAGTATAGATGTACCTAAGGTTCTGATCTGTTTCACTTTAGAGAAAAGAATCACAACTACTTTGGACTAAGTCTGAGAGCGAATGGCGCTGCAAAGGCACCTACGTAAACTATCCCATATTATCAATCGCATGTTGAAAAGTGGGCTGCTTCTTATTAAAAGATTTATAATTAACTTTAACAAAGTTGAGAGTCAGATGACTGAGTGCACTTGCACACAACACATACATGTTTGTTTCAGAGTTACCCTTAGCCAAAAATAAGCATTATATGAAGAAAGTGTTCTACTGAGAGCTACTAAACATTTTGCCTTTTTAAAAAGTTTTGTTGCTCTCTATCTTTGGGCCTAATTCTGCAACCAGTTTATGCACAGAACTCTCTGATTAACCTACATAGCATCTACAGCATTGGGCCCTTAAGTCCATGTTTTAAAGTCTTCATTTTTATATTTTTTAGCCACTTCCATTAAGGTATTACTCAGAAGCCCCACTCAAGATGAGAGGCCCATTGTGTACAAACACACAAGTAAATATGGTCCTTACACAAAATAATAGTCTAAGAAAAGGTTAAAATATTTACATTTTCTGTAGGAATTGCCTTAAAAAAAAAGGAACTGAATGGCAGCCCATTCTACACAGGAACTCATCAGACATAGTATTTGGCAAGACCCACATGCATAGTTAGATGAGATACAGAGAAAATCCAGGTGCTGCAGGAAGCAATGTTGGTTGTGTTGGAGGTGATACTTTTCCTTGAGTCAGTACTAAGACACAGCTCCAGTATGATACTGGCAAATCCAAATGTCTCATTATATTACTATGTAGATGTAAGACCAGTGGATATCTGCATAATTTTAACCCCCTACAGTCTCTGGAAAATGGAAGCAAATAGCCAAGTAATACCTTTGGGGCCATTCCTATGCCAGCAGGAAGAACCTTGCCCAATCTCTTTGCTTGACTGACCCATTAATAGAGGTACACTGCTTCCCCACCCTTTCAGTGATGGTGGAATATCTTTTAAATATGAATGTGTTATAGAAAGATGCAAATTAGTTATTTTTCAGAGAAATTATAGATTCTTATATCATTTCTGAGGGAAAAGCAGCCAATGTATTTTTCTCATTGCAGAATTATACAGTGATGGAAATATTTGAAGGGTGTGAATCCCAAAAGCAAGAGCGATTGCTTAAGTTGATCCAAGGATTTTTACAGGGAGTAACGAGAGGAAATTTGGCAGAGAAACAGGAATATGTTTTTAATGCATCTATTAAACTGTGGAATGTCTCCCAAGAGGTGGTGAAAGTCCCTTCACTAGAGTTATTTGAAACTGGAATGAGAAAAGCACTGGATGTCTTATCGTAGGGAACAGTTACACAGCAACCAGAAATAGACTAGATTAGAAATATTAAGGTGTCTGATCCGGCCCACTTCACATATTTATGTGGAACATGTGGCATAGTCAGTTTCTTCAAAGCCTAAGTTTTCATTTAACAAAAAAACAACTGCTAAGTTTCTAGCCTTCAGGTTTGCAAAGTGAACTTTTAGCAAGTGAATTGAGTGTAAAGGCTGCAGTGATTTTTGCCTTAGTCTGCAGACAGCCAGAACCAATAACAGAGCCATGAACACTCCTGCCCTAGTTAAAATCCTGCGTGTGCCATGTGTAAGTCCCAGTGATGATATTTCAGTATCAACAGTAACTATTTCATTGCTGATCATTTTAAGCAGATGGAATGAGGAAGTGGTGGGAGCAGAGCCTCTGGGGGAAATGAGAATTGGCCAGGGAAGGAAAAGAAGAAAGAAAAACTGGGGAGACAAGAAGGGAGGATGAGGCAGAAAAAGCTATGGTCCTAAAGGGGAAGGTATCTTTTGTTGACTATGACAATAAGGTACTAAACAAATCAACTAAAAAGGTCTATTGGTATATAAAGGTCCTATTCTACCACTGATGCCAATCTTCCATTTACATCAGTGGGAGAGCCACTGTGGACTGAAAAGTGTGGTTAATCCTAAATTTATTCCCTGACCCAGCAACTAGCATTAAGTGCCACACCCCTGGACTAGATGATAGAAACAAGTATTTTTTTCCTGTGGTCCTACTGCATTTAAAATAATTTTTCTACAGCTAAATATTTTCAAATCATTCTAAACATTAGACATATAGATCAGTGTTTTGCTTATACCAGATTGTTTTTCTTTTTTTAAATATAAACATATTCAAACAACTTTATATGTGCCGGCTGTCATTCACTCACACATGGGGTAACTAACTGCTGGAGTAGCTGAATAGAGCAGAATGCACGCAACTGGTGAATGTATTACTGCTGCCTCTGTGCCACTGGGCACAAACAGTATTCACAGCATTCCTAAAATATTTACTCTGAGGTAACAGTTGCAAAGGTCTGAAGGAGATTAGTGATTATTAAAAACACATCAGAAGCAGATTAAAATACTCAGACAGCATAGTCTAAATATTTCCTGGAAAAACTGTAGCAAAACGTGAACGGTATGCCACACCATCAAGAGCTGAGCCTATCGATTTTGGTAGTTTGAGTATGACATCCTGTGGCTTTTCGAGTTAACTGCATGCATCTGCTCTCATGAATCTCCCTGAAGCTCAGTTCCACATCAAGATTATCCATAATCACATTAATTTATATTTGATATCAGCTACCTACTCAGTACGATTCAGCTCTGTACATCTCTGATAAGGAATGCCCAGCTGTTACTGTTATTAGATGAAATATATGGTTTCTTGGTTTGACCTTTATGTAACTAAAATAGACTTCATGATAGACTGCAGTTTTATTTGGGTTCAGATATTGTGCCTTCTTTGTGGTATTGGCTACCTTCTCTCTCAAAGCATCGGCTGGCTTTTAAACTATAATTCCATCACAGTATTCTTTATTCCAGGAGCTTTTTACTGTTCTTCAAAGATAGCGGTGTTCTTTCTCCTCTATGCCTGGTTTATTCTAAAAGAATAATATGGTGAAGCTGAGCCTTTGTTAGGACATTACGCTGTCCATTTTACTTAACACATTCCCTCTCCCACAAAACACCCTTGCCTACTATAAGATAGAAGAAATTGAATTCCAAAATGTGGCATTTTGGCTGCAGCAGTGTGTTAGATTCCTCTTTAATATGCAACTTTATTAGCACTCAATCAGTGCTTTGCAATGTTATTGAATTCCTGCATGCATGTGCTTTATTGCCCCCTCTTGGATGGAATTTAGAATAGTGCTTCAGCGGACTGCCCTATCCACTTTGTGTTGTAACCAGGCGAGATCTCCCAGGCTAAGTAGCGTGGCTGGGTCAGTACTTTCATAGTGCTATAGAAGGAACATCTGGAGCTGCAGGAAGCCATGTTGGTGATTCAGTAACTCCTCCCTGAGCATCAGTACTGAACTGAGGCCTCAGGCATAATGTTAGGGAACCTAGAGGAAGGACATAAGGTGGCCGTCCTGACCACCATTGGTTATTACACATTCAATGGCACATTTGGAAACAGCAGGGATTTTAAACTTGATGCCTAAGTAAACTCTAATTCAGGCAATTACATTCTTGCATTCTCAGTAGGGTATGCTAATCTTCACATCCTTCCCTAATATGCTGTTCTCTATCAAACACTTGCAGTCTCATTTCAGATGTGGCTGCATTTGAGCGGTGGGTGAAGGGATCCCTACATATTATTTGTTCTGCCCTTTTGGATCTAATCACATTTCTAGGCCTGGATCAGCCCACCAGTGGGAAAAAACCCTGGAAGGGGGCTCAGGAAGGATGAAATTTCTGATGATCCTTGCCTCGAGGCAATCTCCACATAAGAGATAATAAAGGCTCTGGCTGTAACACAGTAATAATATTTGCTGAAGATGAAGCACCCAGTTAACCAGCTTGTTGAATTTAATGGAGTTATGCCAATTCACACCAACTGAAGATTTGACCTGATAGACTTCTAAACCCTTTGGGACAGGAACTCTATCTCACTCTGTGTTTGTGCAGTGCCTAGCCCTGAGGTGCTAGCGTAAGAAGAATAAATAATCAGTGCACATTAGAGAGGATGGATAGCCACAGTCAGAAGGATTAGGACCTGACCTATAAAACACCCCCGTCAATTGAGATTCAGTGCTGCAGTAAGTAATGGCAGAATGCAAGTAATAACTGAGCAGAATGAGACGAAAGTGATGACCACTGTTAAATCAGTGTTGCAGATATGCCAGGACTATTGGTTCAAATGGGAGGTCTAGTATCTCTTCAGCTCAAATGCATTTCTAGTACTGGCAGCTGAATTTCAAAGCTGCCTCAAATAAAACTATTAAAATGATGTCAAGTATCAGAGGGGTAGCCGTGTTAGTCTGGATCTGTAAAAAGCAACAGAGAGTCCTGTGGCACCTTTAAGACTAACAGATGTATTGGAGCATAAGCTTTCATGGGTGAATGCCCACTTTGTCGGATGCATGTAATGGAAATTTCCAGGGGCAGGTATAAATACAGCACCCCCACGAACATGATACAGTTCTGTGGTGATCTGGAAGCCTACTTTCACTGCCTCCAACTCAAAGAATACTTTCAAGATAACACTGAACAGTGCACTGGTACACAGATACCCTCCCACCAACAACACAGGAAGAAGAACTCCGCATGGACTCCTCCTGAGGGTCGAAATGACAGTCTGGACCTATACATAGAATGCTTCCACCGACGTGCACAGGCAGAAATTGTGGAAAAACAACATCACCTGCCTCATAACCTAAGTCGTGCAGAACGCAATGCCATCCACAGCCTCAGAAACAACCCTGACATTATAATCAAAGAGGCTGATAAAGGAGGTGCTGTGGTCATTATGAACAGGTCTGACTACCAGACAGAGGCTGCCAGACAACTCTCCAGTACTAAATTCTACAGGCCACTTTCCTCAGATCCCACTGAGCAATATACTAAGAAACTGCACCATCTACTCAGGAAACTCCCTACACTAACACAGGAACAATTCAACATACCCTTGGAGCCCCGACCGGGGTTATTCTATCTACTACCCAAGATCCACAAACTGGAAATCCTGGACGCTCCATCATCTCTGGAATTGGCACTCTCACTGAAGGACTATCCGGATATGTTGACTCTCTGCTCAGACCCTATGCCACCAGCACTCCCAGCTATCTCCGTGACACCACTGATTTCCTGAGAAAACTACAATGCGTTGATGATCTCCCAGAAAACACCATCCTAGCCACCATGGATGTGGAGGCTCTCTACACAAACATCCCACACACAGATGGAATACAAGCTGTCAGGAACAGTATCCCTGATGATGACACAGCACAACTTGTTGCTGAGCTCTGTGACTTTATCCTCACACACAACTATTTCAAATTTGGTGACAATATATATCTCCAGACCAGTGGCACCACCATGGGCACCCGCATGGCCCCACAATATGCCAACATTTTTATGGCTGACCTGGAACAACGCTTCCTCAGCTCTCGTCCACTCACACCCCTCCTCTACCTACGCTACATTGACAACATCTTCATCATCTGGACCCATGGGAAGGAGACTCTGGAAGAATTCCACCAAGATTTCAACAGCTTCCACCCCACCATCAACCTCAGCCTGGATCAATCTACATGGGAGGTCCAATTCCTAGACACCACAGTACAAATAAGTGATGGCCACATTAACACCACCCTATACCGAAAACCCACCGACCGCTATGCCTACCTTCATGCCTCCAGCTTCCACCCCAGACACACCACATGATCCATCATCTACTGCCAAGCACTGAGGTACAACCACATCTGCTCCTAACCCTCAGACAGAGACCAACACCTACAAGATCTTCACCAAGCATTCTCAAAACTATGATACCCACACAAAGAAATAAGGAAACAAATCAACAGAGCCAGACGTGTACCCAGAAGCCTCCTGCTACAAGACAAGCCCAAGAAAGAAACCAACTGTCCACTGGCCATCACCTACAGTCCTCAGCTTAAACCTCTCCAATGCATCATCAGTGATCTACAACCCATCCTGGACAATGATCCCTCTCTTTCACAGACCTTGGGAGGCAGGCCAGTCCTTGCTCACAGACAACCTGCCAACCTTAAGCATATTCTCACCAGCAACCACGCACCGCACCATAACAACTCTAACTCAGGAACCAATCCATGCAACAAACCTCGATGTCAACTCTGCCCACATATCTACACCAACACCACCATCACAGGACCTAACCAGATCAGCTACATCACCAGTTCATTCATCTGCACATCCACCAATGTTATATATGCCATCATGTGCCAGCAATGCCCTTCTGCTATGTACATTGGCCAAACTGGACAGTCACTATGTAAAAGGATAAATGGACACAAGTCAGATATCAGGAATGGCAAGATACAAAAACCTGTAGGAGAACACTTCAACCTCCCCGGCCACACAATAGCAGATGTAAAGGTAGCCATCTTACAGCAAAAAAACTTCAGGACCAGACTCCAAAGAGAAACTGCTGAGCTTCAGTTCATTTGCAAATTTGACATCATCAGATCAGGATTAAACAAAGACTGTGAATGGGTATCCAACTACAGAAGCAGTTTCTCCTCCCTTGGTGTTCACACTTTAACTGCTAGCAGAGGTCTTCACCCTCCCTGATTGAACTAACCTCGTTACCTCCAGACTGATTCTTGCCAGCATATTTATACCTGCCCCTGGAAATTTCCATTACATGCATCCGACGAAGTGGGCATTCACCCACGAAAGCTTATGCTCCAATACATCTGTTAGTCTTAAAGGTGCCACAGGACTCTCTGTTGCTTTTTATTAAAATGATGAAACTCAAAATATGTGATTATCTCATGTGGCTGGAATCTGAGTGTCCACCCTCTGATTACATACAGCTCAGGACAGGACATGCAGCACTGCGACAAATTATGTGGCAATACCACTTATTCCCTGATGGGCGTAGTCATTCAGGCAGAGGCTCCAAAGAAGGTCATTTTCCACACCGCCTCTTAAACCAATCAAGATATTGTGGCTGTGATAGTCAAATCTCAGTGGATCTGGGTGCTCTAAACCTCTCAGTCCCTGTACACACAGTGATGCTGTATTTGTGTATGGAAAAGAGCATCTCCCTCTCTGTCTCTTCTTATCACCGTCATCTGTTCTTCGGACATGACTTTGAATCAGTTTGTACGTGTTCAGTGCAAAAGCAAACGCTAATGTGCTACTGAGGTTGAGAAACCAAGCACTTGAGTCAGAGTGCCCCGGGTTGTGCCCCGCCCTTAGCATTAGCATGTCTTGTCCGTGCCTACTGTGGACCGGCCTCTGGCAATAAACGCACTGCCTTCCAGGCCTCTGCAGGCTTTGCCTTCTCTGTACAGGTTAGCAATAGGCGCACACAACCACCAAGTCCTCTGCACGTCCAGTCCCTGTTCCACTGAATGCACACTGACCTCTCAGATTCGCTACTCCCAAAGGAATAGTACACCCCAGCTTGCAAGATTCACCTCAGGATCCCCATTCTATGTAACACACAGCACTTTGACATATTTATAGTGAACACAAGAATATGTCTATTATCAAAGAACAGAGATTCAAAGGATCAAAAATATGAATATTGGAGCAAATGACACATATAAAAACACAACAACAACATGCTTTCTAGAGCCTAATCTTAACTCACATGACATTCTCCTGTTGCCTACAATATAGTTTATCCCAAGTCCTTTTCCCAGTGTTTTCAACCAGGATGGCTGAGATCCACCTTTCATAAGATCAAGCCCACTGGCAGTTTGTCTTCACAGATGAAGGATGTCTCGCTGCACCCCCAAATATACCAGAACAGGCTTGCAACTGTGAGCAAAGAAGCTGTCTCTTGCTGTTAAAGTCCTGTTTCCCTGAAAACAGGAATCAGTATATATCTTAGTAAACAAACAGGATTGCATACAAATATTCCTGACTCCATCATCAATTTCTCCTCCTAATAAAAACAACTAGCAAGATTCTGAATATTGGCTAATCGTTCAGGTGAAAGGGGCTAACAACATTTAATTCTTTTTCATGAAGGCTTTTCTGAAATACAATGCCTTAGTCTGTTTAGGATTTGCTTTTTTCATTCTTAATTTTCTTTTCTCTATCAGTATATGGATAGCGGTAGCAATATCTAAAGTGAGAGAGGACCTAGATATGGGCATAACCCTACAGAGTGTTTACTAAAACAGCACTAAAAATCTCATGGCTGAAGTTGTTTTGAAAGGTTTTGGGGTGTTTTAATGAGGTTGTGGGTCTCAATAACACAGTAGTTCTTTTGTGCACACTCAGTAAGGTGAAATGATGGCATCTTTCACGTACACAGTAGCATCACTGTACACAAAAATAAGCCATCGATGGTTATCAAAGAGTCACAAAATGGAAGCCAACAGTGATCCTGAAGAAAATATCCAATTTCTTTCAAAATAGGACACTTTATTTAGCCAAAATATATATCATCATCATAAATGACTCACCATTGACCACATATACTAGGAACAATAAGAAATGGAATCCTTGATGTCAAATAGACTTGCCCCGTGACCCTAGATACTCCTCTAGTCACACTCTACACACTGCTGAAAGGATATTTTTCAAATGATTCTTCCCAAGGCATATTTTGTACAACTAACACCACACTGGTCAATATCATCATTGTGAAAAGCATCCAACCTGGATTTAAAAATTGGCAGTGAGTACCTTTCTCTGTGAGATCAAAGAGTCCGCTTTTAAAGTATTTGCTCCCTGAGGAGGTACTTATAGACCAGTGGTGGCCAAACTGTGGCTCATGAGCCACATGGGGCTCTTTTGCTGTTAAAGTGCAGCTCACGGAGCACCCCACATCATCCCCCCATTCTCCACCTACCAGACTGGGGGCCTCTGCCTTGTAGCTAAAGGACCTCCCCCCAGCCTAAGGGGAGGATCCACAGGGCCTGGAAACCAAATAATTCCAGGGGACAACTAATGAGATAACAGGGACAGGAGTGAGGTCAAAGGGTCAAACGAAGGGAACCTGACAAGGACCCTGAGCAGAGAACCCCGGACAACGCCTACTGCTTCTCGAAGGTGTCAAGGGAGCCAGCAGATGCCGCCCAGAGGAACTCTGCCCAGATGCGTGAGCGGATGGAGGATTGGAAATAGGCCCCGGAGTACAGGAGACCCCATCAGCCAACCTCCTCTCCCTGGTTTTATAGAAGGCCAGGAGGAGGTTGACAAGCTGGTCCCGTGGCTTTGTGGGGCCACAGATGGGGAGTGCATAGATAAGGAGGTGAGGGGAAAAGTGCAGCCAGAAGCATAAAAGAATATTTGTGAGGCACCGGAATAGGGACTGCAACCTGGTGCACTCCAAGTAAACGTGCGCCAGGGTCTCCCTCACGCCGCAGAAGGGGCAGGTGTCCGGGACGGGGGTAAACCGCACCAAGTACACACCCGTGCTCACGGCCCCATGAAGGAGCTGCCAACTGATATCCCCAGTGGGCCTTGGGACTAAGGCAGAGTAGGCTGGCCCACTGGGGCTCCTCACCCTCTACAGGTGGCAGGAGGTCCCGCCACTTTGTAAGGAAGTGGAGGGTGTGGAGCATGAGCGTGTATAGATGTTTCCTTGGCGCAATCTGGCAATGAACCAGCTGCAAGTCATGCAGCCAGCTCGCAGTGAAGGCTCCTGTATGGCGCGGGGGAGGAGAGGCGGTTGGATCCATGGGGCAGGGGCCCGATGAAGAAGTCCGGAGGGCCTGGGGTGGAGGGTGGGTGGGGCGTACCCTGTCACAGGACTTGGTCGAGGTAGGCCTGAGCAGCGGGCAGCAAAGCGGCCCTCACCTCCTGAAGAAGGCACTAGGGAATATGAGGCCTGGAGAGCCCATGTGCTGAGCGAGCGTCAGGGGATCCAGCCAGTCTCCCTGGTTGTAGTCCAGGAGGTCTCCGACTCTGGTGACTTCTGCCAGGACCAACCTCTGGTGCACCGAGGAGGACTCCGCCACCTGCACATGGAGCTGGGGGTTGTGTAGCAGGGGCTCCGCGATGAGATCTGCTCCCTTGGTGGCCGCCACGGACCTGGTCGCTGAGAACAGCTTCCAGATCCGGAGGAGGTCCTGGTAGAAGACCAGTAGCCCAGAGAGGTCTCGCAGAAGACCTCTCGGATGGAGATAAAGGAGCTGCCGGTCATATCAGAGCCCTCAGAAGTGGCGCAGGAAGGCGTGTGCCAGTACTGTCCACGCTGGACTACCTGCACCATACAGGAGCCTCTGCAGGGCCTGGAAGTGGGAGACATGGACCTGAGTGTGTAGACACTTCGGGCCCTGCCCTCCCTCCTCCAAGGGAAGGTGGAGGACCCCTGCAGAGACCCAGTGCAGTCCTGGCCAAAAGAACTCCAGAATCACCATCTGGAGGTGGACCAGGAAGCCCGGGGCCGGGACCAGGGTGTTGAGTTGGTACCAAAGCATGGACAGGACTAGTTGATTGAGCACCAATGCCCTCAATTATCGAATAAGGTGCGACCTGGGACAGTATAGGTCTGGTCTGGATGGACCACGTCCGCCAGCATGGACCTTGGCCGCAGCCAGATGGCCTTGACTACAATTTTGTAGTCCATGCTGAGGAGCGAGACGGGAGGCCAATTCCGTAAGTCGCGGAGGTCCCTCTTCTTCGGCAATAAGGCAAGCAAGGCTCACCTGCACGAAAGAGGGAGGACCCCACTCTGCAAGGACTCAGCCCAGACAGTGACTAGGTCTGGGCCGAGGATGTCCCAAAACATGCGGTAGAACTCCATGGTCAGCCCGTCCTTGCCCGGAGATTTATTGGTGGACATGTGGTGGAGGGCTTCTGAGAACTTGGCCAGAGTGAGAGGCAGCTCTAGCTGGTCTTGGTCGCCCGCGCTGACCATCAGGAGTCTGTCCCAGAGCACTCTGCAAGCATTAGGATCAGTTGGATCCAGGGAGAAAAGGCCTGGGTAGAAGGCCGCAGCCCTCCCGCACATCTGCGCGGGATCCATGAGGGGGGTGCCGTCCTCAGCCAGGAGGCAGGTGATGTGCTTCTTGGCCCTCCTCTTTTTCTCCAGAGCGTAGAAGAAGCAGGAGCGATGATCCATCTCCCGAAGGAGGCAGATGTGGGATCAAACAAAGGCACCCCGGGCCCGATGGTCCTCAAGGGCCCGGAGCTCCTCCCGCTTCTCCTGGCACGCCCCGCAGAGGGATGGATCCTCAGGGCTGGTGGCCAGACACCTCTCCAGCTCTAAGACCTCCCGTTCCAACTGCCCTATCACCGCATCCCTCCGTCGGCTGGTGCCCCGGGTGTAGTCACGGCAGAAGAGCCGGGTGCGCACCTTCCCCATGTCCCACCACCGCCGCACCGAGGGAAAGGAGTGCCTCTGCCCTCGCCAGGCCAGCCAGAACTCCCGGAAGGACACCACGAAGCCCACATCCTCCAACAAGTTGTTGTTGAAAAGCCAATAGGCCGGCCCTGGCCTCTCCGCACAGAGAGAGACCATCACCGTGGCTAGATGGTAATCCGAAAACGGGGCTGGCCAGATGTGGGCCCATCGAAGGTAGAAGCGTGATAGATATATGCGGTCCAACTGGGAGTGGCACAACTGATGGGTCTCCACCCGGACAAAGGTGAACGTCGAGACGTCGTCCGGGTGGTGGTCGCACCAGACGTCCACCAGGGAGTGAGGGTCGATGATCTCCTGGAGGATGTCTGCGGCTGTCGGGCACTGCTCGGTCCCCGAGCGGTCCCGCTCCTTGAGGGTGGTGGGTTGATGGGTAGGAGCTTCTGCCCAGCAGGGAGGAGACTCTTGGGGATTCAGCCCTGTGGGGCACACCTGCCTGGCTTGGGGCTTCAGCAGGAGTGGGGCTGAAGCCCCAAGCTCTGTCAGGTGCCTCCTGTGGGGCTGAAGCCCCAATCACCGGCCCCTGGCAGGTGTGCCACAGCTCTCAAACTTCTTAAGATTGTTGTATGCAGCTTGGAGGCCAGTAAGTTTGACCACCCCTGTTACAGACTGTAATCAAATCACCCCTTAACCTTCTCTTCGACAGAGTTCCTAGACTGAGCTCCGTGAGTCTTTTGCTATAAGGCATGTTTTCTAAATCCTTTAGTCATTCCCGTGACTCTTCTCTGAACTCTTTCCAATTTATCCTTCTTGAATTGTGACCACCAGAACTGGACACAGAATTGCACCGGGCCCAAATACAGAGGTAAAATAACCTCTTTATTCTTACTCGAGATTCTCCAGTTTATGCTTCTAAGGATCACATTAGCCCTTTTGGCTACAGAGTTGCACTGGGAACTCACATTCAGCTGAATATCTAACTCTTTTTCAGAGTTACTGTCCTTACGTACAGTGATGTTAAATGACACTCCCAAGGTCAAAGGGTAAGTCAATGTCAGATATATGAATATCAGAGGGGTAGCCGTGTTAGTCTGGATCTGTAAAAAGCAACAGAGAGTCCTGTGGCACATTTAAGACTAACAGATGTATTGGAGCATAAACTTTCATGGGTGACTACCCACTTCATCAGACGCAGTGGGTCATACTGTCAAAAACTGTCACTTAGTGTGCATATTGGGGGGGAAACAGATCCCTTGCTGGCCCACAGTTTGAGAGACAAAAAAAAAAAAAAAAAAAAATCAGGCCCAATTTTAAATAAAGTCCAGTCCCTCCCTACTTCTGAATGGCTTCCATTCATTATCATTTATTATAGACTCTGTATGATTACTGTTAGAAATCACTTTGTTTAGGCCTCTGTATTGTTTAGATAGAGGTGAAGATTGTGCTACTCAAACAGAAATGGCTACTCCAAAACCTTGTTGCCAAAAACCAGGAGCATGGAGAAATAAGTGCTCTCAGATATGAGGAAACATTGGTTGGAATATATAGACAAAAGTGATGTGTAATTCTCCACAATGATCCACTACGAGAGCACTGTTGATGCTTCCTGGCAGGACACACCTAGAAATAAACCCTTGTACGTTGTTGAGTGCAACAAACATATAGGAGGGGCGGGCAGAACACAGCAAATGATAAAAACAAATGATGCCACAGAGAAAATTCTAGCTTGGTATAAGAAACTTGGGCTGCAGATGGCCCAGTCAGCCAGACAATATTTTCATCATATACTAGCAAATAACAGCTGCTCCCATTTTTGGATTTCCAGATATCCATTCTCTCCAGCCTCGTGTTTGAATATGTAGACCTGTGATATGAAGAAAGCGGAGGATAGTGGATAGATCAGTTCATAGGAACACCAATTCATAGAAACACTTCCCTTCAAGAGTTAGCAACATTCCAAACAAGATGAACTATGGGTGTGTGAACTAGGATAAGGCATAAAAGGACACCGGATACAGTATTATAGTGCACAGTAGATTTATAGAGCCACACCTATCCAAATGTGAACTATAACTAACTCTGTCTTAGCACTATATATATATATATATTTGGATACCATGGTGTTGTATGATTGATATATATAAAGAGAAAGAGCTAAAAGAGATATCTGTGTATGTACTATAGAACATCATACATCACCATGGTATCTGAATGCCTATAAATGACACCACCTTTCAATAGCATACGGGGGGCAACTTGAATCAGAAAATAGGGCTCACACCATATTTGCTATAAAAAGGGGATTGGCACATTTTCATCTGTGTGAAGGTTCATTCATTTAGATTCTTTAGAGAGGCCTGTCCAGGTTTAGGAAATAAAATTAATTGTCAGTGTATCTGCATTTACCAAATATGAATTTGGCTCTAAACGTTTGGGGTTAGATTCTGCTATATATGTGCCTCAGCCCAGAGTACAGGGGAAGCCGGACTGTAGCACTAAAGATGTTGCACTTCAGGGGGACACGCTTTCCTGGAGCTGCTCCATGCATACATGGCGGATGTGCACTCTGCTCCATCGATGAGAATGTCAGTGGGAATTGTGAAAGTCAACAGAAAGACTTCAGCAACTTCAATGATCTTTGGATCAGACTCTTGGACTGCATTGGCATAGGGACCATAATTTGATTTGTACCATAAGGCATCTGGCACTATTTAAATGTTGCAAAATAAGTCACCACAATCACCATCATCCGAATTCTGAGAGTAATAGGAAATTATTTCTTCTATTACCACATGTGCTCAGGGGGCATTAATTCACGTTGTCCAGCTTGGTTTTGCATCATCTGTCCAAACAAACAATAAAAATATACTACTTTGCTAGTGCGGTTGGTAAAAACAGTGTTGATATGACATTTGGTCAGTCAAGTGTCCACTCTAATTCCCAGCAGACACATTTGGGAATTAAGTAAAAAGTATTTGGGTAAGCACCTCACGCACCATTTTCTCTGGTTTGATAGAAGGTTGGTCCCACAGAAATTAATTTTATCATGAAAGATACAAAATAGTATTTGTAAATCAGAACATATGAGGAAATCCAAAAATGTGCCCATATTTATGTTGCCTGTAGCTCTGCCAGAAAGACTTGTGGACAGGTTAATGGAAAATGGAATGATTTTTGCAGTACTCTTTGATATTGCTTCAGACACAGAGTGTTATAACGTAAAAAGCTTTAAAGTAAACATGTTATATATTCCTGAAATCATCACTACATGTACAATTACAGAAAATGTATACATGTGCCATAATACCTATGGCTGAATTACTTTTTTGGGTTCAAGCCAAAAAGTTATGGGTGAGTAGAACATGACATTCATAGCAGAAAGAGAGACAAAGTGGGATTTTACAAACCTGTTCTCCCTCCAGATGGTATATATATTATATATGGTACTGTTGTGCTTAAGACGTGAGATCTGATCTTGTTCTCATACAAGTGAATGGAAAGGTAGCCACCAGCTTCAATGTGAACAGGATCTGGCAGGCAGTGCATTTCGGAGGTATGCCAATATTCTTGTTTCCTTTTATTTGACAGAGTTACATTTGGTGTTAGTGGGAATAGTCAAAGTTTTCCAGGATTTAGTGATATTGGTTCAAAACTGGTAAAATACACATCAGCTGGAAAAGCTGGATTTAAGCTGCTATTTCGGAAATGGATAACAGTATATATGTGCTAGGGCATCTTTGGCATTTAGAAGATTCATCAAGTAAGTATAAGGTTAGCTTTAATTCCAACACTGAAATACAAATTTGACTTCCTTTGTGTTCATCACTTTTTGATTAATAAATACATAGACTATTTTTTCTAGCATTTATATACCCGTATGTACTGATCACAACAATATTTTTATATATTTACACACACACACACACGTTTCTACAGAGCATATGTCACAGGCTTACCTGTATTTTAAGAAATATTGGATGTGTCCACATTGGGTACATTTTTTTTACTGTGTTATGTCCTCAAAAACAAAATGCTACTAAAATTGTGTGGTCTGCAAAGAAAAATAATGGTTGTGTAGTTTTCTTAAGGTATCTCTAAGAAAGAACACTATTTACAACTATATGAAAATTTCCCCTCACACAAAATGACAAAATTCATTCAGGAGGCTGCAACTCCCTCAGTAGTGAAGGGATTAAAGTATAATACTCAATGCAATCAGTGTTTCAATTCCAAGGTCAGGAAGCTGGGAAATGACTATGTTGTTGTCTCCCCCATGCAGATTATGTAATGGCAAAACTGTTTTGACTGACCAAACAGGACTCTTCAACAGATGTGCATGATACAAGATTTAGTAAATGGAAAGCAATTATGGTCTGATCCATTCATAGTGAGGTAATGTCTCCAAAACAACTGTTGGCCCTACATTCTGATGGTAAAATTCTTGCAAAAATTATAAAGATTTGAAAGGACAAATTCATATTACTATGTTGCCTTTCAATAAAGCTGAAATGACTAACCTTTTCTTGGTTTTCTTCTAATCTGGGACCTTCATAGATTTCATTTCTGAAATGTACTGGTCTAAATATAGTAAGGGGAGTTCAATGTCACAATAGCTACAAACTTGCTGTGACGTCTCCTGGCCAAATGATAGATGTAGCTGAGTAACAGCAGACAGAAAGAAGCTTTGAAGAATTCTCGGGTGTTGCCATTGAGTATTGCTCAGTCATGCTCACCAACCCACCCAGCAATACTGGAACAGAATGTTATTCATATCCTAACATCAACCTTAGAATTTTGCCAAGCATCTGACTGTAGCCTTTGCTAGGTACAGACGAGTCATCACATTGAATGCTGGTAAATGAGTCGAAGACAAGAGAGTCTCTTTTAGCACCTGAAACCATCTCCATCTATTTCCTCAATTCACAACTCCTATTTCTGCTCACGGTCGCTCTACAATCTTGGTGTCATGTTCTTGACCCTAAATTCCGTTTTCTACAACACATCCTGTGTCTGCAAATCAACCGATCACCATCACAACATTGGCAAAAATATACCAGTGCCTTGACTCTATCTCTGGTAAAATATTCATCTGTGCATTCACCAATGCCTTCCCAAGTCTCAATACCCCAGCCTCTGGCACATGGAGAATGTGGCTCCCCAAAGTCTCATTTGAATTGTGGAAAAGTTTTTATGCAGAAAGAATCTGTATAACATCTAAGATCGGTCTGTCCTTTGCAGCCCCACACCATGAAAAATGCCATCTTGTTCTGCTCATATCCATTCAGAACACTACTACAAAGATCATTTTCCTAGCCTGTGACATTGACCATGTGACCTCCTCATCCCTCCACCCTTTCCCTCTTCTCTATCACACTAAACACAAGCTACTTGTTTCCATTTTCAAGGCCCTTCATGACCCATCCCCATCCTACTCATCTCTCATTCAGTATTGAAAGGTCAACATTTACCTCATGATGTCAGCCTCCATCCTCCACTTATTACATTTTCAAACAAGCACCTTTGTGCTCTTTCCTGTGCTGCCCTTCATGCTTGAGAGTAGGTAAACATCCCAGTAAACATCTGCAAAGCCACTTCATCATTCTCCTTCAAATCCTTCCTTATTATGCTCTTTTTCCCCCATCATGTTTACAAAAATCTTGACAATAGTTAGGGTATGTCTACACTACAAACCTAAGTCAACCTATATTACTGCGGTAGTGCATGTCTACACTGCCTTCCTTGGGTCGGTGGTCGGCATCCTCACCAGGAGCGCTTCCACTGATCTAACAGAGGCACTGTGGGGAGCTGAGAGCCTGGTCTCTCAGTTCCTTTGGCAGCTCCCTGTCAGGAGCCTGGCTGCTGCAGGCTCTTGGGCTCCTAGGAGGCTACCTCCCCCTCACTCCCCATTCCCCGCAGGGAGCGGGGGAAACCCGCCAGGGCTTCTCAGTCCCCCTCTCCTCCCTGCCTGCTCCCTGAGCCATGAAACTGACAAGGCTGCCTGGCTCCCGGCAGAGAGTGGGTGGGGGGACACCCCTCAGGCTTCTCGCCCCGACTCCCAGCTGGGATCAGGATTCTAAGCTGTCCCGGCTTCCCATCCTAGCTCCCAGTTGGGATCTGGGTCTGAAGCCCCTCGGGCTTCTCGCCCCAGCTCCTAGCTGGGAACAGGGTCCAGCTGCCCAGCTCTCTAGGGGAACGGGGGCTTTCATGTCAATTTCACAGCAGGTGCCATGAAATTGACCAGACTGTCAACATAAGGGTCCCAGTGTCTAGACAAACATTGGGTCACCCTAACTACACCGACATAAGACTTACGCCTCTCATGGAGGTGGAATTATTATGTCGGTGTAGTAAGGCACTTTCATCAGTGGAAGGAAGGCTGTAGTGTAGACACTGACATAATTAGGTCGACATAAACTGCCTTGTGTAGACTAGCCCTTAGGCTGCTGATGTACTGAGAATACTGGCTATCATACTAACAAATATGGTCTTATTGTTTCCTAGTACGCCCCGGCTGGTCAATCCTTATCCATCCATTGTCTCTCATCTTATACTTAGATTGTAAACTCTTTGGGGTAGGGACTGTCCTTTTTTCTGTGTTTATACAGCACCCAGCACAACTGGGCCCTGAATAGCACCTAGCATAACTGGGGCTCGTAAGCAGTATGGTAATACAAAGAAATAATAAAACATTTGGGATAAAGCTTTAACACTGTCTCAACTGGCCTACTTGGTGGTTTGGGTCTAGAAATCAAACTATCCACAAATCTTTAGTTGAGATTTAAAAAAAAAGACAAAAAAAATGCAAAGTACCACACTTAAGAAGGAAAAATCAACTGCACGAATACAAAATGGGGAATAACCGGCCAGGAAAGAGAACTGCAGAAAAGGATGTGGGGAGTTATAGTAGCTTGGAAATTAAATGAGAGTCAACAATGTGAAGCTGTTGTCAAAAAGACAAATATTCTGAATGTACTAACAGAAGTGCCATACATCAGGCATGGGAGGTGACTGTTCTGCTCTACTCTGTACTGGTGAGGCCTCAGCTGGAGTAATCTGGCCAGTTTTGGGCACCACACTTTAAGAAAGATATGAACAAACTGGAGAGAATTCAGAGGAGAGCAACAAAAATAAGAGGTTTGGAAAACGCGACATATGAGGTTGAAAGAATCGGGCATGTTTAGTCTAGAGAAAAGAAGGCTGAGGGGGCACATGCCAAGTATTCAAATATGTAAAAGGTTGTTAGAAAGAGATCCAGTTGTTCTCCATGAACACCAAGGGTAGGACAAGAAACAACCAGCTTAGTATGCAGCAAAGGAGATTTAGGTTAGATATTAGGGAAAACTTTCAAACGATAAGTACTGGAACAGATTACTTTGGAAAGCTGTGGAATCCTCTTCACTGGAGAGTTTAAGAACAGATTATATAAATACCTGCTGTGGATGGTCTAGGCAGGGCTGGCTTTAGGGCGATTCACCCAATTCCCCCGAATCGGGCCCCGTACCCCTAAGAAGGCCCCGCAACATCCCTAAGGACCCTCCACCAACGTGCCGCTGAAGGCACTGTCAGCCAATTGAGCTGCTGCTGAAGACAGCGGCGGGACTTCGGTGGCAGCTCGATCGCTGTTGTGGAAGAAGGACCCTCCGCCACTGTGCCGCCGAAGGCACCGGCAGCCAATTGAGTTGCCACTGAAGTCCCGCTGCTGTCTTCGGTGGCAGCTCTTTCGAATCAGGCCCCGCAGTGCCTAAAGCCAGCCGTGGGTCTAGGTATACTTAATCTTCTGTGTGTGTGGATGTTGGTGGGGAGGGGAAAGGGAATGCATTAGATGCTCTCTTGAGGTCCTTCATTTCTATGATTTGTCAATAGACTTTGGTGTCCATTTTGAGAAGTTTAGTTTTTGAGAGAGAGCTGAAATCTTCATTCTTCATACCTGGATAAAGACCCTTTAACCACTCAATCTCCTGTTTAGTAAGGGACATTTGATAACTAGACTGAGAGAGCCTTTTCCAGTTATATAAATATCATTTTAGCATATTTATAGTATATTCAGACTCTAAGACTTGCTTTTTGGCCATATAGGCTTGAAACATTATCCTTTTTAGTATGGGAAAGTTTGAGCTATTTAGATTATCTGAGATTATATTTCTGAATCTATCATGTTTCCATTATTGCAGTATCTGGGTACAATTATAATACCACTTTAGTGTGTTTACACTGTATTCATACCCACCATTTGCACTTGGACTATCTTTTCATATAGCAGTTTTGATGCCTGTCAAAGCCAGAAATTTAACCTTTCCTTAATAGAGGTAAATACACTCATGTATGCATATACTCTGTGTCACAAACTTTTGCCTGAAGATGATTGTGGAATAGTACATTCACAGCTTTATTTATAATTTATTTCCCCCTAGTATTTGACAATTTCAGATAGGAATGTCCTGGTTTTTTAGGTTACCAAAATATGTTGCTTCATCAGGGCTACTTGGTCTCTTTGTAGCTTTAGTACAGAGGTTGTATTTCACTAGACTGTCCTCAGTTTCTTTCCCCAGAATTCCTTAATCATTCTGGTGTGCATCCACTATACTTTCTCCATCTTTATGTATTTTAGTTTCTTTTTCCTAGGTCACTAATATTAATGGAGGATGAACTTTCAAATATTTGGAAGTTCAGTTCAGTATGAAGTATAGGTACCCAGAAACTTAAGCTCATTCAAAATACTTTGGTAAAGAAATCAGGCTAGAAGTCTGATAGGAACAGGCTGCTTCCTGAGAATTCTGATGCTCACTGGTTGTACCCCTAAGTGAAACACTAAAGAGGTTTTTGGGGGGGTGGGGAGTGGCATTTAATACTTTTGCTCTCAGCCAAAACCATAAGCATACAGAGCTTTATGTAAATGAGGAAAAAGATTGTCAAAACACTTAAACCACACCAAAAAAAGATTCAAATTCATACTGAATTTGTGGAGAAGGTTCAGGTCAGGTTATAATGATCTGAATCATTACACTTATCCTTCAATGTATACAGGACATTAAGCAATCAAAAGGTCACTAATGATCATCATGCCAGCTAATGTTTATCATGGCAGCCAAAAAAGGAGAAAGAAAAATTATCAGAAAAATATAACAATTTCCATGGTTAATTTGAAAAGGACATTGAGATACCAGATCAGCATGGCCTCTGTATATAATTTTGGTTATTAAAATTATACTTTTGCAGTCTGTGATTTAGTCCTTAAGACTCCCCCAAAAGCAATAGATCAAAACTGACCAAGCTAAGGGACTTAAGCAAGATGGGCATCTGCCATTTACAAGCAGTTTTAAAATGGGTTCTGTGTCAAAAATTATAATCTAAGTACTTGTCCCTCAGGTATATCATTTAATCCATAACCATGGATGTGCCAAGTCCTCTCAGGAGAGTTCTCTTTGATAAAACTCTGTCTAAAAGTCTTTTTATCAACAGCTCTAATATTTTCCTCTAAAAATCAAACATATGGAACTCTGACAGTCCATTTCTTCTGGTTTGTTTGAAATACAATGTATGTCTAAAGGGTGGTATGTATTTTTAAATATTATCACTAATGATTACTTTACTTACTGTAACCTGTAACTCATTCTGAAAATAGAAAATATTGCTTATGACAAGAAAACTTATCAACTCCTCCCCTTCAGACACATCTCTCTGATGTACTAAAATTAGATTATAAACTTTGCAAAGTGGGGCCTTGTCTTTTTTATTTATTCTGTAATGCATTTGGCAGATTTTGAGTACTGTAAAAATATTTTTATGACAAATGTATAAATATACACACAGAGAATCATATCAGTTGACTACCTAGAGAATACCTTCATGGCTAGGTCAGACATGTTCATTGGCACTGTACTAGGGAACATCAACTGGTTTTCTGTAACTGATTCCTGAGCATATAAGAACCAATAGTCAACTGAGTACAGTATCCTGTTTCTACCCGTGATACTAATGATTCAGATTAAGGTGTGAAACCTCAAATAACCAAATCCAGACTGTGACACAGGAAAGGGAGGAGATTTCTTCCTGATCCCAGCTGGAGATTAGTTACATCCTGAAATGGGGTTTGATAACTTTTTTTTTTTAAATTAATGGAGATATCCTATCTCCTAGAACTGGAAGGGACCTTGAAAGGTCATCAAGTCCAGCCCCCTGCCTTCACTAGCAGGATCAAGTACTGATTTTGCCCCAGATCCCTAAGTGGCCCCCTCAAGGATTGAACTCATAACCCTGGGTTTAGCAGGCCAATGCTCACACCACCGACACACACACACACACACAAAATATTCATTATGATTCTGTAGCTATATTAACCAAAAACGGCTTAAATAATATGGGTATACGATTTATTCTGTAAAATGATTTTGTGGCAGTATAGCTACCTGTGAGCCAGAGATTCACAAAGAACGGATTCAGAATTATATGGTTCCTGTTGGGCCTAATTGGGGAGAAATAATTGGAGAGCTTAATTCACCTGTGGGCTCTTTGGAGTCAGCTTTTAATCAGGAAAGCCACACATTTTGGGAGCTTATAGAGATGCCATTTAGCAGAGCCCCACCCCATCCCTGAAAGGTTGTTTCTAAAGGGGCTTTTCCTCATAAAAGCCATCAAGAGTTATGGTCTAGTTTGTATTAGTTATATCACTATTTTGGGCAAAATAAGGCACTTCAGCACAGAATGGTCAGAGCCGTGGGCAGCCTTAATTATTCCATGCTACAACTTTGTGATATAAAGTTGCCCTAGCATATTGTTAGTGCCTGTAAAATAAACAACATTACCATTTATGCACAGGTGAATGGTCTTAGGGTCAGCTTCCAAAGGAAACCTAATTTCATATATCTGACAGACATACCAAACTGAAAGCTAGCAGCCAATTGATCCACCATCATTCCTACTCCTGCTCTCCAGCGTGCTTAATATTTTCCAAAGGTGCATTCAGTAGGAAGGGCCAAATATAATAGTACCTCTGCTGCTGGTCTGGCTAGCACTATTAGATTTGTTTTTCACACAAATATCAGATTGTTACTTTATCTACTATATCTGTGGCAATGGAGCAAGGTTCTCTGACTAAACTGCTCTCTCTACTTACTGACCTTAAAAACGTTTTCTCCAATTTTTCTGAGAGAAGAATTATAAAGGTTTTGTTCTAACAGTGTTTATAATAATTGGAAATGCAGCAAGTCTTTTGTCTGCTTAATTGATATAAAACTGATTAGTTCTCAGACGGAATGGATATGACCAGCTGACTTCTGTATCATTACAGCTCAGATATTTTACAGGATAATTAATTACAATAATGCTAATACTTCATAAACTGCTAACAAAGCCAATGCTGCTACTGGTCCCAGTTCAAAGAGGGATTATATATAAGAGTTCTTAAATATTAATTCCACCTTGTATACATTTGTGTACAACAAATAAAATGCAGGCAGCTCTGGGAAAGAAGAGAGCACCAAGTAACTGCTACACAAGAAGGAGAGAGAAAGCTAACAGCTTCCAGAGCAGACTATTTCTCTTATTGTGAAACTACACTCTTCCTCCCTTAGGATCTCTGGCTCTTGCTCCCCAATCTTCCCAAAGCTAAGTCTAGAGCTGCATAAGCCTCTTCAACAGGAGCAAAGATCTCTCCTCAGCTCATCAAGGTTTTCCTCAGAGCCCCATTTGTAATCTTCCAAAACACACTGGCCTCTCTCCGCTGACACTCATAATTCTCCCTCTGATCATACTTAGATTTATTTTGTTATTAAACCCTCTCTACTGCTCTTCAATGCTAAAATTTAAAAGACCTAAACTCATAACTCAGAGGGGTAGCCATGTTAGTCTGGATCTGTAAAGTCTGATGAAGTGGGTATTCACCCACGAAACCTTATGCTCCAATACATCTGTTAGTCTATAAGATGTCACAGAACTCTTTGTCGCTTTTTACAAACTCATAACTATTATTTAAAGATCAATAGAATTCTAACTACATTTTCATCTACAAATCATTTTTAATGCTTATTTTCCCTCTTACTCAGTTCAGATGTCCTTATATAAACTCAGCTGGGGCAATAGTACCCTTCCCAGAAACTAATCAAGTCCTCACATCAATTTGGCTAATTGACTCCAGGTTTGTTAGACACATTTATTAGACCAAAAAATATAGCAAACCCGTTTTTAAAAGGAAACTTTTCAGGAGTGGCTCTATTTGTGGAATGGTAACAAGGTACTGCATATTAAGCACCAGTTCAAACACAGCCCAGATGGGTGATGACCACATTTTTTTTTTAAATCATGTTTGTCTGTTCACTAGTCTTTATGAAATCAACTGATGCTTTCAGTTCGAGCCCTGTGCAGATACAACGATCTGTGGATATCCACAGATGCAGATATCTGCAGATGTAAAGCGGATATCCGTGGATTTGCAAGGCTCTACTTTCAGTACAGCTCCTGGTGGGCATGCAATCATATCCTAAAACCACCACAAATCGAACTAACTGGCCGGATTCGGGGAGAAGCCATGGCTGAACAGGCATACAGATTAATCTCTTCAGGTCAGAGTTATGTTACGCTAGCAGATGATCAATGTTGGGAAGTCATTAACGTAAATAAAGGATTTCACTCTCCAAAATTGTTCAGATGGCATCTTTTAACAGCACAGCATTCACTCACATTCTCTTCAAACATACTTTTCTCATATGGAACAACAACTTGAAAAGAGATTTGAGGTGACTCCCCATTTTAAAAAAAAAGGGATAATTGACAGAAATCAGCTATGGCACAAGTGTCATTTACTTTAATTATCTGAACTTTTGTTTTTTTGTTGCTTGATTATATTGTGTAACATACATCCTCTAGTAGCCATTTTGTCATATGGCTATGCTGCAGAGATTTAATTGTTAGATGTCTGCTTTCCACAGTGTGTCAATCCAATAATTAAATTCTTGCATGGGCTAAGCATGCATCAATATTGGGTTTAAGGATTTATCTATGTATTTAGGGCAGGGTAGATTCACAAAAAGATTTAGGCACCTAACTGCCACTTTAGGAGCCTAAATCCCAGAATCAGAACCCCACTGGGATTCATAAAAACCTGTTCAGCAGCAACCAAATCCCATAAGCACCTAAAAATTGCTCATCGCCTAAAGTTTTACAGTAAATGTTCCCTAAGGCCCCTCTATTTCTGCCTCTAGTGTGTGCACTGGATCCCCTTGTCAAGTTTCCAGATGCCTATGCCCCACAGTGATGCATAAACCAGGAAAAGATAGGCATTCCTTTGGGGCCCAATCCCAAAAGCATGCTCAGACCTCACCTACTGGATTGGGCCCCTATAGGCGAGCTTCCACAGAACAGATGGGGAGCAGGGAGGCCCAGTGATTCTTCCATTATTTATCCACAGTGCAACAGCTTCAACACTGGGCCAGAGAGAGCAAGCAAGCATAGGAATGACTATGTAGTCTGGTGTTAAAGCACTTACATGGGAGACCCAGAATCCAAACAGCCTTAGGCAGTCACCTGAGAGGTGGTAGATCCCTGTTCCACTCCCTTCTCCCTCTCAGGTAGAGGGAGGAGTTGAACTGGAGAGCTCTCATATTCCAGTGAGTCCCCTAACCACTGGGCTAAAAGACACGACATCGGTTCTTCTCACCACCCCATGGTTTCTTGCAAAAATGACTCAAGTGCCTCATGCCAAGAGACAGCTTGCAGTTGGGAATCCCAAGCAGAGGGAGGCATCTTCCTGCAGCCTGGACATAGGCGTCTATCTCTGTGAGAGCGGTGGGGGTTAAAACACACCCTCTGACCAGCATCTTGGATTGACTAGTTAGGCATCTTCCTGTCTAGTATTCTGGCTTTTGTCGATCACATTCTAAGGTGCCTCTCTCTTCCCATTCATTGTATTGGACGCCTAGGGGCCTAACTCAGGCTCTGTAGTTCACAGTATCGCTCCTGTGATTTTCCATGTGCCATAATGCTGAGCATTGCAATGCCCAAGTCCCTTTGTGGATCTTGGCCTGAGTGAATGGGCTAAGGTCACGCAGAACTTGAAGAGAGCTGGGAATTGAGACCAGATCTTCAGAGGGCTTAGGCCTGGTCTACACTACGGGTTTAGGTCGACTTTAGCAGCGTTAAACCGAATTAAGCCTGGACACGTCCACACAACGAGGCCCTTTCTTTCGACTTAAAGGGCCCTTTAAACCGGTTTCTTTACACCACCTCCGACGAGGGGATTAGCGATAAAACCGGCCTTTGCGGGTCGGAATTGGGGTAGTGTGGACGGAATTCGATGTTATTGGCCTCCGGGAGCTATCCCACAGTGCTTCATTGTGACCGCTCTGGACAGCGCTCTCAACTCAGATGCACTGACCAGGTAGACAGGAAAAGACCCGCGAAGGTTTGAATTTCATTTCCTGTTTGCCCAGCGTGGAGAGCACAGGTGACCACGCAGAGCTCATCAGCACAGGTAACCGTCATGGAGTCCTCCCAGGATCGCAAAAGAGCTCCAGCATGGACCGAACGGGAGGTACGAGATCTGCTCGCCATATGGGGAGATGAAGCAGTGATAGCTGAACTCCGTAGCAGTAAAAGAAATGGAAAAGTATTAGAAAAGATCTCCAAGGCCATGAAGGACCGAGGCCATAACAGGGACACACAGCAGTGCCGCGTGAAAATTAAGGAGCTAAGGCAAGCCTACCACAAAGCCAGAGAAGCAAACGGAAGGTCCGGGGCAGAGCCGCAAACTTGCCGCTACTACGCGGAGCTGCATGCGATCCTAGGGGGTGCAGCCACCACTACCCCAACCGTGTGCTATGACTCTCTCACTGGAGAAACACACAGGGAAGACGGTTCGGGGAACGAGGAAGATGACGATGGAGGTACTGTAGGTAGCTCACAGCAGCAAGGAAGCGGAGAAACCGGTTTCCCCAACAGCCAGGATCTGTTTGTTACCCTGGACCTGGAACCAGTAACCTCCGAACTCACCCAAGACCCTCAGGGCACACAGGAGACCTCTGGTGAGTGTACCTTTGTAAATATTTGTAAACATTACACATGGTTTAAAAGCAAGCGTGTTTAATGATTAATTTGCCCTGGCAATCGCGGCCAGTACATCTACTGGAAAAGTCTGTTAACGTGTATGGGGATGGAGCGGAAATCCTCCAGGGACATCTCCAGAAAGCTCTCCTTTATGTACTCCCAAAGCCTTTGCAAAAGGTTTCTGGGGAGGGCTGCCTTATCCCGTCCGCCATGGTAGGACACTTTACCACGCCAGGCCAGTAGCACGTAGTCTGGAATCATTGCATAACAAAGCATGGCAGCGTATGGTCCCGGTGTTTGCTGGCATGCAGACAATATCCATTCCTTGTCTCTCTTTGTTATCCTCAGGAGAGTGATATCATTCACGGTCACCTGGTTGAAATGGGGTGATTTTATTAAGGGGACATTCAGAGGCGCCCGTTCCTGCTCTTCTGAACAGAAATGTTCCCCGCTGTTAACCATGCGGTGGAGGGGAGGGGTGAAGTGATCATCCCAGAGAATCGTGTGTGTGTGTGTGGGAGGGGGGTGGTTTACTTGTGTTTGTGCCGCATGTTAACCGGGAAACTGCAGCCCCCTCCTTTTACATTGAAACCCCATTTTAAATGGACAACCCAATTCATCCTTGAGATGGGAAATGCGCTGCTGTTTGCAACCTTTCCCGCATGTTAAGAAGGTTAAATAAGCCAAAACACTGTGGCCTACGATGGCTGCCTGCAAGCCGAAATATGCGACCTTGTAATGAAAGAGTGTACCCATTGTTCCCTAAAATGTGTCTTTTTTAACCACCTCTCCCTTCTCCTCCACCAGCTGCAAATGTTTCTCCTTCGCAGAGGCTCGTGAACATTAGAAAGAGAAAACGTAAGACGAGGGACGAGATGTTCACGGAGCTGCAGATGTCCTCCCACGCTGATAGAGCACAGCAGAATGCGTGGAGGCAGTCAATGTCGGAGATGAGAAAAGTCCAACATGAACGAGAGGAGAGGTGGCGGGCTGAAGACGATAGGTGGCGTCAGCTTGCAGACAGACGGCAAGAGGCAATGCTCCGTCTGCTGGAGCATCAAAGTGATATGCTCGAGCGTATGGTTGAGTTGCAGGAAAGGCAGCAGGAGCAGAGACCGCCGCTACAGCCCCTGTGTAACCAACAGCCCTCCTCCCCAAGTTCCATAGCCTCGTCACCCAGACGCCCAAGAACACGGTGGGGGGGCCTCCGTCCACCCAGTCACTCCACCCCAGATGATCGCCCAAGCATCAGAAGGCTG